>NW_006159671.1:3628652-3685302 GCF_000334495.1 Tupaia belangeri chinensis | reverse complement strand
TTAGTTAGGAATATTGCCTTAGTTGTCTAATTTTTCTGTAACAAATTGGCAAAAAACTTAGTGGCTAAAAACACATACATTTATTATCTTACAGGTTCTCAGGCAGAAGTCTCACATGGGGCTCACCGAGTGAAATCAAGATGCCAGCACAGGACTGAGCTCCTTTTCAGATACTCTTAAAATAAATAAAAAGAGCAAATAATACTTGCCCTTTTCAGCTTTTAGGACATGCCCATTCTTAAGCTAGTGGCCCCTTTCCTTCGTCTCAAAGCCAGCACAATTGCATCTCTCTGTCCAACTGAAGTTTATTCTAGGAATACAAAGTATGTTTGACATCTGAAGTTCTGTTATCATTCAACACCATCAGTAAAATAAAGGATAAAGCACACCTATACTCTCAACCTGCACACACACCCCCATACATGCAAGCCATCATTCTATAGTCTCCAGACATTCTCTCCCATACATACTGTTCTCTAGTACAGAAATTTTCACTGTGTCCTCCCACCTTCTTTGGTCTGTAGTGTCAAAACCAGACAAATGTTTATCAAAAGAAAAGCCAGAAAATAATAAGCAAGTCAATATCTTTTATGATAGTTATTTCAAGACAATGTTTCCAACATCCAAAACATACTATAATTTAGAACCACATTACTATGGTTTGATAGTTAACTACGATATAAAGGCGTGCTATATTTGAGAGTACAATATATTTAGGAAAATCATAAAAATACACATGCAATTGCATGGATCAGTCTATTCAAGATGTCATACAATAAGGATTCACAACCTTATTAGAATTTCAACTTTTTAGAATTTTAACTTCTGAAATTAAACTAAATAGAAAGACAATTTTCAACAAGAGATGAACTTCTGCACAGCATGTTTATAGTGTCTAGGTAAATGATCTGAAGGCCCAGGCATCTTCTCTGATGGAATAGTACTCGGGCCAATTATGTTTATCTCAAAGCATGTACTTGGCTAATGCCGAATCCACGTATACTATTCGTGTGTGTGTGTGTGTATGTGTATACATATATGTGTGTGTACATTTAAACCTCATTTTTCCTTTCTTGTTCATTAATTTTCGCTTATCTTTTATGTGTTAATATTTATTTTCTACCGTATTTTATGAGGAAACACAATGAATATTAAAGATTTAGCTTGTACAGAAGAGCTTATGAAAATTTCTGCTCCACTTACCACTGTATCTCATTTCTTTCAAAAGCTGCTACCTTTGTATAATTCATGATTTTTTCTTCGGTAGACCTATGACAATGCTATTTCTTAATTGATTAGAGCTGAACATGGAGATGTACTATATTGACTGTTTCAAACTATACATGAGGACTTACTTTTTTATTTCACTGACAGCTCAACTACTCTACTCCAAAAAGCAGAGAAGAGCACAGCAATTTTTTAAAATGAGGCATTGGTTTTGAATGGGATTTCAATTTTTTAACATTTTATGTTTTTGTACACTATTGTGGAATAATGTACATGCCAAAAACGCATATAGAAAACATTTACAAAGTGTTTAAAAAATTAGTGGCTTTCAATACACTTAGTGAATTAAAACAAAAAAAATAAACTTTTTTTTTTTTTTTTGAGAGGTTTTTGCTATAGGGTGAGTGCACTCACCAGAAAGACAAAAAGCAAGAAATCACCCCCTGGGGAGGATGGTTACCCGCAATCTCTTCTCCTTCATTCTCCTCTCAGGATCTTGGGCACGCACACATGCCTGGCTTGCGTTTAAGCCACTGAGTCCGGGATTCAAACTGTGGTTAACTACATGGGAGTCCAGCGACATAGCCATTATGCCAACTGTTGGCCCCACAAAAACACTTTTATAGCCTTTTGTCAACCTCTATCTGACTGTATTAACCTCTCCTAGAAGTAATTATTATCTTGAATTTCATAGATTTTTTGCCTATATTTATATACCACCGATGAATATATACATGTAAATTTATCTTGATTTTTTTTGGTAGATGTTAACATGGGACTTCAATTCTGCATGTTTAAGTTAACAAAGCATATATAGTTAATCAGTATTTTCATTCCAGTTTTAAGCAATAGATGGATTAATAATGCATTAACTCCATATAGCCACTGCAAAACTTAATGGCTTAAAAATACTATTTTATTCCTCTTAAGCAAGATAGTTTTCTTTTATGGTTTCTCATTCACATACTGTCAGATAGGCTAGGTCTGAAATCATTCAATTCTTATTCACCTACATGTCAGGTGTCGAAGGAAACCCTTTAAAAGCTTAGAGCCAAGACAGCTGTGGCGCTTAGGGTAGCTGTCTATTTCTATATGGTAACTCTGGTGTCCTTTCTAGTCTGGGAGCCTCAGGGGAGTCATATTTCCTTCACAATGTCCCAGACTTCAAAGGCATGTGTCCCTATAGAGAAAACAGCAAGCCCAAAGCATATTATCCTTTATGACCTAGACTTGGAGGGCAAGCCATGCCGTTTTCCCACATATTATTTACAGAGGCAGTCACAAAGATCTGTCAGCTTCAAGGAGAAGTCAAATATACATATTGATTGGGAAATGAAAAGAAAGATCACATGATAACAAATACATTGCTGTGGCTATTTCTGTAATAAACTATGACACAACTGGCTATAGCCCTCCTGTAAGTGAAATAAAGTCAATCCTTTTCCTATTAAACCCTTCTGTGCTTAACAGAAATTATTCACAGCCCATGTTGTTAAGATTCATGGTTGGGATTGTTTTTCCTCTCTGTACCAACTGCCTAACTTTTCCTGAGGAATTAACAAAATATTTTTCCTTCTCAGCTGTGTCACACACTATACTTAAGCCCTTTTCTTTGTTAGAAGTCTGGATTCTCTTTCTGCCCAGAAGTCTTTTATAAATTTAAACATTGAGAGAATTAGATAATCAGACTAAGTTTGCCATCCCGATAGCTCTGGTTAAGAGACTCAGATCCCACATGGCTGACTGCAGTTCAAGTCTAGCTCTGGCTTTGATAAACATGCTAGGCGTGTGTCCCCAAAATCCTGATGGGAATGAGGAATGGAGGAAAAAAGGATTTAGCAGGATCATACCCCATTGAAAGGGATTTTTTCTTTTTCTCCACCAACCCCACCTGTGTATGGCAAGCACGTGTGTCCTCTGGTAACTGGAAAAAAAAAAAAGATAATTAGAATAAGAATCAGTTTATTTTCAATACATAAAGATTCTTTTTTTTTTTTTTTTGGAGAGGTTTTCGCTATAGGGCGCACGCACTCACCAAAAAGACAGAGAGAGACAGAGAGACAGAAAGTGAGAAATCACCCCCGAGAGGGGATGGTCACGCCGCAATCCCTTCTCCTCCATTCTCTTCTCAGGATCTTGGGCACGCACGCACACAAGTCCAGGGTGAGTTTTAAGCCACCGGGTCCGGGACGCAAACCGCAGTCGACTATGTGGGATCCAGCAACATAGCCATTTCGCTAACTGCTGGTTCCCAATACATAAAGATTCTGAAACCTTCATATTTAGCAGTTATCTAACTAGCTTATCTCTTTTCTATTCTATTATAGACACGAAAAAGATAATCAGCACCTTGCACAGTCTGTCTTAAAATCTTCTTAGCGAAATGACTTAGGCTAGTAGGTACTTTTTCTATTTTCTATGTTATTGCTGGTAACAGTGCTGTTGAATTTTGCCACTGCGGCCCAAGGACCCATTCTCTACAACTTCTAGTATCATTGTCTTCAATTTCTTTAAATCTCCTTTTGACAGCTTCCTCAAGGACCATTGGCTTTACTAAGTTTCTTCAAGGACCTTCTACTTTTTCTCTTCTTAGTCCTCAGACCATTTCTACATGTTCATGGTTTTATTATGGAATTACTCCTTTATCAGATATCAAATTATTTTTTCTTTTTTATTTTTTTGAGAGGTTTTTGCTATAGGGCACGTGCGCTTGCCAGACAGACAGAGAGAGACAGAGAGATAGAAAGCGAGAAATCACTCCCCAGGGGGGATGGCCACGCCGCAATCCCTTCTCCTCCATTCTCCTCTCGGGATCTTGGGCACACACACACATGTGCCCAGCGTGAGTTTTAAGCCGCCGGGTCCATGATGTGAACCGCGTTCGACTACATGAGAGTCCAGCGACATAGCCATTACGCTAACTGCTGCTCCCTCCAATTATTTTTCAATTTTTATTTCTGTGGAAGATAATTTTATTTTCACTTCCGTGAAAATTAGTGACAAAACAAACAAAAAAAATTGTTATCTGTCATCATTCTGGGGATTGGTTGGGTGGTTCTTGCTTATATTTTCAGGCAGTCACAATCAGACAGTAGCTGGGGCTGGAACCTCATGAAGTTTTTTAATCACCCAATTGCCTAAGCTTAGAAACTCAGTTAAGAACGGGAGTAACTGGGACTTCTTAAATACTTCTCTCTGATTTCATGTGATTTATCCTTGTCTTCTCTTCAGAGCCAAGCAAAAACCACATCAACTTTCACAGCTTAGTATGAGAAAATATGAAATGTCACTTCCATTATATTCCATTCATGGAAGCAGTCACAAGACAGGCCTAGGTTCCATACGAGGAGAAACAGGTACCATCCTGGGATGAGAGAGTGGGAAATTCTCAAAGTACATGAGTTATCATCAGATATATTGCTGGGACAGTTTTTGAAAATACAGTATACTATACATCTAATCAGCTTCCAAAGTATATATGATCGTCAGTGTAAAAATCTGTTGGTAATGGACTCTGATTTTCTTTGTCTGGAAATACTTTTGTACTACTCATACTTTAAAGAAAATAGGGGTAGACATAAAATCACAGAATTGCAGTTATTTTTTATGTTATTTTCTTTTATATCTGATCATATTCTATTGCATATTACTACTTTTTACTCCTGACCTTCAGTAGTTTCTTAAGTAACTTATTGCTCCTAAAACTTTCCTGTCTAATAATGAACTTCTCTTTTCATCTTTATTGTTCTATTAATTTGCTATGAAATACTTATATTCTAATATCTCTTTTTCTTATTCTCTTCGGAATTTATTGAACTTTCTAAATGTCAAAATTGATAAGTTTATTAATTCTGGGAATCCATTAGCCATTATCTTTTTTCAAATACATTTCCCCCAATTTTTAAATTTCTATTTCCAATATTTTCATTAGATTTATGTTGATTTTTTTTCTTCATACTCCAAATTGTCAGTTCTTTATTTTTATGTATTTTCCCTATCTCTGTATCTGTGTATTGTATTCCAGGTCATTTCTTGTAACAAATATTAGGCCTTCTTTTACATATTCTTATCGATTAATTTTTTTGTTTTACATATGTTTTCAGCTATGTTCAGTCCATTTAATTTATGTAATGATTTCTAATATTAATGTTTATTATGTTTTACACTTTATGCATTTGTAATTACTAATATGTGTTATTATTTATTGCTCAATTTGTTATTTTGATATGTCTCCTTAATTTCAATAGTCTCATATTCTTTTGTAATATATTTTTATTTCTTGGACTAGATGTATTTAATTTTGATATCTGGCTAGGGTGAGATCATTCACTTTGCTGGTCTGATTCTATTTTTGTGTGTGTGCTTTTGATATTATCGCTCATAACTTGTTTCTTTAAAGACTTAGTGTTATTTTTCAACAACCTTATTTCCCTGAAATTATTTGAATCTAGTGTCTTAGAAAGAAATTATATTTGTTTTTGGCATGCTCCTGCTACATTAATCACCCATGAAAATTAACTACATTTTCTGCTTATTTTTGGGAGAGAGACTAGAGGAGAGCATAAGAAGCCATGAATTCTAGAACTACATTGGGTGTAGGGCTTAGGTTAGACATTTTTGAGTACTTTCTCTTTCTTGTCTTCTTCCACCTCTTTCTTTATCTACTTTTTATTCTCCACTGTACCCAATAGTTTTCACTCCATTATGTGCTTTTGCCTCTTATCTGACACAATCTTTTTTGCCTCAGATTTTATATTGTTTTACCCAAATGCACAGCTTATCACAACCTGTACTATACTTTGGATGACAAACAGAACATCCTTGGGACTATTGGGAAGAGAGCTATGTTTATCTCATGTTCTCTACACTGTAATCATCTGGAAGTTAAATATGGTGCACACACACACACACACACACACAATAATGATAAGGCCTCCTCCCAGGTCTATATTTTAGCATCTTCTGCTTTTCAGTCTGAAGTCATTCTCTAGTGGCTCGTGGAGTAATGCCACTAGGGATTTCTCACAGCAGAGACCAACAATCTTCCTCCTGCTGTGTGTGTAAATGTGTATATGAGTTTAACTCAGTGGAGAAGCTGTCAAAAGTCCATCTTGCCCCTGAGTCATGTCATGTTCTGCAATCCAATTATAGCAGCAAACTTCTTATGCCTATTTCCTTCCTCTGTTTCTCAATTTGGCCTTCCTCAAAATTCCTTTAGAACTCTTCTAAGAATAATACAATTCTTCTTATTTGCTTATCATTAAATGTCTGTCTACAAGTCATTTTCAAAGTCTATTATCTTTATAGAATTCGATAAGTCACAGCAATAGATAGCAATGTTATTAAACTGCTTTGAAAAGAAGAAAATTGAGACTGGAAGGCGAAATAACCCACCAAAGTTTGCATAAATGCTAAATTGCAAAGCCGAGGCAAGAACCAAGGTCTGTCAATATGAAATTACACTCCAAGAAAATTGCAACCTCTTAAAATACATTTAGGCAGTTGAGCTAAAGGGGATGGTGCATTAACTCTGGGAATCTGAACAGTCACAGTTGATTCTATTTGACACTTTTGCCATTACCAAGATCTCTTGCCTGTAAGGTTCCAGGGTTCTGTGTCTTTCTAGACCAAGGGTACTTATGCACATGACCCACTTAATGTAAAGAAGGAAACTTTGACCATCCTGTTCATTGAAGATGTGAAGAAGTTTAAGTGTGAGCTAACCACCCCTTTAGCTGTCTCAGCAGCTAAGAATCTTTCACAGTGTTAATGAGATTTTCACATTATTCTTACTAGTCTTGCTTGTTCTACATTAGCGCCTCCTTTTGCCATGTTAGAGAGGCTTGAAATTGCTTGATAAAACACCTATCCTTTCTAACAAAAGTGCTTCCATGATTAGGTTTCTGCTATGCAATTTCATGGCACTCTATCCAGCTCAGTAATCAGAAGGGTTATGATAGTACATCTTTCTAGGTGAGGCAATAGGACAGTTGACACAATGGCAGAAATACATTTTATCATGTGTGATGGATATAAAAAGACTCAGCTATGTTATTCTCTTCATGAAAACGATTGGTATCAATTTATTTCAAAGATGGGCTTATGATTTTGAATACATGTGTACAACCGTTCATAGAAATGAGAGTTTATTAAGATCAATTAATTGACCAAAGCTACATTAAAAAAAGAAACAAAAACAAACACATACTTAGGAACTTTCATTTTTAATAACATACAGTTTAGAAATGTGTAGCTGTACAGCCAACTGGGCAGAGTATCTGCTAAGTGAACAGGGCAAAGTTGAATATATGAAAGTAAATTGAAAATCCAATTCAGTTACAAGGAATTGACCCTATATAATTGTGGGAGCTGGCTAAGCAGTCACTGCAGGGCTTTTATCTGATGCTGCAGCCTGAAGTACACAGGGCAGGAGTCAGGAAGAAATGATGGATGTAAAATCAGGGAGATCGAGGCCAGGCTGGAGTCCACGAGCTCGAGTTGAAACCTTATAAGGACAGCCCCAAATACTTCAGCTCTTGTTGCCTCTGTCCTTGATTCAAGGGTATCCTGCAGAAGTGGGTGCCATTCGTCAAAGCTAACTACATGCATCTGGCTGAGGATCCTAAGAAGTTAAAGGAGCACCAGGGGAAGGTGGGGTCATTGCAGATTCAGTTTCTGCTTAATGCTAATGGACCTGAGCCAGGCTAGCAGCAATGATGTATGTGAGCTAAAATACGGCCGGTGTTTTTTCTCTGTTTTATCCGCAAAGAATCTCCCTTGCAGCCCACCTGAAAGAAAAACATATATCCTGGAGAGATTTAGTTGGTACTATTTTCATGTTACTTGCTCTAGAATTACTCTTTCCAAATTACTTGTCCCAATACATTTAGGAAAATGGAGTTATAAAATAGAAAATGAAGGTCAAGAGAAAAGTACATAGAAAGAATACACAGTTTTACAATAAGAAAAAAAAAAAAAGGGAAAACAAGCCCGTAATGAAACAAACAAATTTGGCTTCATCAATCTCGAACAGAATCAGACTGTTAATATATTCCTCATTTAGTATACACTAAATAACATATAAAGCTGAAAATTTTAGAAGGAACTGTGGTTCCTTTCTTTTATTTGAGAGTAATTGGTCTCTTTTAGGGGTCATTAGACAAGATTGCACTCTTATGGGTTGTTAATGAGTGTCTCTGAAAAAGTGAACTTGCTACTGTTAATTGTGGTATCTAGGAAGGGGCCAGGACCAGGATATTAGGACTGAGGAAAGTGGCCTTAAGGCAGGCAGGGAGGCATTCTCCTACAAAGCACTATCACTGGTGTTGCCACTGACAATAAATTTTATAAAGAAACAGCCCTGTTCTCAATAGTATCTCCATTGGAATGGAACTGGACATAAGGGATTTATTATAAATTAAAAAATATCCCTCTCTTGTGTTGTACTTCTCTTGGTTATATATGAATCTGTAATAATGTCTCATCACAATTTACCATCTGGTCTGAGCTGTTATTGAGGGTATTTCTTTTTCTTTTTTAGAGAGCATATGCACTTGCCAGACAGAGAGAGACGGAAAGTAAGAAAGCACCCCCTATGGTGCATGGACAAGTCACAAACTCTTTTCCATTTCTCCTTTTGGAATTTTGGACATGCACACATACACTTCCAGTGTGTCTTAAGCCACTCTGTCCAGCCTCACCATGTAGTCGACCATGTGGATATAGCTGCCTTAACCACTAAGCCATAGAACTGACCCATTGTTATTTAAAAATAATGATCAAACACCATATTTGGGACCAAGAAGTAGAGAGGACAGTTATAGCCTTAAGGGACATGCAAGTCCACAGACTTCAAGAGGCAGAGCTAGTGAAAGGACCCAGGGCCTCCGAAAAGAGTGGGCAGCAACCATTTATGACAGAAGACCCATGTCAGGAACAGGCTTTTGACAGTTGAGAGTATACTTTCATTAGCCCATAACACACTAACAATGACTGTGGGAACAAATAAGGAAACAACAAAACAATAGTCCTGCAGTAATGTAGGAAGAAAGAATGGAAGGATGATAGTTTGGTATATTAAAGACATAATCCTATGATGAAATAGGGATGCCAGATTCATATTATTAAAGACTTACTCACTGTGGAATGACTCATTCCAAATGGTGACTCATGTGCCAAAATGAATGTATGATGGCTAAAGCAAGAACAAAAGATTACAAAGCTAAATGTACAAATTAATATCACATTTTGTGAGCACAGAACACACACATTCCATTCCTTAATTGCCATTAATGGTAAAAGTGTTTTGGATTCAGAGGGGACTATATTAGACTCTGTATCTGGGTCAATTTGTGCTCATCATGACACTTCATTGGGCATATGTATGCAGGGAGCTAAGCTCGGAGAGCTCTGCGTTGCTCCTGGAGATGGACAGGGCTGCCTGCTGCCTGCTGGGTGCTTGTTTGAAACTGCTTGGATGCACAGCAATTGCAATGCCTCTGGGATATCACATTCTGAATTTGTGTTTGCTGGCCGTATTCAGTCTGCCTAAAAATGTGAACACCATAAAAAAGATTTCTTCTTGCTTGACAAATCACATTGTTGGACTATTTCAGAGCAGCCACAATTATGTTTAGATAAATGATTAAAGAAACTTCCTCTTCCAAACTCTTGGAGAAATTGAAGTAGGCAAAGACTTTTTAATAAGATCTCCCAAAGCGCAGGCATTATTACAAAAATAGACAAGAGGGACTACATCAGGGTAAGAAGCTTCTAGGTAACAAAAGAAACAGTAATTAGAGTGAAGAGACAACTCTCAGAATGGGAGAATATATTTGCAAACTATCCCTCTGATAAGAGACTGATAAGAATATACAGGGAACTCAAGTAGCTTACCTGAAAAAAAAAATCAATCCAATTAAAAGATGGGCAAATGAGTTGAAGAAGTTAACTCTCTAAAAAAGTCATATGAACAGCCAAAAGGACATATGAAAAAAAAAAAAAGAGCTCAACATTTGTATCTTAAGGGAAATGGAAATCAAAACTACAATGAGAGGCTACTTAATCCTAGTCATAATGGCTAAGATTAAAAAAAAATAAAGAATGATAAGTGGTGATGAGGCTTCGTGAAAAGGGAACTCTCTCATGGAAATGTAAATTAGTACAGTCACAGTGGAGAACAACATGGTGGTTTCTCAAAAACCTACAATAGAACTTGGGACCAGAAGATGGTATAGTGGTTATGTCACTGGACTCCCATGTAGTTCACTGTGGTTTGAGTCCCTAACCTGTCTGCTTAGAACTCTCACTGGGTGCACGTGCATGCATGCCCAAAACCCCAAGAAGAGAATAGAGGAGAAGGAATTTTGGTGTGACCATCCCCTCTAAGGGGTGATTTCTCACTTTCTGTCTCTCTGTCTCTCTCTCTGTCTTTCCAGTGAGTGCATGCTCCCTATAGCAAAAATTTCTCTAAAAAACAAAGACAAAAACAAAGTAGTAGAAAACTATTCACAAATAGAACTACCATATGATCCAGTAGTTCTACTCCTGGACATCTACTCAAAGGATAAGAATACGCTCAGTCAGAAAAACACTTGCACATTCATGTTTATTGTGGCATCATTGCTAAGACATGGAATCAACTCAAGTATTCAAGAACAGAAGAATGAATTGAAAAAGGGTGGTACATATATGCTATGGAATACTACTCAGCCATAAAAAAACAGTGGGGTCCTGAAATTTGACAGAAATTGGATGAATATGGAGCAACTGATGCTAAAGGAAGCAAGCCAGACTATGAAAGAGAGGCATTGTCTGTCCCCACATTGTCAAATGTCTGCACTCTGTGGCAGAAACTGAAAGACTGTTAGGTATGGAGAGAAGCTATGAATATTAGAGTCAGTATGGGAAGGGGGTCAATAATAGGGAGGTAGGAGGGAAGGAAGAAAAGGAGAAGAAAAGGAGCAAAACATTTAACAGATACAAAAATAGAAAGCTACCTGTTGATGGTAATATGTATCGTAATATTATTGACTGGGCTAATATCTAATGTATTTATGATGGGGAGATTTATTGTGTATGCTGTAGGGAGTTACAGTGATTAAATGTAAATAAGTAGATTAATAAATTAATCATTTTTTTAAAAAACCTCTTCTTCCAACCACCGCCACTACCATCCTTTCCATAGAATAACTGTTATTACAACTCCTCTTTATTTCTTCACTCATTACATATTTATTGCATATTACATTTTTTAGAGGTTCTTGTTTTGATTTGGTTTGTTTGTTTGTTTTTGTTTTTGTTTTGTTTTTGGTATAGGGCATATGCACCTGCTGGAGACACAGAGAGAGACAGGAGGAAGAAAGCAAGAAATCACCTCCTCCCCCCAGGGCAGATGGCCAAGCTGAATTTCCTTCTCTCTTCTCTTCTTGGGATTTTGAGCATGCACGCATCTGCTCCCGGCATGAGTTTTAAGTCACCAGATCCAGGACTCAAACCACGGTCAACAACATGGGAGTTCAGCAATGTAACCATTACACCATCTACTGGTCCCTGTTGAATAATTATTAAACTAGTTAAGTGTGTATGATGGTGTACTGACCACCTGGAATACAGAGGGACACATCTTCCTTTGGCAAGTGATGAGAGAGATAAGCAAATCGACAATTACAATATCTCCATCAGCAAATAAACTTGACTATCAGCACCCACAGAGTAATGTTTAATCTCCCAGTACCCATGCCCATTCCAGAAGAGGCTTTGCTGAGTCTAATAAATAGAATGTGCCGGAAGTCTTTTTTAAAGGAAAAAAAAATTATGATGCTTATGAGTGACAGAGTTGTTTTATTTTCTTTTTTTCCACATTAAACCATATGGTTTAATAGGTATAATAACAATAAGAGGACACTAAAGATTTGTGCTTGAGATAGCCCTACATTAAACAGGTTGTATAGCAATAGTAATTAAAGGACTGTCTGGCTCCATTCATCTCCGTAACACTCAGGGCATACACACAAAGAGAGCTCACAAATGCACTGTCCCTTCCTATTAAACTGCTCCATGATGTCACTATCTGCCATCAGGCTCCATATGTGGGACAAGAGTTTTCTCCATCTCCCTTGGAGTAATTTTTCTTCAGTTCAAGTTTGTCTGTAGTTGCCATTTTCCTGAAATGTTTGAAAGACAAGTAAAAATACTACCCTATCAAGCCCCTGAGCCAGCTTTAGGTGTGCCTTTAAAATTTTCCAGAGCTCTATTTTGAGATATGACCCAGTGTCCTGTCAGTCTTATCCTAATTGGCTGAGCTTACAAGTTAAATTCCAAGGAAATTGTTTTTCCTTTTGATGGTGTTCAGCTAAATATGAGGGCCTGAATGTGTTTGTCTGCACATGTACACATTTCAAATACTTCCAAGTTTTTTGATGTTTGCAATCATATTTGTTACTTTGCACATATGTCATTTTTAGATATATTTCCCTTGATGACCAAGTATGGTGAAATGGTCAATCTAGTTTTCTTCATAAGACATGACATTCATTTATTTAATTGTTCATTTTCTTTCTTTTTTTTTTTCCGCTTAAACAGAAGACAGCATTATCTTTTTTATTCACCAAGTGAGTTTAGTACATAGAATCAACATTTTAAAAGATTTCATGCTTAATTTAGATATGAGAAACTCTGGAAGGCAGGCATGGAATAAGCTCCAAGTTGAAGATGAGAAAGCAAAATCAGAAGAGTCTCTTGACTTGCTCAGAAGCTACACACACAGTTGGCAAATAGCACAATACCTTCATTTCTACTGCAAACTCTCTGAGACCATCAAAGCTTCAGGTTACATGGTAGGTACTTGCTGATGGTTTGTTTTCAGTCAATGACTTGATGAGGAATTATAATCAATGGAAATCTAATAAAACATGACACTCAAAAACATTACTGATATACAAAGAAATAAGAAAGAGTCAAATCATTAATTTTTAAAAAGAGACTAACTAACATGAGGAATGTAGACAAGAACCTATGAAATTCCTTAGTTACCCTCTTTAGAAATCTTGAACCAGCAGGCAGCATAGTGGTTAAGGCACTGAACCCCCACATAGTCGACCATGGTTTGAGTCACACATCTGGTGGCTAGAAACTCATGCTGGTGCATGTGCATGTGTGCCTAAAATCCTGAGAAGGGAATGGGAGAAGAGGGTTGTGGTGTGATCGTCTCCCTGGGGTTAATTTCTTACTTTCTGTCTCTTCTGTCTCTCTGCTTCTCTGGTGAGCACATACTTCTTAGAGCAAAAGTCTTTAAAAACAATAATAAAGTAAAAATAGAAACATTGACACCTCAAGAAACTATTAAAATAGAATTTAAGAGGCTTTCTTTTATTCTTAATTACTTGTCAGTTAATTTTTCCAAATTAGTTCTGTTCATCTTTTATTTGCATGACATGTACTATCACAACAATATATTTAATTGACGTTATTCTTGGTGAGAATTCAACAGAGGCAACTGAGATTCGGCATATTTACTTCCTTTCTATTATCTTCTCTTGCCTCTGCAAGTTTACTTCAAATTTTCCTATTACAAAATATATATAATTCCCATTTCAAGGAATTCTAGATGAGATCAGCAGGTGGCTTAATGGTTATGTCACTGGACTCCTACATGGAGATCAACAGTTCCAGTCCCAGACCTGGAGGCTTGAAACTCATGCCATACACATGTGCATGTGTGCCCCAAATCCCAAGAGAATGGAGGAGAAGAGATTGTGGTGTGACCTTCCCCCCAAGAGGTAATTTCTCACTCTTTGTCTGTCTCTCTCTGTTTCTCCAGTAAGCACATGCACCCTATACAAAAATATCTCTTAAAAAGTCATAATAAATAAGCAAATAAAAATAAAATAAAGGAATCCTAATTTCCATCTTAAACTTTCTGCATTTTTTGAAGTAAAATTATTAAAGAAGGCTTTACACATATTTAGGATTCATTTAGAATTGTACATGTCTGTTTTTAAGATTGTGTAAGAATGTGGTTTTTTTTTCCCAATTGCCTGAAGTCCATAAATATTATGAAGCAGAGAAAATGCTTGACATGAGTTTCTGAATTTCTGGCTTTATCAGAACTCTCAAGGCTTCAGTTGATTAAAAGCAGACGGCTAAAGTTTTCCTATCTGCTATTTCAATGCAGCAACCTTGAGCTAAGCTAAAGCAACAAATAAAAAGAAGTTCATCATTTAACAGATATCTCCTCTGACCAAACTCAATAGTCATACAACCAGTTTCTGCTAAAGCTGTCCAAAACACAAAGCTAACACGACATGGGCTTCAGCTCATTTCAGTGGATCGCGGACGCACTGTTTACACAGAGCTCTTTCAATTTCATTTACTTTCTTAGACTTGCCATAGGTGAGAAAATTACCAACAGGGCTAACGCTGTGTCCAGTGTATTCATTTCTATCCTTTCTTTTAAACACCCAGAGAAGGCAGTGAATTGCTTGGTGGTGAAATGTTTCCCAGCTATCCCCTGGGCACCAATTTCAAGACAGTGATTTAGGTTATACTTACTGTATGTATTCCTGGCCTCCACATTTTCAAATGAGAACACTTATGGAGGGAACTTGAGAGTCCTTGTTGTCAACCAATGATTTGAACAGATCTTCAAAACCAAGTTATAAAGTCAGCAAAGTCAACCTGAATTTGTTTGTTGTTGATTGATGTTCTTTAGTAGAAATTAGCCAGTGCTCCTTCATTGAAGGGCCGGTATAGACCCAATCTCCCCAAAGAGAAATATGTGTGCTTCCATGACCCGACATCAGAGGCTGTAACAACTAGGTGATAGGCGTGTGGATCTGAGCAAGTTGCTTACCCCATCTGTGCCACCGATATTTGCCTTGTAAATGGAAAGAATAATATCAATACTTATTTCATAGAGTAGTTGTGAAACACAATTGATTCATAAATATGAAAGGCTTAGGATGGTGCCTTTCATTCTCTAGCTTCACATAACGATTCGCTCTTACTATTACTGTACACAGACACACATGCACACAAATGCATTCTCTTTTATTACCATCTGCATAAATTGTGTTTGCTCTGCACCTTTTTGGAAATGTTATTACTACAGTGACATTTATTGAGATCCAATATACAGAGACATTACACTAAGTACTAGAGACACAGGTTTAATAAGGTAGGTTTTATTTTTTAACTTCAAGTTCCATCTGCAGTGAAACAGGCAAGACTCTACACAGTTTCCAGACATAATTAGGGCCCAAACAGACCACTGTAGAAGGTGTCTCTGAGGACAGCAAAGAACAGCAGCTAATTCTGCCTGAAAGACAAGGACAATTTGACTGAGACTGGTTTTGTTGAGTAAGAGGTTTTCCTCACTAAAAGAGAAAGTTCCTGTTGTGTCAAGGATCAAATCTCTCAGTAATATGCATTTATACTGTAAAATAATATACACAACAGAAAGTTAGTGATTGTGCTGATTGCATTACTTTTATTAAGCCATTTTATCTCCCTCACACTCAATGCAACAAAATAAAACATAATCTGAAGGAAAAAAAGAGAGAGAGAGAAAGTTTCCTTGGAGGGAAGGGCAAAGGACATTATCTCAGACAGAACAACCAGAACAAAGGACTAGAAAATGGGAGCTCTGATAGAAAGTCAGAAAATAGATTATAATTTGACGTTGTTGGAATATAAATTGTTCAAAAGAAGTGGCACATAGAGGCCAAGGTAGGCAGGGACAATAGTGTAAAAAGATCTGTATCTCAACCTAAAGGAACTGATCATTTTTCACAGTCTCTGGATATATGGTTTATTTGTCCAATATCTAAGCCTTTACCCTCACATATTTTCCTCAAAATAATTATTATTTTATTTTGAAGAACCAGTTCCTTTTCATTTTAAGTCTGTATGGTTTTGCTAGATACTCCAGTTTTTGCATCTGTGAATGAACGGATAACCTAGGCCAGCCAGATTGTGTTCTTGTCTTGAGACCAGGGAGGGAGTAATTCAGGCATGGATGTCAGACATGTTGGCCCATTAAGACTGCTGGCTGCATGACCTAGGCATTAAAGCACTGACCCCACATGGCCAAGCACATGATTTGAATCCCATCTCCAGTGGATTGAAGAAAACATCTACTATGCATAAATATCTCAGATCTCAACGGGGTGGAGAAACAGAGGAAAAGGGATTGTGGCATGACCATGCCCCATTGTGGGGTGCTTTCTCCCTTTCCCTCTGTCTCTCTGTCCCAAACTGACAAGTATGCATGACCTTTGGCAAATTAAGAAAAAAATATAAAAGATTACATTTCAGAATTTTCACTCTAGTTATCTCTTCAGTGAGATTATCGCCAATCGTAATTACAGTTTTCTGATTCATGTGTCTCTATTGTGTTTATTACTTTATAATCTGATTTAGAATGAGTATCTCTGGCCCAGCAGATGGCATAATGATTCTGTTACTGGATTCTCACATGGAAAACTGCAGTTCTAGTCCCAGACTCGGTGGCTTGAAACTCCCACTGGTTGCATGTGTGTCTATGTCCAAGATCCAGGGAGAAAAATGGAGGATAAGGGATTGCAGCATAGCCAGTCCCTAGGGGGTGATTTCTCACTTTTCTTTTACTCTCTTTCTCTTTCTCTTTCTCTTTCTCTTTCTCTTTCTCTTTCTCTTTCTCTTTCTCTTTCTCTTTCTCTTTCTCTTTCTCTTTCTCTTTCTCTTTCTCTTTCTCTTTCTCTTTCTCTTTCTCTTTCTCTCTGGTGAGGGCATGTGCCCTAAGGCAAAAGACATTTACAAAAATAAAACAAAATAAAAAATAAAATGTGTACCTTTAGTTCAGAATGCGCTCCAATTCTGGAATCAAATATCTACGTTCTTTACTTCTTCATATGGATGTCTAATTGACATTTCCACTCACACTCAACAAGTCCAAAACTAAACTACCTTACCTACTTTACCCGTCAGTTGATGTCAGCTCCACACTTAGATTTCCTCAGTTGCTCAGGTCAAAAACCTTAAAGTCAACCTTATTTTTCTAGTTGTTAAGCACTAATTAGTCTATTGAAAAATTATATTGTCTCAGTATTTAAAATATATTTAAAAATATGCTACTTCTTAGCATGCCCACTGTCACCAACAGTTCAAGTCACCATCATCTCTCATGCGGGTTTTGCCGTAACCCTTCTTGGGTTTGGTTTTGTTTGCATGTTTTTCTTCCATTGTCACCTTATTTTTCTAGTTGTTAAGCACTAATTAGTCTATTGAAAAATTATATTGTCTCAGTATTTAAAATATATTTAAAAATATGCTACTTCTTAGCATGCCCACTGTCACCAACAGTTCAAGTCACCATCATCTCTCATGCGGGTTTTGCCGTAACCCTTCTTGGGTTTGGTTTTGTTTGCATGTTTTTCTTCTATTGTCAAAAGAGAGCAGAGTAGCTTTGCGCAGTGGCAGTATCGTAGCCAATGAGGTTTATCCGAGGCGCGATTATTGCTAATTGAAAAGAGAGCAGAGTGATGGTTATGACATAAGTCAGACCATTTTACTCCAGTACTCAAAGACTTTCAGTGTTTCTCACTTTTACCCAGATTTAAACTAAAGGTTTTGGAATGGCCCACAAGACCATTAATGAGCGATTAAAAGATCACTCATGACCCATCTTAATGCCTTTGCTCTTGCTGATACCATTTTCTAGAACACTCTGCCCTTAGATATTTGACTGCTGAAATTCCTTACCTTCTTTAAGTCATATCTATCCTGAACACCCTATTTTTTCCCTTTCTCTTACAATCTCCTCTCAGGATTTTGGGTATGCACATACACGTGCCCAGCCTGAGTTTCAAGTCACTGGGTTTGGGACTCGAACCAAGGTCGACAACAGGGGAATCTAGGGCCCCAACTACTATGTCATCTGCTGACTCCCCCACATTACCTTTTAATAATTATTATAGTTTTTTGGGTTTTTTTTTGAGACTTCTGTTTGTTTGTTTGTTTGTTTGCTATAGGGCACGTGCGCTCGCCAAACAGACAGAGAGAGACAGAGAGACAGAAAGCGAGAAATCACCCTCTGGGGGGGATGGTCATGCCCCAATCCCTTCTCTTCCATTCTCCTCTTGGGATCTTGGGCACACATGCACACACGCCTGGCGTGAGTTTTAAGCCACCGGGTGCGGGCCGCGAACCGTGGTCGACTACCTGGGAGTCCAGCGACATAGCCATTACGCTAACTGCTGGTCCCAATGATTATTATAGTTTTATTAAACCTTAATTTATGTATGTCTCTCTCAACAAAATATAAAATCTCCATAAAATCTAGAATCTACGCTATTTCATTCTTTGAAATATTCCAAATAAGTAAGGGTATTTTGAATATGGAAATAGTAATAAAAGATGATGAATGAAAGCACTACATTTCATGTGTTCATTTTGGTTAGTGTTGGTCTTTATTTATGAAGACTAACACATTGCTTAATATAATATCTAATTGTTTGTGGCATCTCAAGTAAGGCTACTTGCATAGTCTCTGAAGCTTAGTAAATTATAAACTACACAAAGATAAAGATTATTATTTATTTGTTCTCTGCTATATGTTTAGATCCTAAAAAATGCCTAACAATAATGGGCATACAATACATTATTGTTTAGTAAGTGAATGAATGAGTCAAATCATAAAATTGTAGAAAGATGATGCAACTGATGTGGGGTTGGTGACTTAGAATTTTTAAATCTAGGACTCACGAGTGGGAAGGCTAAGGAATGAGACATTCATCTTTTCTTTTTAAGTTTCTGCCATGGGGCACTTGAACTCACCAGAGAGAGAGAGAGAAATCACCCCTACAGGGGTGGCTACACCCTAATCCCTTTCATCCATTCTCCTCCTGGGATTTTGGGCACACACACACACACACATGCACGCACACACAAACACACACGCACACACATGCACACACACACACACACACACACACACACACACACCACGATTTCCAAGCCATTAGGTCCAGGACTCTTACTGTGGTTGGCTATGTAGGAATCTAGCACCTCAACCACCAGGCCACCTGCTGGCCCTGAGACATTAATCTTTTTCCAGTCAAATAATAGATAAGATCAATTCAGCACTTAGTGAAGGTTTATGATTCAGTTGGAAAAGTAGAAATCAAGAATGCCAAGTTATACATTATTTTATTCACACTATCATTCTTTCAAACTATACTACATAACTTTTAGCAGCCATAGATAAAAGGAAAAGAAAAGAGAAGATCAAAGGTATCAAATGTCTGTTTCTGTGTGCAGGTGATGAATTAGAATAAGATAGATTTCAGGAGCTAGGTCCACGAGAAACAGGGTAAAATATTCATTACAAGCTGACTCTAATACAGTCTAGTATGTGAGAAAAAAAACCTATGAATAAGATTGACAGCCACTTTCATATCACCTACAACTGTAAGAGATAAATACACAGAAAAGTTAGAAATGGCAAACGAACATTTCTGAGAAAGAAAAAAGGAATGTGACATGCAGTAGTCTCACAGATAGACACTACTCTCGACTCTTAGATCAGAGAATTCCTGTATTCTGGGTAGGACAGTTGCACAGAGAGGTTTTCTTTCTTATTCATAAGTGGAATTTGCTCGGCAAAGAACAGTAACAAGAATGACAGATTTATGATTCAGTCATTGTGGTGATCCTGTGAAAGACTTTTGGCTGTTGGTTTTTGACTCAGCACCACTGACTGGCTAGAACTATTGCTTATCTATGTTTTTTTCTCCCAAATGCCCTGCCTGTTTTCAACTTGTAACATTTTCAAAGCTTTGGCATTAGTGAGATGTCAGTTTCCTTTTAAGGTGTGATTTGATTTATGAAACTTCCAAGGTAATTGGCACTTCAACTGGCCACTTTTTAATTTAACCAATAAACATTGCTCTTACAAGGAAATTTGTAACACTTTCAAATTAATGGAGAGAAGAAAGCCTGGGTAGGGTCATAGAAAAAAAAGCAGACCCTGCCTCTGCTTTAATTAGACTTACTAGTTTTAGGACACAGGTGGTAAGTAACAAATGAGTAACCAAGTAAGTCATATTCTACAGGAGAAGGTGATAAATCCTAAAGAAAAAATAAAATAAAGGGTATTAGAGATGCATGCCTTGGTCATGGGCATTCTGTAGAATTAAACTGGACAGTTATCTTAAATCACGTTCACCAGAAACCAGTTCTGAGATAAGAATTAGTGTGTAAATGATATATTAAAGGTGATATCAAGACAAAATAGTAATAGATTTTTTTCTATAGATCAAGGTAATGGATTTTTTAAATATATATAGTGCACATGCACTCACTGGAGAGAGACAGAGAGAGGAGGAGAGTGAGTGAGAAAGCATTCTTGGGTGGGGGCATGATGTAATCCCTTCTCCTCTATTCTCCTCATGGATTTTGGGGCATGCACATACATGTGCCTGGTGTGTTTTTCAAGCCAGTGGGTCAAGGACTTTAACCGCTCAATTGGTCTTGTGGTATCCAGCCACCTTAACCACAATGCCACCAGCTGGCCCAGGGTAATGAATTCTTATCTCAGAATAAGAATGAGGGAAAGAAAAGATAAAATTTCAAGCAAATTCTTGGCCTCAGCCTGATACTGCAGAGGAGCTATGGAGTGAAAATCAAGTTCTGTCTCAACAGGAGACAGGGAGCTGGACTATTCCACTACCATGCCAGCCTGTAACACGCTGAAGAGCATATCAGAGACATAGTCCCAAGTCCTGGGAACTGGGACATTTTTTTTTGGGGGGGGGCGTTACTTCAGCTCGTCACAGTTGTTAATGCTTATTTACACAAGATAGGGCTTATGAAATTAAATTCTGGGAAAGCAATTTTCTTCAAAAGCAGGCAAGGCAGTTGTGTTTCTGTGGCTATTTGTTTTTCTTTTCTTTGCAGCTTCTTACAAACGTAGTATGAAGGTTTACAAGTATCGACTAGAAGAAACAGGCCTCAGCAAGCATGCTGCTTTCCTTGAACAAAGTATAGCAAGGAGAATGGGGTTCAAGTGCTTGAACTTTGTGGGGGTTTTGTTTTGTTTAAATTTCACCTCTAATAACGAAAATAGATATTTCAAAGGCTTCCAGGTAGAAAAAATGAAATTGTAGAAATCTATCCTTTATTTGTATTAGCAAAATGTCCAAGAGATATCCCTTCGTCGGAAGGGATATCAGGTGTGGATGGCCAGGACAAGGGAGGCTGAGCTGTGGCCCTGAGAGGTGGGAGAGAAGCTGCAGCCACAGCGTGGCAGCTTAATGTCCCGATGTTACGGCCAAGGTTGCTAAAGAGGACAGGGAGAAAGAAAAAAAAAAAGAATGGCAAAAATCCTGGGCAGAAATAAGGTAGAGAAAGACGTATTTGATAAATAGCATACATATGATGCTCGAATATCATTTTATGTCTGGGAAACATGAAAATGTACCACTGGCCTCATCATACAAATTATAAAATGCACAGCTTAAGGAAATTTCTATGAAGTGAGAATTGGGGTTAAGAAAACTGTTGAGAAATACTTCTCCGGAGAATGTGCATGCTTAATCAATTAATTAAGTACATAAATAAGTCATGTGGTGAAAATCTTCCATATTTGAAAACATTTTTCTTCTCTTAATTCTTTACTATTAGAAAGAACTATAATGCAATATTTTATTAATAGATGCAATATAATACCACAGCGTGTCTGAAACCAGTGTAGCACAACAAAATCATTTTCTGTAAGAGAAGGGCATTAACATGGGAAAAAGGTAAGAACACATATTTAGAATACTTACGTCTTAAACCTTTAAGCCATGTGGCTTGCACTCAGCATAATATGAACACAGTCAATTGAAGGGATAAGAAAGACAACACTTTAACCTACTTAGAATACATCTTCATACATATTTTACTGAAGTAAAATTAATATAGGTAAAATTCAACATTTTTAGAAGCACAGTTCTATTAATCTTGTCAAATATATACAATTATGTAAACACTACTAGGAAAAGAGAATATTTTATCACCCTCAAGAATTCATTGACGCCTCTCTGTAACTGAGCTAGATTCATCTCCATTCCTAGAAACCACTGCCTTTTTTCTGTCTCAATGCTTCTGCCTTTTCTAGAATGGCCTAAAAATGAAATTATTCAGTGTATAGCATATATTATTACATATAGAATATTTTTATTGTTGAGTTGTACTTTATTTTATGCAAGTATATATAATAGATTTATTTTGTGTATGTATAATATAATAATAAATATGTATTAAGTATGTATAATGTATATGAATGTATAATAAAGCTGTGCAAAACATTTGTACACAACTTGTTAGAAATGGGCATATAATAAACTTCATATAATTAAAATAGAATTAAGTAAGTTTGACATGTGTATTGATCCATGAAGACATACAAATTTAGACTTTGATCATGCATATCATCTTGAAAATTTTCCTCCTGTTCCTTTGCCATCTTTTCTTTCCACCCTGCCCGATCTTCAAGTAAAAATGATCTACTCTCTTTCTCACTTTGTTTTTTTTTGAGAGATTTTCACTATAGGGTGCGTGCGCTCGCCAGACAGACAGAGAGAGACATCAGAGACAGAAAGCGAGAAATCACCCCCCAGGGGGGATGGTCACGCCGCAATCCCTTCTCCTCCATTCTCCTCTTGGGATCTTGGGCACGCACGCACACGCACCCGGCGTGAGTTTTAAGCCACCGGGTCCGGGACGCGAATCGCGGTCGACTACGTGGGAGTCCAGCGACATAGCCATTACGCTAACTGCTGATTCCCTCTCTTTCTCACTTTAAAGAAGCCTATAGAAACAAGCAGATGATGTAATGGCTATGTCATTGGACTCCCATGTAGTCGCCCATATCTTGAATCCCAGGCTTAAAATTCACACCAAGCGCGTGTGCCTAAGATCCTGAGATGAGAATGGAGGAGAAAGAATTGCAGTGTGGCAATCCTCTCAGGATGTGATTTCTCACTTTCTCTCAAAATTTTCTCAAAATAAAAAGGAGTTTATTTTTTGAGCATTTTGTTTGAGTGGAATTATATAATATGTATAGCACATAGGTTCTTTTGACTGACATCTTTCACTAGTAGAATTATTTTTAGATTCACCTGTGCTGTTACATATACAGATCATTCTTTTTAATTGCCCTGTGGAATTCCCAATATTCTGTTGTGTGGATATACCGCAATTTGTTTATTTATTTACATACTGACACAGGATGCTTTCAGTTTTAGGCTAATACAAAGATTCCACTAACATTCATGTACATGCCAGTATATGACCATTTTTTTCACCCTTTTGGATAAATACTTAAAATTGGACTGACTGGATCACATGGTAGGATGATAACTAAAAATTTTCTTAAAAGATTTGTTAGAGATTTTTGCCTTCGGGTGTGTGTACTAACTGGAGAGAAAGAGACAGACAGACACAGTGAGAGGGTGAGAAATCACCCCTGCCCCCCCCCACCCAGGGATAGTCACCTATTCCACTCTTCTTGCACAGAATGGCTTTGGCAATATGTGGTCTTTTATAATTCCAGACAAATTCTATGATTGTCTTTTCTAGATCTGTGAAGAATATCATAATTTTATATGGATTGCATTAAATATGTAGATTAATTTGGGTAGGATTGCCATTTTGATTATATTAATTCTTCCAATCCAGGAACATGAGATGTCCTTACACTTTTTTGTGTACTTTTTGATTTCCTTTATAAGGTTATCATAGTTTTTCTTATAGAAATCTTTGATTTCCTTGGTTAGTTTTATTCCTAAGTATCTCATATTACTTGTGGCTATGGTAAATGGGATTATTTTCTTCAGTTCTGTCTCTGTCTGCTTGTTGATTGTATATGGAAATACTATAGATTTTTTTTTTTTGGAGAGATTTTCACTGTAGGGCGCGTGCGCTCGCCAGACAGACAGAGAGAGACATAGAGACAGAAAGCGAGAAATCACCCCCCAGGGGGGATGGTCACGCCGCAATCCCTTCTCCTCCATTCTCCTCTTGGGATCTTGGGCACGCACGCACACGCACCCGGCGTGAGTTTTAAGCCACCGGGTCCGGGACGCGAATCGCGGTCGACTACGTGGGAGTCCAGCGACATAGCCATTACGCTAACTGCTGATTCCCTCTCTTTCTCACTTTAAAGAAGCCTATAGAAACAAGCAGATGATGTAATGGCTATGTCATTGGACTCCCATGTAGTCGCCCATATCTTGAATCCCAGGCTTAAAATTCACACCAAGCGCGTGTGCCTAAGATCCTGAGATGAGAATGGAGGAGAAAGAATTGCAGTGTGGCAATCCTCTCAGGATGTGATTTCTCACTTTCTCTCAAAATTTTCTCAAAATAAAAAGGAGTTTATTTTTTGAGCATTTTGTTTGAGTGGAATTATATAATATGTATAGCACATAGGTTCTTTTGACTGACATCTTTCACTAGTAGAATTATTTTTAGATTCACCTGTGCTGTTACATATACAGATCATTCTTTTTAATTGCCCTGTGGAATTCCCAATATTCTGTTGTGTGGATATACCGCAATTTGTTTATTTATTTACATACTGACACAGGATGCTTTCAGTTTTAGGCTAATACAAAGATTCCACTAACATTCATGTACATGCCAGTATATGACCATTTTTTTCACCCTTTTGGATAAATACTTAAAATTGGACTGACTGGATCACATGGTAGGATGATAACTAAAAATTTTCTTAAAAGATTTGTTAGAGATTTTTGCCTTCGGGTGTGTGTACTAACTGGAGAGAAAGAGACAGACAGACACAGTGAGAGGGTGAGAAATCACCCCTGCCCCCCCCCACCCAGGGATAGTCATGCCACAATCCCTTTTCTATTCTCCTCATGACATTTTGGGCACACACGCACTCATGCCTGGTATGTTTCTCAAGCCACCAGGTCCAGGACTCAAACTGCACAGTTGGTCATGTGGGACTCAGATGCCTTAACCACACATCAGTGGCTGGCCATTTATTTACGTTCTGTACACACATATGCAATAGCCACATACATATGTAGATTGAGGCGATAGCTCCACCATGAGATATTAGCAGTAAGTCCTCCCATTTAGGAGTGGCAGCAGGGGTTAGAAAATAGATAGTGTTCACGGTGTATAGCAATAATGGTGGGCATAGACTGGGGAGCCCTGCAGTGGTAGAAGGGACCTTAGACCCTGATTACGCTCAGTTGGATGAACTTCCTTGTCTATGGCTTCTGGATCTCCCTTCTATGCAGGTGATTATCAAGCCCCTGATTTCATAACTCTATCATGGGTCCATCTGACCTAGTCCAGAGTCATTGTTGGAGAAGACTACCCAAGGGAGTGAATGACAGGAGCACAACTTATTAAGGCTCACTGAGACAGCTCACAACTTCAATTAGTTCATGTGATTAGAGGAGGGAGGCTAATTGGAAGGCTAAGTTGGAGGCAAACATTGTCCTCTGAACTCAGTGCCGAGTTTGGGGTCTACTGTATTCTCTAGAACACCAGAATGTTTGAGGTTTCATTAGATAAGAAGGGCTTTAAAAATAGTGAATCAAATTTATGGGTAGTTTGTATGACATAGAGTCTTTGTTTTTGTTTTTGTTTTTATTAGAGAATTATTTTATTTTTTATTTATTCATTCTTTTTTTCTTTTTTCCAGAGAGGGACAGAGTGAGAGAGAAAGAGAGAGAGGGAAAGTGAGAGAGCAAGCCTCCAGGTCGAGGACTTGAACCGTGGTTGGCTATGTGGGAGTCCAGCGTTCTTAACCATCATGCCACCTGCCGGCCCTGAGTCTTTGTTTTTCATGTTCAAAGGTCAGTTTTGGAAGGGACATCATCACGGAGAGACCTCACAAGAAATCTTCCTACGACCTTCCTTGTCTATGGCTTCTGGATCTCCCTTCTATGCAGGTGATTATCAAGCCCCTGATTTCATAACTCTATCATGGGTCCATCTGACCTAGTCCAGAGTCATTGTTGGAGAAGACTACCCAAGGGAGTGAATGACAGGAGCACAACTTATTAAGGCTCACTGAGACAGCTCACAACTTCAATTAGTTCATGTGATTAGAGGAGGGAGGCTAATTGGAAGGCTAAGTTGGAGGCAAACATTGTCCTCTGAACTCAGTGCCGAGTTTGGGGTCTACTGTATTCTCTAGAACACCAGAATGTTTGAGGTTTCATTAGATAAGAAGGGCTTTAAAAATAGTGAATCAAATTTATGGGTAGTTTGTATGACATAGAGTCTTTGTTTTTGTTTTTGTTTTTATTAGAGAATTATTTTATTTTTTATTTATTCATTCTTTTTTTCTTTTTTCCAGAGAGGGACAGAGTGAGAGAGAAAGAGAGAGAGGGAAAGTGAGAGAGCAAGCCTCCAGGTCGAGGACTTGAACCGTGGTTGGCTATGTGGGAGTCCAGCGTTCTTAACCATCATGCCACCTGCCGGCCCTGAGTCTTTGTTTTTCATGTTCAAAGGTCAGTTTTGGAAGGGACATCATCACGGAGAGACCTCACAAGAAATCTTCCTACGGCTTTCATCAATAAACCGAGAGCACTCTCCATTATACAGTGTCAGCATCGGACCAGGGGCAAGGTCTCAGTCTTTGAATTACAATGATGTCCATTCGATGCTTCATCCCAACATTAAGAGCCTGTTTTTGTCAGTTTTTAGATGTAATTTGAGTGCTTGATGAGACTGCCCTTGAATAGAAGAGATTCAAAGGGACATCGAGGATCATCTCTTCCAAACATCTCATTCTGTGCACAGGGATAATGAAGAGCAATGTGATTAAGTGATTTTTCCCCAAGGTTGTCTAATTAATTAATGATAGAACTTCCAATTTGCAGTCTCTTTTCTGGAAAATGGTTATCTGACCCAATTCTATTGCTTGTCTCTTTTATATCAGACTATGCCCTCCTTTCAAATGTTTCTGTCAGAAAAAGAAACTGCTTTTGTCAGCCAGGCAACATCCTTTCTCATAAAATTGGGCAGAGCACAGTTTTAATATCACATAGTGACACAGCCCTAGAAACTCATTATTGCTGTCTTTGTCTCAAATTTTCCCACGGAGAAGAGTTGCCATGGTTTGACAGCTGATGAAATGCTTTCCTTTTAAGATGGATTTTGATGGCATGCAGATTTTCAACATTTTAATACTGATAATTTTCCAAACTATGTGGGTAAGGAGTTATTCAATGTATTATTCATGACATTGTACAGTGTGGTCAAGCACAGAAAAATTGATCTTGCTGCTTATTTCATTGCTTTGTACACATATCTAAATAAAATAATTTGCTTTCAGTGTGACAAGGTAAGTTACTGATTTCTATATCTAACTAGATTTAGTTTTTAGAGTCTATGTCTGTCTGGATTACAACCTATTGACAAATCTGAATTCTTTAAATTATGTAAAATTAAGTATCCAATAACAGAAAAAAATATATAAAGGGAAACAACTATCATGTCCTTTATCATAGTTTTTTCGTGCAAAAATACTACAGTCTAGGAATTGTTCTAGCTGTATTCTCACTACTGTCGGAAGTGGTGAATATACGTAGGGGCAGGATCTAACCTTTGCTTTCAAAACTCAAAGTCTAGTGAAAAAGAGGCATGTCTCCAGCGCAAGGGAGCAGAGAGCAGGGAGTGAGGCTTGACCTCCACCTTGCAGAACAAAGACAGAGATGAAGTAGAAAACATATTTTATTGTTCTTAGTGTTTCTGAATTGTATTAGGTAAATCTGCACATCCTATGGAAAGCTCTCCACATGTGTCTGCCTACCACACCTTTGTACTCTGCCTCCTCCTTACAGCAGATGGACTTTGGATGACAGAGCCCAAGTCAAGCTTTCACTTAGACACCAGACTCATCCACTATTCAAGAACAAAGCACAAGCAGTTCTCTCTGTGGTTTAATTATCACTCCTCCTGCAGGTTATTTTCATCATCATGCAGACATTGCTCTTACTTTCCTCCCTCTTGTTAAAAAGGACTTGAACCCGTACATCTCAAATAGCCTCATCTCTTAACTTTTATTTTAAAACAAAACTCCTTTATAGAGCTGTGTGTCTAATATGTTCTTGTATTATTCTTCTACTACTGCCAATAGTACCTACTACTACCTTAAAATTTAAACCCACCACTAAAAAAAAAAATAATAATAACTTACAATAAAATTACCAGACACCTCCAAGATGCTACAAGTTCTAGTCATTTTTTTTGTCCTCCTTTTACCTAACCTATGAAAACTATTTTTCTTATTTCTATCAGTTGGCTTTCCAGAATATCCTACCATTTTAATTTCGACATCTTTTTTGTTCATTTGCAAACTCAAATGTTCAAAGGCCTTCTTTTTGTCTCTTTTGGGATATCTAGTAGACATCTCAAATTCAATATAACTGAAGTTGACCCTGCCAAGTCCCATGGCCGCCATGTTTTGTTAGTAAACAAGTAAATAGTTGCTGAGGAGAAAAGAACATTGAAAGTTTTAAGAGAAAAAAATGGTCAGCATTCTTTCTTTACATGCAAAGGAGTAATATTATACAACAGAAGTCTGATTAATCTATAACTACTTCTAGGATACAATTTACAAAGATAAAAATAAATTTTAAGAATTCCACAGTGTTTTCATTCTTCCAGTTTCTCAGACCAAAAATTCATGAGGCATTCCAAACAATGATCCCTCACACCTCAAATATAATTCATCAGGAAATCCTCTGGACTTATGTTTGAAATATACCCAGTACCAAATAACTTTTCAAAAACCCGATTGCTACTATTCTGCTCAGAGCCAGCACCATCTCCTTAATGGAATACAGGAATTGTCTGACTTTTTATTTTAAACTATGCCTTTTTCTGAGCACTCATTTAAAAAAATCAGCTTTACCTTCTTCAAAACCTTGTTTTTATTGCCCTTTATAATTAGGTTTACACTAAAATAATCTTTTTAAAATTTATTTTTTATTAATTTATTTATTTTACATACTTTCACTGAACATCACCACAACACACAAAATGTGATTTTCCAGCCAGAATACACTGTAAAGTGGCTTAATCATACATGTTATCATCAACAAATAATTTTCATTTCTTGTTTATTGTGTGTGTGTGTGTGTGTGTGTGTGTGTGTGTGCGTATAGTATTCTTGGTTGAAATTGTTTTTCACTCAACACTTTGAATATATCCTCTCATTCTTTCCTTGCTTGCATTATTTCTGATGAGAAGTCCACTGTTAGCCTGATGGGATATCCTTTGTGGGTAACTTGATGTTTCTCTCTGAATATCTTGTCTTTGTGATTTTGGTCAATCTGGCTATAATGTGTCTTGGAGAAGATCTTCTTGGATCCTATTTGGGGTCCTTTGTATTTCTTGAGTCTCGATCTTTGAATGCCTCTCTAGGTTTGGGAAGTTTTCTTCCAGGATTTCATGGAATAGATTGTGAATGTCCTTATTAGTCTTTTCACCTTCTGGGATACAGATTATCCAGATATTTCGATGTTTAATGGTATCTAGTATTTCTCGTATATTTTTCTCATTTTGGGGTGCTATTTTCTCAGTCTTCATAGAGGATTTTACTAGTCCAGCGATTCTGTCTTCTACATCTGAGATTCGATTTTCTGTATGATTTAGTCTGCTTTTAATACTTTCAAGGGAGATTTTGACTTCTAGTATTATAGCCTTCATCTCTAACAGTTCCATTTGATTCTTTCTTATGGTGCATATTTCCTCTTTTAGCTCTTGCAAGAACTTCTTCACCTGGAACACATTGGATTTTTCTTCTGCTGTTCATTGTATCTCTTCTCTTCCATCTCTGTTAGCTTTGTCACTATGAATATTTTAAAATCTTTATCAGAAATTTCCATTATTTCCATTGTACTGTTTGTGGATGAAGAGGGAGAGAGGTATTTTCTTGGTTTTGCATATTTCTTATGCCCCTGTGGTGATTTCTAATCATCTGATGGGTTATTCATTTCTTCCTAATTTCTAGAAGATCAATCTGAGGGATCAGAGGCACATAGGAGGATGGTCTGCAAACTCTTCGGCGCTGCATTTTTCTCCCTTTGTGTCACAGATTCAGTGAGAGTTGAGGAATATGAGGACCCAACTAGTATTCGGATTTTGGCAACTTTTCACTTAAACAAGGATGACTTCTCAGCAGAACATCTTTATTTCTCTTAACTCTGAAATCACTAGATCTCAGCTTTCATAGTGGACTCAGTCTTCTTCTGTAAAGTAATCTTATATGGATCCTGGCCCCCACTTTCTTATAAGATTTTTGTTGTTGTTGTTTTTGTTTTGTTTTTTGAGAGAGAGATTTTGACTAGAGGGCTATAGGGCATGTTCACTTACTGGAAAGACAGAGACAGAAAGTGAGAAATCATCCCCCTATGGGGAATAGCCATGCCTTTCTCCTCCATTCTCCTCTTCGAATCTTGGGTATGCATGCACATGCACCTGATGTGAGTTTTGAGTCCTGCTGGTTCCAAGACTCAAACTGAGTCAACTACCCGGGAATCCAGTGATGTCACCATTATGCCATCTGCTGGTCCCTCTTAAGAGATTTTACCCCATTACTAGTCATGACTTTCTTTCCCTTTTCTGAAAATTGCTAAATTGTTTTCACACGTACATTTTTTTTATTCCACATTATTTACCACTTGCTAATATACTGCATACATTAAGTACACATTATATTAAATACAAATTGATTCTTGCCAAGTTAGAGTCCCAGATTTAGCATATAAAACATGGGATGCCCAGTTAAATTTGAATTTCTGATAAAGGATGAATAATTATTTAATATTTATCTATAGTTTATCTGAAATTCAGATTCAACTAACCATTCTGTTTTTAGTCTGGCAACCTTGTCATTATTGGAATGTAATTCCAAGGTGCCCAGATAGTAGCACAGCAGTAATGTGGCTGGAACCAAATGGGAAGGTCCTGGGTTCATGTCCTAAGACCTCCCTTTACGTATCAGACATGAGCATGTGCCTGTGGTCCATGGCACATAACTATCCTTCCCAAGGTGCAGAGCATATGAATTGGTCTAGTCTCTGAAATATTTATCAGATAGGCCTTCAGCCCTAACTTAGGAAGGCAGTGTTTTCTTTTCTTTCAATTAGCAGCCCATCAAGCAATATAATGACAGAACATTTACATCAACTTAACTAAAATGGGTGCTTAGTGGATGCTTCTTCACTGTGTATTAGATGCTAACCTAGTCATTGCAGATGTTACAGTTACTAAGACATTATTATTTATTTAAGGGGATTTGCTCTCTAATGTGGCATAATACAAATAATGTACATCATCTAAAATTATATATGGCAGTAATATAAGTGTGATATGGCTTGATAAAATGCTAAGGGGACGTTTACTCGCTCTGGGACAGTAACAGAGGACTTAATCCAGAGGGAAGAATATGAACTAGGTCATGAAGGATGTGTTTAATTTCTCCAACTTTATAAAAGACAGAATTTTAGCTCTATCTCAAATAAGCTAGAAGGAGCTTAGAGCTTACATGGCTCAGTTTTTTTTCATTTTAACGATGATAACATCAAAGGCCAGAGGGGTTATGTGACAGAGCCAATTTCTCATGAGGGTTTGGAGCTAAAGCCTGAATTGTAATTCAGAAGTGTTCATAGATTAACCATCTGTATGGTATATAATATTACCCTTCTGAGCGTGGAGAAACTGTACTGAGCGTTTTCTTCCCTTAAACCTTCCACTGTCCCTTTCTCCCCAATGACTGTCCACTTGTTTACTAACAAAATATGCACGTTTTTCTTTCCCGTGTATATTTCTACTTTATGTGACTGGGGTAAATTAGGATAAGTTGTAATTCCTTTACCCTTCATCATAATTACTTTTAGAAAAAAACAGTGATGAAATTCTACTAATGAGATGTATCAAGAAGACTTCTTAGGATTACTTTTGGGTAAAATTTTAGTCCTGATACAAAGAGAATCATGGAGCATTGATCTGGATTTCATCAGAAAATGAACAGACCCAGGCCCAGATGATGCTGATGCAGTGGGGAAGCAACACTCTGTGCTGTCAAACTCCCTCAGAAAGGCCCTAAGTTTGTATCCTGGACATTCTGGTCTACCCTGGACATTCGTGTCCTTGTTCATGATCTGGGGTGGCTGACAGTGGATCATGGCATGTGGACCCTGTTGAAGGTGCATGTCTCTCTCTCATAGAAGAAATAAATAAATATCATAGAAAAAAATAATAGAATTGCCCCCCCCCCAAAAAAATATATATATATAAAAGATTTGTTGCAAAAGATTGGCTGATGCAATTTGGGGACTGCCTGGGCCAGTCAAAAATCCATAGAGAAGGCTATCAATAAAGTAAAAATTCTTAGACAGAAGCTGATTTAATAATTAATCATTTAATAATTCCATTTCTTTGTCCATAGAGAATCTTCATGTCTTTTCTAAAACCTTTCAAATAATTGGAGGAATACTACTCATTTTATTCACGATGATATTTTTCGCATAAAGTTAACTAACTGTAGAAGCTAATCACACCCATAAAACACCTCTGCAGCAACACCTAGATTAACATATGGTTGTGAAACTGAGTACTACAGTCTAGCAGAAATGACACAGAAAACTGATCATCATGCATAGGGGAATAGGAAAAGGCCTTTGGGTGAAAGTCTTCTGGCAATACCTAGAACTTTGACAGTCATCTTGTAACTACTAGGTGAGTTAAAGTGATTCATTGAAGATGCCAAGGTTTTTCCTTAGAGAACAAAGAATAGAGGTGGGTAAGGAATTGCATTTTGACACTCTTTATCCAGCTTCAATTGTCATGATATCAAAAAGTCTGGAGGTCTTTCATTATTCTAGAGAATTAACTCTTCCTGGTCTTACCCATCATCTGGACTTCCAAACTTCTTTAAAACAACTAAATTATATCTCCTGATTGTGACTGAAAAGGAACAGTTTCTTCTACTGCTATTTACTTCCAAGATTAGTCATTGAAGCAAACAGAAATGGGTTCATGATTTCAAAGAATATTTTTCTATAATAATCTTTATAAACACTTCAGATAGTATTATAAGACCATTTTATTAAAACCTTACTTTAGGACACCAGTAGCTACCTTAAAAATAAGTATTAAAACAGAAACACCTGAAAATTACTTATTTTTTTATTATTATTATGTTCACAAACTTTACTCCCAGCTATACCAAGGAATGAAAGTGGCCTCTGTCCAATTTAAAAATTCCACCCAACTTTCTGGTCTTAATTGGTTTAATTGGGGAATACCAGCATGCTTTGCGGCAAGTTGTTTGATTAGTAAGTGATGATTTGAGATCCTTCATTAACTACAACATTCGCCTTTGGGGACATCTTAATTAGCTAAGTCCAGAGGCCCTCCTACTAGCTTGTGGGCTGATTTTGAAGTTAAAAGTAAATGCTAAGAAAGACATTAAACAAAAATGCATGTGGAGAGAATGAGTGCTTGCCTGCTGAGAATAACCCCACAGACTTCACTGCAGGTGATAGCTTTTTCTAAAGAGGAAAAAAAATCTGATGGACATCAGAAGATGATTAACTACAGCCCTGAGAATAGACCAGAAGAATGATGCAAGATCAAGGCGTGACTCAAATATACATGTAGAGCTACATACAGTGTATCGGTATAGCCATACATCCTCTGAGCTGATGGACGAGCTATTGAAAATAATTATGCAAAATTTAATAATGGTTGTCTCTGAATGTATGAGTTTTGGATGCACTTATGTTCTTCTTTCATCCATATTTTCTTTCATTCTAATTGACATTGTAATTTATAAATATTAACTTAATAAGAAATCATGATGGGATCTTATATGGAGCATGGTGTTGACTTCATAAACATGTTGATAGATTGTTATTGATTAGTAGCTAAGATACTGCAGTCAGATGTAAGTAGTAACCCTGAGTCTACTATTTATCATTTGGAAAATCTTGAGGTAGTTACTTGTCTATGTATGTTTTATCATGTCTAAATGGGATAATAATAATACCTTTACTTACACTGTTGTAATGAGGCAATGATACAATGTACATGAACTACATAGAAGGACTCCATAAGTAGTAGACATTTGTGTTGCTATTATTGTTACTCCTTATGTTATAAATGAAGACAGGGAGCATCATAGTGTCATTTCTATAAAAGAAAGAGGGATGAAGAAAGAAAGAAAATGCTTAAAATTCAACCTTTTAAAAATTAGAGCAAACTTTTTAAATTATTTAAATTTACTTTATACATTTGATTACATACATCACTACTGCTTGTAAAGTGAATTTATCCAACATGAATACACTTCTCACCAGTCAGATACCATACATGTTATCATAAACAACCCTCCATTTTTGTGTGCCTGAAATGTCTTTTCTCTCTATTTTTCTCCTTGATTCCTTTCCCAAAATTGGGGCAGAATATTAATGTAGCAGGTTTGGAGGGATATCAGAGACCCATATAACACCTGGTCTCCTTTCTGATCATGGTTTATAACCCTAGTTAGTACCATAAACATAATCAGAAGGATTCAGGCATGGTGCCTGGGATCAATAATGAGCAGCTTCCATCTCAGAGCTATAGTTTATCATTCTCGTAATGAGCTAACTGATCAATATCTCTGGTCCTTTGAGCATATATGGAGCATGGTGTTGACTTCATAAACATGTTGATAGATTGTTATTGATTAGTAGCTAAGATACTGCAGTCAGATGTAAGTAGTAACCCTGAGTCTACTATTTATCATTTGGAAAATCTTGAGGTAGTTACTTGTCTATGTATGTTTTATCATGTCTAAATGGGATAATAATAATACCTTTACTTACACTGTTGTAATGAGGCAATGATACAATGTACATGAACTACATAGAAGGACTCCATAAGTAGTAGACATTTGTGTTGCTATTATTGTTACTCCTTATGTTATAAATGAAGACAGGGAGCATCATAGTGTCATTTCTATAAAAGAAAGAGGGATGAAGAAAGAAAGAAAATGCTTAAAATTCAACCTTTTAAAAATTAGAGCAAACTTTTTAAATTATTTAAATTTACTTTATACATTTGATTACATACATCACTACTGCTTGTAAAGTGAATTTATCCAACATGAATACACTTCTCACCAGTCAGATACCATACATGTTATCATAAACAACCCTCCATTTTTGTGTGCCTGAAATGTCTTTTCTCTCTATTTTTCTCCTTGATTCCTTTCCCAAAATTGGGGCAGAATATTAATGTAGCAGGTTTGGAGGGATATCAGAGACCCATATAACACCTGGTCTCCTTTCTGATCATGGTTTATAACCCTAGTTAGTACCATAAACATAATCAGAAGGATTCAGGCATGGTGCCTGGGATCAATAATGAGCAGCTTCCATCTCAGAGCTATAGTTTATCATTCTCGTAATGAGCTAACTGATCAATATCTCTGGTCCTTTGAGCATTTAAAATCTTTATGTCTACATTTTTGCCCAGTTGAATAAGGGGTAAAAAACAACAACTCTGAAAGGAGGATGAAATTGAAGTTGATAATCAATAAATCTGTAAATATTTATTGAGCAGCTGACATGCAAAAATTCATGAGAGAGAGAGAGTGAGAGGCAAACATACCACAGTATTCCTTTCTGCCATACTACCATAAAACACCCCCTCAATTGCAGCACACTCAGACACACACATTATAGGCAAAGTCCCTATGATTCGAATGATATAAGCTGAAATAAGAATTGTAGATCTCTTCACAAAATGATAGTCATACTCTGTTTTTTGGGGGTGTGTGTGTGTGACAGAGACGGCACTGTCTACACTGCAGAGAAAACTGAATTTTGCCTTGTTTCATCGTCTATATTGCTTATTTCACTGGTTTCATGTTGGTTCCAGGTGTGAGGATTGGCAACAACATAAAGCCATTGACTACTGAAATGTTCACAGAGGGATCTGAAATTTCCCTGTTTTTGTTTTACCCACAGAAAGCTTTCATGTATATAAATTAAAATAATGAAACAAAGGTATAAAATATGTTGGGCATTGTGCAGTGGAAATACAAGTGCTTTTTGAAAACACCTGGGCAGAAATATAAAATCCAGATGAATTTATATAGCTTTGATTGTGATTTGGATTTTGAGTCTTTTTTTTTTAATACTTATAATGAAGATAATAATGTCCAACTCTCAATCCTGTGAGGCCCAAATAACTTAAAATCAGCCCATAACATGCAATGAACCATCTGGGAGGGAGTTCACACATGCTGACTTTTTTTCTCTTTCACATTTATTTGTATATTTCAGCATGCTAATGTGTACACACACACACACAAACACCCACAGAGATAGGGGTACATTTAGGGCTCTTTGTATGATTATTTAATAGCTTTCCAAACAAAGCACTCTCAGATTTTTGGCATACCAAAGTGAGAAGCAGATACCAACTGGTGAGTCCAAAGGAAAAATGTCTGAGTAAAACATATAAAACTTACATTTCTTAAAACTTGCCAGAGGGTACATCTGCTTATCAAAGAGAGAGAGAGAGAAAGAGAGAGGGAGTAAACACCTCCCAATGGGGCACATGATCAGCTGAAATTTCTTCTCCATTTCTTCTTCATATTGATGAAATTTATTAATTAATCAATTTATTTTTGCCCCATACTTAACTTTTTATTATTATTATTATTTATACATTCAATGGCTATACATCATTTAGATTATAAAGAGACTTTACCCAGCAAGATATACACCTCAGTCCAGTCCAGTTGAGAACATTATGCATGTCATTATCAATAGGCAATAAACCATACTGTTGGAATTTGAGGCACGTGCATATGCATGAATATACCACACACAAACACATCTATCATGTTTTCCTTTTTTTTAGAGAGAGAGAGATTTTTGCTTTAGGGTGCATGCATTCACCAGAGAGACAGCGAGAGAAAGAAAGCAGCAAAAAATCACCCCACCACAGGAGATGGCCACGCCATAATCCCTTCTTCTCCATTCTCCTCTCAGAATTTTAGGCACGCACACACATGCTCTCATCATCACTGAGTCTGGGACTTGAACCATGGTTGACTAAGTGGGAATCCAGCAACTGACCCATTATGCCATCTGCTGGTCCAGCTGGGACTCGCACTGCTCAGCTGGCAATGTGTAATCCAGCTTTCTTAGTCCCTAATCCATGGTGGCAACCCTAAAACTTACATTTTTCTGTAGATCAAAAATTATTGAATATTGGAAGTAAAATAACTCAGCCTAATGGAGTGTATAATACGTCTACCATGCCCATGCTTTGAGGGAGTTATGAGTTAGAGAAAGGGCATGCTCTTCTCCCTGAATAATGGTCCACTTCTGGGTAGACAGCAAGTGAGGAAGTCATTCTTGGTTTTACAGTAATGTGCTAGCTACAGCAAGACTAGATTAGATCAAGCCATACACAACATGTCTGGTGTTCCCAGTAAAAAAGACAAAAATCCACTCTCCCAGCTCAAATAATGTATTAAAAATTTCAAGGAAGTCAATGACATGATATTTACCATCACTGCTTTAAATACTTTTATTCATCATGGCCGAGTTGTGAGTATTTTTAGGACAGTAAAAAACTCACTGGATTTCGTTTTCCTTCATGAATAATCTTTCTTCTACCAAGACAGATATTTTATTAAGGTACATTCATTACAGTCCAGTGCTCCACTCCATTACAATTTCCAGGGAATAAAGTGTGCTCAAATAGTAATCTTGGATTATTTGCTGAACCTTTCATGCTGCCAACAGAATCACGCCTATGGCTTTTGTTTGGTACAAAACCTGAATTCCCTGATGCATTAAGTGCAAATTATGACAAGCTTAAATAGCTTGTCTGACACTTCTAGCTAATGAGGAAATCTGTCAGAAGAAGCCGTGTCTCCATGCTGAGAAGACGCTGTGCTAGAATAGGTATAACAAAGGCTTTGCTCTCAGAAACGCTGTGAGAAGACGTCTGTCACCCACTAGGTCTTGGATAATTACTTTAACCTTTTCAGGCCTTTATTTCTTCATCTACAAAATGGATGCAATGTGACAGTATCCCTAATGATATTTATAAATGGCAAACTAAGATGTATAACCTTGCCTTGGTTTAAGAAATAGTTATTCAGTGATGGCAAGGTTAACAGGTAAGGGCCCACCTCTGGGAACATATAGGAAAAAAAGAACAGGACCCTCACTCTCAAAAGCTTAACATCTAATGAGGGGAAACAGTGAGAAATAATTTTACATCATGTGGTAAGAGATGATGCAATAGATCATTCTTATTGAGCCCTTCCTGTCTGTTGGGCCCCCTGCTAGAGATTTTATTTGACTAATGCTATGCTGTCTTCACAAGAACCCGAGAATAGAGTATGAATTTAAACTTCATTTTGGAGATAAGAATAGAGATCCTCGGAGAAGTTAAGGTAATTTTCTAAAGTGTGAGAGAGAGGGATTGAATCTTTCTGCACGTATCTTCACAGTCCCGGTATTCTGAACCACGTTGTAGTACTGTCACAGGATGAGAACCCTGCTAGGAGGTGAAGGGAGCCCACCTGAGGCTCTGAGGATGGGGAAACTCTCGAACGTATTAACAAAGATCGGGAGGCTCCATTTGAGTGAGTCGAACTTAGTTAAACAAGAGAAATTAAGACTGAGAAGGATAGGCACAGGGAAAAGGTTTAGACAAATCTTAGAACCTTGAAAAAGTGTGATTCCATCTAGGAAATCCAATCCACTTTTCATGATTGGAGTACCCTTTCTGAAAGAGGAGTAATGGATGATAAATGGAGAGAGAAGCAGGGCATTAACCATGGAGTTTCCTGTAAGACAATCGATAACATTTATTTTTATCCAAGAGAACAGGAAAGTCCACAAAATATTACATCTTAGAGAAGGATGTGGTCAGATTTTCCTTATAAATATGACATCCATGGCCCAGCTGTTTTGGTACAAGAAACGGCAAACTAAAACCACAGTGCTGGAAGCAATATGACTGACCATGGGTTCAGATCTAACATCAATCTGAAATATGGCAGATACACATCCACAATCTGGACTAGTGAGAAGGCTGGAAGAAAGAAACATGATAGGAAGAGATGATATTGTGGATGACTGTCTTTTATTCTTGCTCTTTCTTTTCCAATAAATAAAATAAGTAAACTTTAAAAAAATTAATGAATTTATTAAATTAAATTTAGAACCCTCAAAAGATACAATCCAGAAGACATTGTAGTAATTAAAGTAATATTTAGGTTACATTGCAATCATCAGTCAACCAGTGATTCTAAGAAAACCAAGGTTAGGTGGTATCCTTAACACCATCCGTTTGATCAACCTCATTCATTACCGGGTATGCTCACTCCCCCTAGAAGTCTCTGTACCAACATCAATACATGAGGAAATCCTGCTGAGTGGATTGAAATCCCTGGGCTTACATAGAAACCACAGGAAACAGTATCTTTATCTCTTTCAACAAATGGACAAAGTCAGGGAATTTAAATGCCATATGGCAGATCAGTAAGTGGTAAAACAGAAACTAAAGCAGTGATCTTTAATCAATTATCCATCAAAACTTTTATGTGTTTTTCTTTATTTCTTATATTAACTCTGGGAGATGTATATATAGCCAATTATAATCACGTTAGCCATTAGAAAGTTGCAGGTTAAAAGCCATCAGATGCTGCAATGTGGTTTCTGATGTGTTAATATCGTTGTGAAAGTTGTCTTTCAAATGAGACTAAATCTGTTTGTGCTCAAACTACAATAATAATTTATTACCTTCAATTGACACTAAATTTACCTGTGCTTGTAATCAAAGTATAATAGCTTACTACTTTGTTCCTAACCAAACACAATCTATTGTAACATTAGTTATAATTCTGTTCATCTATTCAAAACCTTACAAAAAAACACACCTTAGGAAATGTTGAAAGAGTCTCAAGTTCCCCTTTCTCTTTCTCTATGCTGTGCCCTAGGTTTCTAGAGCCAACATCTTAGCCACTGAGAAAGGTTTGTTCGTTTATTTCATGTTCATCTCACAATGTTAACTAATGAACTAAGTACTAAAGTATGTAAAATATTTCAAGCAGTAAAATATCTAGGGAGTAAAAATAACATGTTCTTAAAGTAGCACGATGTGATAAGTGCAATAAATAAAACAATACAAGAGACTAAGGAAGTAGAAGGGAGGAAGCAGTTGCCAATGATAACATGTACAGTGTCTTCAGCTGGACTGGTGTGAAGTGTATTCATGTTAGGTAAATTCACTACACAAGCTATACAGTGACTGAATGTATAAAAAAATTAAAATAGTAAAAGAAAAAGAAAAAATATTGCTCCCAAAGATGGGATCTTTTGCTGTTTGGTGGCAGAGTCAACTTAGGAGACTGAAACTAAGAGTCATGGCAGAAACTTTATTCAATAGCCAAGGGATGGAGAAGCAGGAGCCCGTCTTGCAAATCATCTTCTTGCCGGTCTTGAACTGGAGGGTTTAAGATACAGCAATTGGGGTAATAAGGGGATAGGACAGGATAACAGATTGGAGGAATATTCAAAGCTTTTCCTGGAAAAGGTGGGGATTTTCTAAATTTTCCAAAAACACCTCTCTCTTTTCTCTCCTTATGAAGTCATTTCTACTTGTAACCATAGAGATCATCAACAGCCATGGTTCTGACAGGTGTGTCCTCTAGCATACTAACACAGTCCATGAGGATAATGAGTCTGGAGGTGAGGCAGTGGTTGTTCTGGGTGCCATCTTGGTTCTGATTGTCTCAGGCTAGGCTTTTTAGTGGAGACCTTATCTTAACTACTAGTATGCATCCTGTTACTTTAAGAAAAACACTGTTAGGGAGGGTCAGAGGTATAATATAAGAGTGGGTTATATGGTAGGTGACAGAGCTACTAACTTTGCCTAGAAGAAAGATGACCATCTCATTTGGGACGAATGTCAATTATTTCATTTGAATGTTAACTTTGAATTTGCATTTTTGACTCACTGGGATCAGAAAAGACCTAATTTAAAGATATCCACCAGAAGAGGTAACCCCAAAACTATGCATCATTTTATCACATACATCAATTCCCATGAACTAGTTAATCACACCATCAATTCAGCACTGAAGCAATTATGTGAACCGACAGAAATGAAGGTATATGGAAATTCTAAATTTTATCTCTTGGTTCTAAACATTCAGTAATCTTTAGTTTATGGAATAAAATGACAACCAGATTAATAGTGAATAAAAATTCTAAAATAGGACTAGCAAGTGGCATGGTAGTTAGGGCACTGGACCCCTACATGGTTGACCACAGTTTAAGCCCTGGACCAGGCAGTTTATTCATTTGTTTAACTCCATTTGTTATCATTATTTTTTAATTTTATCAGAGAGTGAGAGAGAGAAAAAGGGAAAGCAAGAAAGCCACCAGGTCCAGGACTTGAAACACGATCAGCCATATAAGCACTCCAGCGTCTTTAAACACCATACCGCCTGCCAATCCTAGCCCTATAGCAACATAAAAAATAATAATAATAAATAAAATTTAATAAATAACTCTAAAAAGCCTACAACAATAAACTATATGCAATTATACGTAGGAGTCACACTAAATATGAGTCTCAAAGGATAGACAGACGATTGAAGGTTTGTACTGAACAGAAATATTAAAAACCTGGGGCTTTGCCTATGAGTAGATGAGGGGAAAAGATGTCAAGATTATCCTGATTTTCTGGGCCAGGTGCCAGAACTCTAATCCCCTTTTCCTGTGCCCGGGCAGGTGAGGGACCGCACCATAGAAAGCCTGCTTGCTTAGTTTACTGATGTAAATAAATGTAAATTATCATAGGAAAGGTTAGCTTTTTTCTTTAAATTAATCCTGTACCTTCAGCCTCTCTACATAATTATCTCAAAATATGCCGAAGATAAATATATTGGGGTGGTACATTTGGATTATCCATAAAAGAGTGCAGTACCTTGTTCCAGGACCTTGGTCCTTTTACTGCTTTTACCTGCTGTTCACTCCCAATATTGCATAAAAATGATTCTTTGCTTAAATATGTTCTTTTCTTAATTATTTTTATTTTTTGGAGAACTTTTTGCTATAGGGTGTGTGCACTCGCCAGAAAGGTGGTGAGAGTCAGAGAGACAGAAAGCAAGAAATCATCCCTTGGGAGGATGGCCATGCTGCAATTCCTTTTCCTCTATTTTCTTCTCGGGATCTTGGGCACGCATGTACACACACCCAGCGTGAGTTTAAGTCACCAGGTCCGGGACTCATACTGCGGTCAACTACATGGGAGTCCAGCGACATAGCCATTACACCAACTGCTGGTGCCTTGAATGTGTTCTTTAACTGAATAGTTCAATGTTGTGGAAGTGACCTAATTAGCGTGCAGCCAACTCTGCACTCTCCAGACAAAAAAATAATAAAAAAATTAATGGTGTTTTCAGATATTTAGTGTTAGTCTGAGTTCTTTGTGCTAATAAGTGTCTGGGGACACTTAGAAACACTTTACATTCTATTGGGGCCAGCAGATGGTATTGCAGTTATGTGGCTGGACTCCCACATGGCCAACAGCTGTCCGAATCCCTGACCTGGTGGCCTTGAACTCATGCCTGGCACTTGTATGGATGTTCCCGAGATCGCAGGAGGAGAATAGAGGAAAAGATACTGCAGCGTGGCCATAACCCCTGGGGGGTGGTTTCTTGTTTTCTGTCTCTCTGTCTCTCTGTCTCAAGCCAGTACACATGCCCTGTAGTAAAGAAGGCTGATTAGTCTTTCAAACATAAGAAAGTGACAAAATGGACAAAACAGAGAGAAAAGAAATACAACCATCATAAGGATTTTCTGCCTTAAGGTATTTACTAGGCCCATGAACAGGGAGAGTGAACCCACATCGAGAACCAGACAATGAGATCAGAGGACAGAGAAGCTGTTACAGATGGAATTTGTATTGCAAAGCTGAAGAGTAGGAGACTGTACAGACAAAGAGCTCTGAAACTGCCCGAGGTCCTGGAGCAGAAACTGTTGATTGCATAAGAGGTTATAGTTGGATATCGTGTGAATTCCTGAAGCTGGACAAACACTGCCCAAAAAAAGTGCATTCCAGTGATGATAGGCATGGAACGACTATCGGAGCTTGCAAAGAGTTGGGAAATGTTTGATTATCAGCCAACGTGTAGAAAAGCTCGATCAGTAGAGACTCAGAAAACAAATGCAAACATAACATGCAGTAAGGCCAAACTAGCCCCGAGTAAAGGCTTCTCTATATCTCCCCTAATACAGCTTAAAAAATAAGCTTTTAAAGAAATTCACACAGAGAGACACAAAGCTGAGAAGACAATGTCATTCCTGTACAAACTACAAAGGAGGAGCTGGAACACTTTCAAATTCATTTATGAGACCAGCATTACAATGACAGCAAAGCCAGACAAAGACATTACACACGAATAAGACTGAACTTAAATGCAAATATGTTTTGTAATGGAATCTAGTGATATTTAAATAGGACAACACATCATGACCAGATGCATTATGTGGTAGAATACAGGTTGATATACTTTTCTAAAATCAATTGTCTTAGTCCACTCTGTTACTAATGACAGAATTGCCTACATCTGGGTCATTTACAAAGCCTAGACAGAGAGATAGAGAGACAGAAAGCGAGAAATCACCCCTCAGGGGTATGGCCACACCACAATCCCTTCTCCTCCATTTTCCTCTCAGGATCTTGGGCATACATGCACACACGCCCGGCGTGAGTTTAAGCCGCCAGGTCCGGGACTTGAACTGCTGTTGACTACATGGGAGTCCAGCGACATAGCCATTATGGTAACTGCTGGTCCCAAAACCTATGAGAATATTATGTTCTTAGTGCTAAGAAGTTTAATCTATAGTAAAAGTGTAAAGGTTACTATGAACAAATCTCACTGTAATAGGAAAAAATAAATAAAATCATACATATGCTTTCAGTTGCAAAAACTGTAAATAATTCTAAGCTTCAATTTTTGGTAAATATTAGTACAAACAATGGATTGTAAATATAAAAGGACCATAAAACTAAAATGTGATGGATTCTGTTAGTGAGTAGAGAGTAGAGGAAGTAATTAATCAAGAGCGTAAAATGTAATGCTACGGGTACTTTGACTCCGAGAGAGAAATTGATAGCAAAGACATTAACACGAGTTGAGATAGGTCACTTTTTCTGCCTTTTTTGAGGCATAGGTCCTTGCAGTAGTTCTGGAACTTTCTTTGCCTTCAGAATCATGCAGGATCTTAATTCCTTATGCATTTGTTACGAACGATAGTAAGAATCTCAAACTTTGGGCATGTAAATGAGTGAAAATGTGTTGACATTGCTTAAGAAGATACAATGCAACCTAGGAGTCCTTGCTTTAAGTAAAGATAAAGTCCAGCATGTTTTTCTGCAGCTTTCTAGAACTTTCTGAATAACTTCTTTTCCCCTTCTACTTCTGTTTTAAAGGCATTTGTCACCTGACCTTTGGACGCTATTAAGAAACCAGCTCTGTGGTTGCAGGACATCATATACCAGGTTTTCCTAACTAGAGAGACTCCAACCTATTTCTCTATATGGATAATATCTATAGTTACTTCAATAATGGAGTATGATGAGTAAATATGCACCCCAGCCACCTGTTAATTAGACAATTCAAATATGTACCAAGCAAAGTGATAACAATGAAACTGGGAAGGAGAGACTGTCTGATGTCTGTGCAATTACGATTGCATAGAGCTAAGGAGGGAGTCGTGGGAATAGCAACAAGTAGAGATTTGTAAAACATCTCACGAGTAGACAGTCTAAGGATCCAATATACGTAACTGAATTTAACATATCCCAGGACCTTTCCCCAGTAGAGGCAAGGATCATTTCCTTGTACAAAGTCCTACTGACTAGAATAAAAGATAGGGCAGTGTGCCTCCCCTGCATTTAAAAGTGGCAAATGAAAAACTTAATGTGCATCTGGGTTTGTGGGTGCACAGAAAGTAACAGTTCAGCTGTTTGAAATACATCTTGGCCTTCGAGACAGCAAGTCAGTCCAAATTCATCGGACACTTCCTACAATCTGTTTCTGTTACCTAGCACATTTGCTTGGAACACATTTTGCTTTTATAAATTCTGTTGACCCTTTAATGAGCACTGAATATCTGTTAGTAATTTGCTAGTCTCTGTAAGAAATATGAGTTTTATCCTCAGCTAATAATCTTTTCCACTCGACAGTATAAAATGTGTTTGTGTGTAATGACATAGCATAGAATATTAAGAACACAGACTTAGGGAATGGGGTATTGTGTTCAAATCCTAGCCATGCTATTTAGCAGCTTTGTACATTTGGAGCACCTACTTATCTCATGGTGCCTCAGTTTGCACATCTTGATATGTGAATAGCCATCACATTCACCCCATAAAATTGCAGCAAAGTTTAACCTGTGCCAGGTATATGGTAACCGTTGAATAAATGTCACCAAATAGGATTGCTCTCTATGTTGTATCGCCGCAGGAACAATGTTCCTTGGAAGCCTACAGAACACCATGCTATTAATAGATGATGTGAGGGAGCACTTGACATTCAATTCAGAGCTTAGGACAAATATAATTTCACAGGTTAATGTAGACCAGGGACCTTCGTCATGAAGGGAAATAGAACAGACAATAGCAGAGGAGGAAAATCCCTGGGTAAGAAAGGCACTTCACCCGGTTACTGTAATAATCCCTGTAATACTCAGGCATCCCATAGGAGCTGCTAGAAGCCTCACAGAATAATCTCACAGAACATACACAGAAAACCTCTGAGGTGGGTAAGCATGGTAAGCAGAAGAGTGAACCCGGGCAGATGGATACATCCCAATCTCTGGCACCTGTGGATATACTGTCTTGCATAGCAAGGAGTCGTTGAAGATACGAATATTTTAGAACCTTGAGTTGGAGAGAAACCTGGAGTGTCTGGTATTCCCAATCTATGCAATCATGCCAGCGGAGAGCCTTTCCTGGCTGTAAGGAAAAGGAAATGTTACTGTGCAAGAAGTATCCGAGAGATACAGCGTTACCGCCTCTGAGATGAAGGAAGGCATCAAGGAGTTCAGGAACCTAGAAAACTTGTAGAATCTGACAAAAGCAAGGAAACGAATTTTCTCCTTGAGCATCCAGAAAAGAACACAGCCCTGATGACACTTGATACTAGTCTATTACGATTTTTGTCACAATTTTAACCGGTCAGATGACAAATGCGTATTGTTTTAAGCCATTCTATTTGTGGCTATTTGTGGTTATTTGTGACAGCAGCAACAGCGAACAATACAGCGGGTGGGATAAAACTCTCCCAGATAAACAGCAAAGCGCCGAGAGTTTGAGTAACATCTTATTTACAAGTAGACCGTGGCAGAATCAGGATCATCAATATAGTCTCTCTTAATAGGAAAACCAGGGACATGTTCTGTTTCAAAATAAAGGACTCAACTCAATTTGGTCCCTGTCTCTGAAATCTGTATTAACTGCTAAGAAGTTTAAACGCTTCTGGTCTATGACCTATCGTTCTGATTGGCAGGTAATCCAGGATGGAAATTAAACACTACTTTTCCCTCATTATAAGGAAAATTACTCTAAGTTGTTTTGCTTTTTTGCTGTATTGCTTAGTATAGGATATCAGGCACTTTAAAATTCATAGACTCAAGGGTATGCTGCCTGGGCAATTCTTGGAGTTCTGTGGGAACTGGGAGAGATGCAGACTGGAAACCCATATGTATTCTTGCTTAAGAAGAAATGATGCTGTCTTGAGGTTTTCAAAGTGGTTTAGAAAGCTGAAACTCTAAAACACATGGGACCAGCAGTTAGCATAATGGCTATGTCGCTGGACTCCCGTGTAGTCAACCACGGTTCGCATCCCGGACCCGGTGACTTAAAACTCAAGCCGGGCGCGTGTGCATGCATGCCCAAGTTCCCGAGAGGAGAATGGAAGAGAAGGGATTGTGGCGTGGCCATCCCCTCTGGGGGGTGATTTCTCGCTTTCTGTCTCTCTGTCTCTTTGCCTGTCTGGCGAGTGCACGCACCCTATAGAAAAAACTTCTCAAAAATAAATAAATAAATAAATAAAACACATACACGAGAGCTATTTCAACTTATGGCTTTTATTTAAATGACCTCCTCCATGAACTTGGAAGTTATGTCACTGAAGCAAACATAATTTATTTCTGGTTACTTTTAAAAATTTTTGCTCACTAAGGAAAAGTGTCAGATGACTAAAAAAAATCTACTTTAATATTTTACAAATACCTAAAGCTAATTATATGTTTTTGATGATTACCAAAAATTCCATCATTTGATCTGTTTCAGCACGTAACACGTTCAGTACAGAAATTGCTTTCAGAAACATTAGCATTGATCCTAATAATGCAAAATTGTTCACTTTTACACTTAACTACTTTTTAAATCCAATTATAATAACAGTATTTTATTATGAAATTATAGAGTCCTGATAATTAATGCTGACATTTTAATATGTAAAGGTATGGCAAAGCACAATTATGGATTATTGAAAGTTTTTCAGTTTACATTTAAATCTGCATTTTGAAACAAATGTTCACTATTCCATTCTCAAGCAACGTGATCAAGGTTCAGTAAAGACAGGTTACTAAAAACCAATTTTAATCACAAAAATGTTAGCTACCAAGAAGTATGAAACTCAAAACATAGTGTGATAAAATATCACCACTTTAGACTGTGCTAACCTATAACTACCTATCACAAGTCATTTGGGGCTTTCTGCTAGACAAATCATTATACTTTTGTGTCCATCAGGAAGTCAGTTGGAAAGAAAACATTACACTTAGGAGACCAAAGCTATCTTACCACAAAGCTCTAGGGAAACATGTATTCTCAGGAGAAAAGAGAACAGGCATTTCTTTATCTCTGTAGGACATTTTTGTCTTGACAAAGACAAGAGACTAGTTTTCTTTTTTTTTCTCTTAAATATATATGTATTATAATTTAAGTTTATGTCAAATAAGTAAGACATGGATATACTTTTAATAAATGTTCTCAATCGAGTGTATAAAATAGGTATTTAAACAAATCATTTCAAACGTGTATTATGTTTATACTATCTATATAAGATAAAGCAGTAGAGCAGAAAATCAAGTAAGCAGTTATCCTGCTGCAGAGGGAGGTAGATAGTGACAAAGATTTATAAAAAGGAAATAAATGGGGAGCCAGCAGATACCAGGGAGGTAGATAGTGACAAAGATTTATAAAACTGAAATAAATGGGGAGCCAGCAGATGCTATAGTGGCTAAGGTGCTGGACCCCAACATTACTGAGCATGGTTCGAGTCCCTGACCTAGCGGCTTTCTTTTTTCTCACTTTCCCTCTCTCTCTCTCTTTCTCTCTTTCTCTCTCTCTCTCTTTCTCTGTGTGTGTGTGTGTCTCTCTCTGGTGAGTACACAAGCTTTTTAGTAATTTTACAAAAATGCCATAATAACGATTAATACAATTAAATAAATATTTCTTAAAAAAGGAAATAAACAAGTTTTAATTACAATGTAAGCAAGAGTTAGACAAGAACATAACAGTAATAGCAGATGGTACAGATTTCTTATTGTGTTGCTAATACTTTATTTGCACAAATGACCTCATTAAACCTCATCACAACCTAACATAAAGCATTAGTGTTGTCTCAATTTTAGAGAGCATGCATAGAGAAATTCAGAACTTTGCCCTAAGACACATAGTCTCCAAGTATCACACTATAATATTGCTCCTATAGAAGAATAAAAAGGCGTACCTGGTGGAAATCACACGTGCGTAAGCTTGTGTTGTGAAGCAGCACTACTGGAAAACTGTCAATACTTCACCACGACTGGAGCAAAGGCTGTATTTCCGGAATGGTAGAATGGTAGACCAAAGGGTTGAACAGAAGCACCAGGAACCAGATGAAATGGTTAGTATGTGCTATGGATTTGAAGGATGAAGTGGGGAAATCAGATCGTAAAGTAGGTAACAAGACACGACTACAAAATTAAATAATAACCAAGGTGCTATTAGACTGAGTCAAGCAAAATAGTAGGTATGAAAGGGCAGCTAGTGCTGAGCTACGAAGTGATGGCAGAGGGTGGGCAGGACCTGGACACAGACTGCATGTCTGGGATAAAGAATGTTCAGATGACTCCCAGATGTACAACCCAAGCGGCTTAATAAATACAAGTGTCCCAGTCAAAAAAACGAGGAAGGGAGTTCCTTTCTCAAGAGTTAGAATCCTTCTGTCTTCGGCTCTGGACAGTTTCATGCGTATCTTTTTGACCCGCCGATGCCTACTAAATCATTATGAAAATATTAACTATTCATCAGAAATGTGTTCAAGACAGGCAACACCTTCTCCCTTCAAGTGTTTGTGCAAGTATAGAGCAATGGTTTCCCTCTCTTAGGCAAGAAAACATTCCCTTAATTCCCACTTTGTGTAAAGTCAATGAAAGAATTCAGTTTCATGGGTATTTTTCTCTCTTCTTCCTTTAAGTCAGGTAATCCAACAAGCTGCTTTGAAAACATTCAGTACATTTTTGTGAGACACTCAAATTGTTTCATAGACATTATCTCACCAATAGTCATTTCATCCTGGTGAGGGAGGCCAAGGAACAATTTATTCCTATCTTCAAAGGGTAAAAGGAGGTTAAATGACTCATCTGAGAAGCAGAAAGAGTAGCTTGATCTCTAGAATCAACTCTGTGTAAAGGTAACTGCCAAATGACTTCATAAAGACGCATAAGCTAAAGGTTATTGCGATTTCAATATCAGCTTGAGTTGTTGGAGTGAACATTTACTGGTACACAAAGAGCTCAGAAGTAAAAAGGGAAATGAAGTTTGTTTTTTAAAGTAAGCAGTTTATTCTATTTTTTTGTAGTCTTTACTCTGACCCATGATATTTTATAAACAAGAATCTGGAGGTTATTTTTAACATCAATGAAATATTCATAAGATGTGGACAGAAATGTTAACTGTGTTCAATGTAAACACATCTGTTTCACTACTAGACTTATATGACAATGGAATAGTGTAGATTATAGATAAGATGTGAAGATCTTACAATCCAGATGTTTCTGCCAGCTGAAACTATCCTAAGAACGCATTATGTTTCTGTAATCTTTATTATACCTTGGTAAAATCTTGGATATAAAAGTGTAGCCTCTGTTTCTTCTATAAAAAGATTTTATTTATTGTTATTATTAACTTTAAATTTGCTGTAGGGTATATGTGATCACCAGAGAGAGGGAACGAGAGAAAGTGAGAAGCAAGCCACCAGGTGCAAGACATGGTCAGTCCTGGGAGTCCTAACTCAACAACCACACCAACTAGTAACCCTAGCCCCATTTCTAACGAAGACATTTTTCTATTTTGAGGCTAGATAGTAAATGACCACTTTCTCTTCCTTGAAATATATTTTCAACTATTTTTTCAGATTCTACAACCATTTTTATTTTTTCTTTATGTATCTGACCATACATTCTTTTTTTTTTTTTTTTTGGAGAGGTTTTTGCTATAGGGCGCGTGTGCTCGCCAGACACACAGAGAGAGACAGAAAGCAAGAAATCACCCCCTAGGGGGGATGGCCATGCCACAATCCCTTCTCCTCCATTCTCCTCTCGGGATCTTGGGCATGCACGCACACGTGCCCGGTGTGAGTTTAAGCCACCAGATCCAGGGCTCGAACCATGGTCAACTACGTGGGAGTCCAGCAACAGAGCCATTACACTAACTGCTGGTCCCACCATACGTTCTGTTTTTTGTTTTTTAAGAGAGAGATTTTTATTACAGCATGCTATAGCACAGAGAGATAGAAAGTGCTCACCAGAGAGACAGAAAGTGAGAAATCACTCCCCAGGGATGGACGGACACATCACAACTCCTTCTCCTCCATTCTCCTCTCAGGGTTTTGGGCACATACACGTATGTGCTCAGTGTGAGTTTTAAGCCTGCGGGTCTGGGACTCAAATTGCAGTAGACTACACGAGAGTCCAGTGACGTAACTGTTACACCATCAGCTGGTCCATATTCATACATTCTTTGCCAGTTTGCTCATTCCTCTTCAAATTTCTGAATTCTAAGCTGTGACGGTCCCAGGGCCTAACTCGCCAGTCCCTTCTGTCTTCCTGGGTGTACTCAGTCCCTAGAGGACCTCATCTACTCTCTCCCTGTTCTCCTTTTGGCTCATTTGACTCTATCTGAGAAATCTCAGGGCCTTAGCACTTTCTCATGTGTCAGGATTTCCAATAGATATTCAGTATAATTATTTACTGATTCCATTCAGGCCTTTCTTATTCCTTAAGGTTTGCTGTTTTCATCCTCTTCATTCATTTCCACAACTCAATCTTGTTTCTTTGCATTTTTGTTTTTCTCCTTTGAAGTTATAACTATTTAACATAAATTTATTTATTTTCTTTGCCACTATAAAACAAAGTTTGTGAGAGTAAAAAAAAATGTTCTATTCTCTCTCAGGCATAGAAAAGTATCTAACACACAGTCATGACTCAATGATTTTTAAATGAAAGATTTTATGATTAATAGACCAGCCTAGGGACCAGCAATTGGTGTAATGGCTATGTTGCTAGACTCTCATGTAGTTGACCATGGTTCAAGTTCCGGAACCAGTGGCTTAAATTCATGCCAGGTGCATGTGCGTGCGTGCCCAAGATCCCAAGAGGAGAATGGAGGAAAAGGGATTGTGGCATGGCCATCCTCCTTGGGGGGTGATTTCTCACTTTCTGTCTCTCTGTCTCTCTGTCTTTCTGGCAAGTGCACATGCCCTATAGCAAATACCTCTCTCAAAAAAAAGAAAATAAATAACTAGTCTAAAATTTTACAAAACACGTTGATCAGAATTTAAGCAATCACATCATGAGAAATGGTTGCTACGTGTTACAGACCCATCAAAAACCTTGTGCCTTCTTTATCTATGAAAGTGAACCATATCAAGTTGCCAATAAGCTTTGAAATCTGAAAACATGAGTTTCATATGATTTATTGTAGATGTAAAATGAGATCCAGAAAAAAAATACTCAGCAATCAAAATATCCTCTAAATTCAATTGTTTTGTTTCTTCTTTAATGAGGATTGTTTCCTCCTCTGAGTTCCTGAAATTTACAAATGCAAATTTCTAATTATGAAATCAACAAAACCAAACAGAAACCTCTTACTTACATTATGAAAAAAAGGAGGGACTGGTGCCATGGCCTGATGGTTAAGGTGGCTGGATCTCACATGGCTACCCTGTGGTTTGAGTCCCATACCTGGCTACTTAAGAAACACACAAGGTACATACATGTGTATGTCCCAAATTTCCATAAGATAGAGAAATGGAGGAGAAGGGATTGTGATGTAACCCTTTTCCACAGAGAATGCTTCCTCTATCCTTCTCTTGATCTCTCCAGCAACTCTACAAACCCTCTGGTAAAATAGAAACAAAAACAAACAAATAAAAATCCTACCAATGACTGAGAACCTAATCACATGTGACTTGCTCTAGGGTTACCTCCCAATTAAGTCTGTCTGCTTCCTCTCCTGGCCAATGTAACAAGAGGTAGAGGCTGGAGAAGAAGGGAGTTTTTTTTTTTTTTTTTTTTTTTTTCTGTAACCAGTTATAGGGAGACAGTCAGAAACACCATCAAACTGTCTGCAAGAGCTCAACATGTTCTTGGTGTTTAAAGATACCAGATATGAGCAGATACAAATCATTCCTCACTATGATCAATCAGAGTCAATTGTTTTCCCTTGAGTAATTTTCCTTTTTCCTGTCTTATTTTGAATATCCATTCCTAGTTTTTCATCAGACCATTCCTCAAACAGATCTCCCCATGACTCGGTGCTTGGTTGGATAGTTCTCATTAAAGGCCTTTCTTAATTTCTAAATGGCTATCATCCTGCTAAACCTAGACTGGCCTGCTTCACTATCTCTGATGTTACATGCAAATTAAATGCTGACTCTAAGTTTAATCTTTTGGGAAGAAATCTATTCCTGGGCTCATCTGTGTTTTTGAACTCTTGTGAAAATGATGATTAGCCAACGGCTTTATTTTTTTTCCTCTACTGAATAAATACAAAGAAAATCAAGTTTACCGAGAATCTTGAATAGTTGAATTATTCTCTCTTTTCCATTATACTTTTATATTTTACTTTTAAGAGCTTTTACCATGAACAAATCTATTTTAGTTGGTGAAACATTTTTACCTGATCTCTGTTTCTGGAAGAAAAAAGGAAGAATACAAGAAAAGAAGGAAAATGTTTCCCTGGGATGAAAAATGATCACCAGTGGATTTGACACGCATTAAAAACTAAAAGGTAAAACTCATGGCAAAATTTCTTCCGACATTTATCTTCCACTACTTCATCAAGTGGCTGTGCCAATTTTTTTTCAGATAATAAAAGCCTCCAAAGTATGGTCGAACCAATGGAATTTGAAATTTCCACTGATGATAGACAGTAGGATAGAAATGAGGAGAATATGCCTTAGGAATTAGAGGATAGAGTTTCAGATGAGATGCTAAAAGGACTAGACAGTTACAAAGTGAAACTAACTTACTGACACCTGAGGTGTGATCATCTCTGTACTAGTCTTTTCCCAATGTAACTTTATTTATTTATTTTTTTTTTTGAAGAGGTTTTTGCTATAGGGTGCGTGCACTCGCCAGACAGAGAGATAGCGAGAAATCACCCCCCACGGGGGATGGCCACGCCACAATCCCTTCTCCTCCATTATCCTCTCGGGATCTTGGGCAAGCACGCACATGCGCCCGGCGTGAGTTTAAGCCCCTGGGTCCGGGACTCGAACCGCTGTCGACTACGTGGGAGTCCAGCGACATAGCCATTACGCTAACTGCTGGTCCCTCCAGTGCAACTTTTCAAGGTAAGATTTTCCCATCTCCATTACTCACACAGATCATCTAAGGGTAATTAACTTACCCATGCTAACATATATTTTATTTTTTGTAGTACTTTGCTCATGGAAACAATGATAAAAGACAGGTTAGGAAAGTATGATTAATAAAGAACTGAAATTAGGACCTAGATCTCTTTAATATCAAAATATGACCTGTCAACAACTATACTATGACCCCTTAGGTATTGGAAATCAAATTGATAACCATGAAAGTATTCTATTAAGGATTCATTTTTCTCTCCAGGCAAAAGGATTTAAAGTAACTAGATTCTGAAAAATGTAGCCACGGTTTTCATTACGTTTAATCTAAGAGAAATAGTGGAGCAAAACCAAATCTGAAGAAAGTAACTTCTTGAGCCCAAAGTTGTTAGATATTTCATAGGTTAAATACATATATTATATTTATATATCACTACATATATGATTGTTCTACAAACCTACTATTAAAGCATGTATTAATTTATCCTAGTACAAATAGATTTCTTACATGTTAAATATTATATTAAGTTTCTATAATTAAAAAAGTACAAGCTTCCGATGTCATTTTTAAAGAAGTTTTTGCCTTAGGGCATGTGTACTCTCTGGAGAGAGAGACAGAGACAGTGAGTGGGAAAGTGAGAAATAACCCCTCCCCCCCGGGGGGGAAATGGCCACACTGCAATCCCTTCTCCTCCATTCTCCTCCTGGAATCTTGGGCACACACGCACACACACCTGGTGTGAGTTTCAAGTCACTGGGTCTGGGACTCAAACTGCGAAATTTGGTATATATTAAGTGGGAACATACAATAACTCCTTCTCACGTTCTGACTTGCTTCATTTAGCAATAAATCTTCCATATTCATCCACATTTTTTTTTTCTCAGAGAGATTTTTGCTATAGGGTGTATATGCACTTGCCAGAGAGACAGAAAATGAGAAATCACTCCTCAGGGTAGATGGCCACAGTGGAATCTCTTCTCCTCCAATCTCCTCTCAGGATTTTAGGCTTGCATGCACATGTTCCTGGTATGAGTTTAAGCTGTCAGGTCCAGGCTCAAACTGTAGTAGACTATGTGGGAGTCCAGCAATGTAACCATTATGCCATCTGCTGGCCCCTCACTCCCTTTCTATCAAATGCCAGGCTCTCATTTATTTTGATGACTGAGTAACATTCCATAGTATATATATGGCACACTTTTTCAATCCATTCATCTGTTCTTGGACATTTGGGTTGGCTCCATGTCTTAACAATTGTGATAGAGAACTTCAATTAAACTCATAGAAATAGAAATTAGGACAGTGGCTCCCAAGGACTATAGAGTAGGGATTTGCGACAACTGAATGCAAGGTATGCTGTGCGAAACTCCAGAAACTCAGGCCTGAGCACCACCAGTTTACTAAATGAGTGCTAGAGAGCAATGGCCTTCAGCTCATTCACAACCCTAACTGAGATATTCCAACATGAACTCAAGGACTTGGAAACAGGAAAGACATGGGTGTAGGGGGGGACCATCACCAAGACTCAGATGAGCAGGAAGTTTGGATCTTGATCCAGAACCTTGGCTCTGAATCTGTTATTTTATTATTTTTCAAAAATGTCAGCAATTCTAGTCTTCAGAATAATCTCATATGTATAATCTTTTCATAATGATAATGAGTAAAAGATAAAAATTGGTGGACCAGCCCCATAGCCTAGTGTTTAAAGGAGTCCCATGACTGACTGTAGTTCAAATCCTGGCCCCAGCGACTTGAAAAGCATACTGGGTACATATGTATGTGTGTCAAAAATTCTGATAGGATGGAGAAATGGAGAAGAAAGGAATGTGATGTAACCATGTCTCACCGGGTTACTTTCTCTCTTTCTGTCTACTTCTCTGTCTCTTTCGCTAAACACACATGTTGTCTGGCAATAAAAATAAAGAAAATAATAAAGAAAGATTTGGACGTTCTCTGTTAAGTGAAGGTAGAACTTTCATAATATGGTCCCACTATACTAAAACATTGGTATCAATATGCCAATATGTTAATTACTATTACAAACCAATATATTATCTAATGTTTAATATACATTTTATGAATCATAATTTATACGGTAGTTATAATAATATGGCTAGCTTAGACATGCGTTTCTGGGCATGAATGTTTTGGTCTTGGAAAACAGAGCCAGAGTCACAAAGACTAAGAGGAGACTAGACGGAACAGAATGAGGAGGTAACCGAAAGGATACCTTTAACCAGGAATTCCTGCCACGTGTTTCAAATCTCCTCTGACTTAACTTTGGATAGAAAAATAATCTTCTCTTTCATATTTCTGCAGTTCTCATCCTTATGAATATATTACTTCCAATCCATACCTATATGTTCTCATTTCTAAGAAATAACCAATTGGACTAGAGTTTAGAAAACTAGTAATACAGGATGATTGAGGAATCCAAGAATTTTTTTTTT
>NW_006159671.1:3624240-3628437 GCF_000334495.1 Tupaia belangeri chinensis | reverse complement strand
GGCCATCCTCCCTGAGGGGTGATTTCTCGCTTTCTGTCTCTCCGTCTCTCTCTGTCTGTCTGGCAAGTGCCCTTGCTCTATAGCAAAAACCTCTTAAAAAAAAAAAAGATATAAGCATGTACAAATCATTCCTCACTATGATCAATCAGAGTCAATTGTTTTCCCTTGAGTAATTTTCCTTTTTCCTGTCTTATTTTGAATATCCATTCCTAGTTTTTCATCAGACCATTCCTCAAACAGATCTCCCCATGACTCGGTGCTTGGTTGGATAGTTCTCATTAAAGGCCTTTCTTAATTTCTAAATGGCTATCATCCTGCTAAACCTAGACTGGCCTGCTTCACTATCTCTGATGTTACATGCAAATTAAATGCTGACTCTAAGTTTAATCTTTTGGGAAGAAATCTATTCCTGGGCTCATCTGTGTTTTTGAACTCTTGTGAAAATGATGATTAGCCAACGGCTTTATTTTTTTTCCTCTACTGAATAAATACAAAGAAAATCAAGTTTACCGAGAATCTTGAATAGTTGAATTATTCTCTCTTTTCCATTATACTTTTATATTTTACTTTTAAGAGCTTTTACCATGAACAAATCTATTTTAGTTGGTGAAACATTTTTACCTGATCTCTGTTTCTGGAAGAAAAAAGGAAGAATACAAGAAAAGAAGGAAAATGTTTCCCTGGGATGAAAAATGATCACCAGTGGATTTGACACGCATTAAAAACTAAAAGGTAAAACTCATGGCAAAATTTCTTCCGACATTTATCTTCCACTACTTCATCAAGTGGCTGTGCCAATTTTTTTTCAGATAATAAAAGCCTCCAAAGTATGGTCGAACCAATGGAATTTGAAATTTCCACTGATGATAGACAGTAGGATAGAAATGAGGAGAATATGCCTTAGGAATTAGAGGATAGAGTTTCAGATGAGATGCTAAAAGGACTAGACAGTTACAAAGTGAAACTAACTTACTGACACCTGAGGTGTGATCATCTCTGTACTAGTCTTTTCCCAATGTAACTTTATTTATTTATTTTTTTTTTTGAAGAGGTTTTTGCTATAGGGTGCGTGCACTCGCCAGACAGAGAGATAGCGCGAAATCACCCCCCACGGGGGATGGCCACGCCACAATCCCTTCTCCTCCATTATCCTCTCGGGATCTTGGGCAAGCACGCACATGCGCCCGGCGTGAGTTTAAGCCCCTGGGTCCGGGACTCGAACCGCTGTCGACTACGTGGGAGTCCAGCGACATAGCCATTACGCTAACTGCTGGTCCCTCCAGTGCAACTTTTCAAGGTAAGATTTTCCCATCTCCATTACTCACACAGATCATCTAAGGGTAATTAACTTACCCATGCTAACATATATTTTATTTTTTGTAGTACTTTGCTCATGGAAACAATGATAAAAGACAGGTTAGGAAAGTATGATTAATAAAGAACTGAAATTAGGACCTAGATCTCTTTAATATCAAAATATGACCTGTCAACAACTATACTATGACCCCTTAGGTATTGGAAATCAAATTGATAACCATGAAAGTATTCTATTAAGGATTCATTTTTCTCTCCAGGCAAAAGGATTTAAAGTAACTAGATTCTGAAAAATGTAGCCACGGTTTTCATTACGTTTAATCTAAGAGAAATAGTGGAGCAAAACCAAATCTGAAGAAAGTAACTTCTTGAGCCCAAAGTTGTTAGATATTTCATAGGTTAAATACATATATTATATTTATATATCACTACATATATGATTGTTCTACAAACCTACTATTAAAGCATGTATTAATTTATCCTAGTACAAATAGATTTCTTACATGTTAAATATTATATTAAGTTTCTATAATTAAAAAAGTACAAGCTTCCGATGTCATTTTTAAAGAAGTTTTTGCCTTAGGGCATGTGTACTCTCTGGAGAGAGAGACAGAGACAGTGAGTGGGAAAGTGAGAAATAACCCCTCCCCCCCGGGGGGGAAATGGCCACACTGCAATCCCTTCTCCTCCATTCTCCTCCTGGAATCTTGGGCACACACGCACACACACCTGGTGTGAGTTTCAAGTCACTGGGTCTGGGACTCAAACTGCGAAATTTGGTATATATTAAGTGGGAACATACAATAACTCCTTCTCACGTTCTGACTTGCTTCATTTAGCAATAAATCTTCCATATTCATCCACATTTTTTTTTTCTCAGAGAGATTTTTGCTATAGGGTGTATATGCACTTGCCAGAGAGACAGAAAATGAGAAATCACTCCTCAGGGTAGATGGCCACAGTGGAATCTCTTCTCCTCCAATCTCCTCTCAGGATTTTAGGCTTGCATGCACATGTTCCTGGTATGAGTTTAAGCTGTCAGGTCCAGGCTCAAACTGTAGTAGACTATGTGGGAGTCCAGCAATGTAACCATTATGCCATCTGCTGGCCCCTCACTCCCTTTCTATCAAATGCCAGGCTCTCATTTATTTTGATGACTGAGTAACATTCCATAGTATATATATGGCACACTTTTTCAATCCATTCATCTGTTCTTGGACATTTGGGTTGGCTCCATGTCTTAACAATTGTGATAGAGAACTTCAATTAAACTCATAGAAATAGAAATTAGGACAGTGGCTCCCAAGGACTATAGAGTAGGGATTTGCGACAACTGAATGCAAGGTATGCTGTGCGAAACTCCAGAAACTCAGGCCTGAGCACCACCAGTTTACTAAATGAGTGCTAGAGAGCAATGGCCTTCGGCTCATTCACAACCCTAACTGAGATATTCCAACATGAACTCAAGGACTTGGAAACAGGAAAGACATGGGTGTAGGGGGGGACCATCACCAAGACTCAGATGAGCAGGAAGTTTGGATCTTGATCCAGAACCTTGGCTCTGAATCTGTTATTTTATTATTTTTCAAAAATGTCAGCAATTCTAGTCTTCAGAATAATCTCATATGTATAATCTTTTCATAATGATAATGAGTAAAAGATAAAAATTGGTGGACCAGCCCCATAGCCTAGTGTTTAAAGGAGTCCCATGACTGACTGTAGTTCAAATCCTGGCCCCAGCGACTTGAAAAGCATACTGGGTACATATGTATGTGTGTCAAAAATCCTGATAGGATGGAGAAATGGAGGAGAAAGGAATGTGATGTAACCATGTCTCACTGGGTTACTTTCTCTCTTTCTGTCTACTTCTCTGTCTCTTTCGCTAAACACACATGTTGTCTGGCAATAAAAATAAAGAAAATAATAAAGAAAGATTTGGACGTTCTCTGTTAAGTGAAGGTAGAACTTTCATAATATGGTCCCACTATACTAAAACATTGGTATCAATATGCCAATATGTTAATTACTATTACAAACCAATATATTATCTAATGTTTAATATACATTTTATGAATCATAATTTATACGGTAGTTATAATAATATGGCTAGCTTAGACATGCGTTTCTGGGCATGAATGTTTTGGTCTTGGAAAACAGAGCCAGAGTCACAAAGACTAAGAGGAGACTAGACGGAACAGAATGAGGAGGTAACCGAAAGGATACCTTTAACCAGGAATTCCTGCCACGTGTTTCAAATCTCCTCTGACTTAACTTTGGATAGAAAAATAATCTTCTCTTTCATATTTCTGCAGTTCTCATCCTTATGAATATATTACTTCCAATCCATACCTATATGTTCTCATTTCTAAGAAATAACCAATTGGACTAGAGTTTAGAAAACTAGTAATACAGGATGATTGAGGAATCCAAGAATTTTTTTTTTTCAAGCAGGATGAGAAAATTGATAATAATATGTCCCCACCTCCTTATGCATTTACATTCACATGTTCAGAAACTGGGAATAACAAGATTAAAAAACTCTGCCTGGACTGCGGTTCAAGTCCCAAAACTGAAGGCTTGAAAATCATGCCAGGTGTATATGCCTGTGTGCCCCAAATCCTCCGAAGATAATGGAGAAGGGATTGCAGTGTAGGGCATCCCATCTAGAGGGTTAATTCTCACTTTCTCCCACTCTGTCTCTGTCTCTCTCCAACAAGCACACTTTCCTTATGGCAAAAACCTAAAACAACAAAAAGCAAAACAAAACTCTGCCTGTTCACTTAACTTAGCTCTTATCTCTCTTATCTAGTGCCTATGAAGCCTTCAGCTCACCCAGAGCCCCCTCTCTTACAATTTCACTGCTTTTGGTTAGGGCAAGGGTTA
>NW_006159671.1:3592956-3624210 GCF_000334495.1 Tupaia belangeri chinensis | reverse complement strand
TGCCATGATATATCCTCTAGGTTGCCATTTCTTTTTTGCCCAACCTTGCTGATGTTAATTGTATGTCCAAATAGATTATTCCCCAAATAAACTATTTTCCCTTAAGATCTCCTGGGGGGTTAGGGGGGTTGTTATCTAAGTTAAGACAAGGCACATATTTGGGAAATAGTGGGCTATAATATTTTGATGGCCATTTACAGCTCCACTTTTCAGTGACCCAAATATATTAACAGATTATTTCTGACAGTTTCAGGACACAATCCTCCAGTATCTGGCTACTGTGCTTCACTTAATAAATGTGTGCTGAATAAATTAATTTCTCCAGTTGGCAATATCACTCTTGGCAAAGAAATATGTACTCACAAGACACCACTTTCAACCTTCCTATTTTTGAGGAGACTTAATGGACATGTAGGCTCTGTCCTAGTTGTTTGTCCACTGTTTCCTGACTGGCCAGTATTGCTAGACTTTGTCTTTCGTGTCTCACTTGTCTCCAATGAGCCAATGTTCCAATGCCCTTATCTTCTCACTAACACTGTCAGTATGGCAGATATGTAAACTTTCATTTCCTCTATATCCTTACAATTTGTCTTCAACAAGTGAAGGAATGGGCTCTTATTAAATCCACTAATAATGACATTTACACAGACCCACTATGTGTCCTATGATATTAATATAGATACAATTTCATTAAATCTTCCATGATATCAAAAGTAGATGTTGTTAACCTACTTTCCAAATGAAAAAATGGGCTCAAAGTGCTTAAGCAGTTCTTCCCAAAGTCATACAGCTGTGTAGTGGCAAAGACAGGTTTCTAAACAAAATATGTGGGATACCAAGATTATTTCTTAATTTCAGGCATATTTATTGCCTGTAGTGATTTAGTTCACCTTTTTCACTTTTATATAACAGTTATTAGTGTGTTTTTGTACAGAGATGGTAAGAAAGAATGACAGACATTTCTATAGTTCGTAATTTTACTTAAAAGAAAAACAATGGAGGCCGGCTTCCTGGCATAATAAATAACATGCTGCTCAAGAGACATCAGATTCAGCAGTTCCACTCCTGAATACCTATACAAAGCATAGGGAAACACTCAACTGGAAAAACACTTGCATATTCATGTTTATTGCAGCATCATTCACAATTCTAAGACAGAATCAACCTAAATGTCCAAGAGTAGATGAATAGTTTGAAAAAATGATAGAATTATAACCAGCCAATAAAAAACAAGGAGACTCTGACATTTGATGTAAAGTGGGCTAATATGGAAGATTTAATTTTAAGTGAAGCAAGTCAGACTATGAAAGAGAGGCATTGTATGTCCCTGCTTAATATAGTGAATTTCTGCACTTTATGGCAGAAATTGAGAGACTGAAAAGTATAAAAGTAGGGACGACAGCTGTAGATATTAGAGACACAATAGGAAAGGGTAGTTATAGATTGAGGGAGGAAAATGGGGGACAAATGTGTAACACACAGAATTGAAAAGGTGTCTTAATGATAATGTATATGGTAATACCTTTGGGCTAATATACACTGTTTTCATGCTGAGAAAAGCCATTTTATTCACTATAAAGGGGTATAGTGACTAAATGTAAACAAAATAATGTATTTTTTTTTAAAGAGAGAAAATCCAAATTCCACGTACTGACTGATTCGAATCCCTGCCGTGGTCTGCTCGAAACATTCTGGGCACACAGGTAAATGTCCAGGACCTCACAGGATGCAAGACTGACAGGAGGGCATTGTGGCATGATCTATGGAGAGGGCACTTCTTTCTCTCTCTCATCAACACACACAAGCTCTGTCATGAATAAAAAAAAATAAAATAAAATAATTTAAGATATTTTTTCTAATTATTTTTTGCTTTAATTTGCTGCAGGGTATGTAAGCTTGATAGAGAAAGGCAGAAAGAACCCCCCTCAAAGGGTGGCCAAGCTACAATCCCTTACCTACATTTTCCTCTCAGGATTTTGGGCATGCAGGCACACACACCTGGTGTTTTTCAAACCACCAGGTCTAGAACTCAAACTATGCAGTTGATCATGTGAGACCCAGCTGCCTTAATGCTCATGCACTGGCTGGCCCCAATAATGTAGGGTTATTGAGGTATAATTTCTCAAACAGTAAAATTGTCCCTTTTTAAATGTACAATAAATGAACTTTGATAAGTACTTTATATCTTGATTAGAACAAAAGCAGAAGTTGTTTAAAATATTGAGCCCAACTTGTTAGATGTTTGACTATGGCAAAGTAAGATATTCTAAGCCTCAGTTTGCTTTTCCTTAGAATAATATAAATAAAAACCTATGTCATCTGCATTGCTAAGTACAGTTTTTTTGCAGTGGAAATTGGGATATCAAGTAATACTTCAGTATACATATTTTGTGTTTGGGCCTAGAAAAATTAATAAAATTCCTCATAGAGAAAAGTTTAGGCACTAGGAAAACCCTGCTGATTCATTGCTTGAGTCAAAGTGATTTGTAATTGAAGTGCTTAATTAATTTGGTTAATGAGCGAATAGTGTAGACGTCATCAGAAGTGAGCAGAGAAGGGACCCCCAGTTTTCAGCCTCTTCCATTCTGCTCCATAGCGTCTTGATTTCTTAAGTTTCCTGTGTCTTACTCCACATACCTTCACGTCCTCTTGCGTTTTCTTCACTACTGAAAGGAAGGTGCTCTGTGAAAGTTGTGGTCTTAAACGTGTATGTTGTGATATTTATTTCCCTAGTGTATGGCTACACTTCTCTGTGACATACCACTAAATGCATATTTTGAATCTTCCTACTGTTGAACGATTGCTAATAATACCTTCCTGTAATTCAGGAATTGCTGTCTTCTTTTGGAGTCACGAGATAAAACACAAGACATGATGGGACCAGCCGTTAGTGTAATGGCTATGTCGCTGAATTCCAATTTACTCGACTGCAGTTTGAGTCCCGGACCCAGTGGCTTAAACTCACGCCAGGTGCATGTGCGTGCCTGCCCAAGATCACAAGAGGAGAATGGAGGAGAAGGGATTACGGCATGGCCATCCTCCCTGGGGGATGATTTCTTGCTTTCCATCTCTCTCTGTCTCTCTCTCTTTCTGGCGAGCACATGCACCCTATAGCAAAACCCTCTCCAAAACAAAAACAAAAACAACACACAAGACATGTTTCTTCAGTATGAGTGTGTCCCAAACTTTGGGAAGTGTTCTTCTTTAAAATTATTTATTTTTTAGGTTTTTGCCATAGGGCACATGTGCTCCCTAGAGAAACAGAGAGAAAGTATTATATCTTTCTCAGTGACCAAACTTAAGGACAAGGATTCCAATTATTAAAATTAATCACTAGTGTCTTCTGTAATGCATACCTTTGTACTCCTAAGTAGCTAGCATGTAGACGCTTGTATACAAGACATGTATCTTTGTGAAAAGGAGAGAAACAAACAAACAAGCAAAGCCCAATCCAATGCTCCATCCACTACAAATTACAGAAACTACAAATATCAGGAGCTTGGGTTGATGAGCTTTTCTGTTCATAGAAAGTTTCATCTTACCTGTGTAATGAGGGTTTTTTTGGTATAGTGTAAGATAAAATTTAAGTATAGTTCTTTCTTTATGTATAGTCATTTCCTTCAGTGGAGCTTATTAAGTAGATTTTCGTTTGGAAATAAACTTATTCTTTTTTCTTTATGCTCTTATTGTTTTACATCTACTCATGGTACATCTTTACAGTATACAAAATGATTTTCCATTATTGTGTCCATTAAAAGTTTTGCTGCATTTTTTCCCCTTTGATTCCTTCCCTCTTATTCCCTCTCATTGCCCACCCTCCTCCCACACTGTCTCTAGTATCTACAGTTGCTCTACATGCTTTCAGACCTCCAGTCTTTCAGTTTCTGCCATAGAGTATAGACATTCAGTATATGTTAAGTGGGGACATACAACATCCCTCCTTTATATGTTAAGTGGGGACATACAATATCCCTCTGTGTATCTACCCAAGGGATAGGAATACACTCAATTGGAAAAACACTTGCAAATTCATGTCTATTGCAACATTATTTGCAATTTATAAGACATGAAACCAACCCAAATATACAAGAATGACTTGAAAAAGTGTGGCACATATACACTATGGGATATTACTCAGCCATAAAAAAAACCCTGTCCCCTATCTTTTGATAGTAAGTGGATAAATACAGAAGATTTAATGCTGAGTGAAATAAATTTATTTTTTATAAAATAATTCTTTAAAAACAAAAATCACTATATCTGGTGATGATATATTATTAATTTTCTTATCAATTTTATATATATACATATATATATATATATAGAGAGAGAGAGAGAGAGTCTATAATTGATTTTCTGAAAATTGAATCAAGTAACACCACTCCTAGGAGACATTCAGCAGAATGAGAGTAATTCAAAAAGTTAAGGAAAAATGAAATGAAAGTATGAATTTATTTTTGTGCAAGAACATTTCAATTTTTTTTTTGGTAAAATGTATTTTTCATGACCTTTTTGAAGCTCTTTGCAAATACACAGGTCTACTTCAGTACTCTTAATTCTGTTACATGATCTTATCTTCACTTACACTAATAGTTTACCGTATTAAAATTATAATGTTTTTGTATGAATGTTTTAAACTGTGGTAATTTAAGGGTTACAAGTTTACGCTTTATTTCAAATTTTCATTTCTATACCCTTAGTAAAATATATTATAATTGCATCATGTAAAAATCCTATTTCATGCTAAAACTAGGGTAAAGCGTGCTCAAAGAGTAGAGTTAATATAATAGTGACCGGAACTGATTGACTACGGATATAGAAACACAGTATACAGATGTAAATGCCAGATATTGTGTGTGTGAAAGAGGAGGGCCTGAGAAAGGACAGTGAGAAGAAAAATAAGGAGACAAACATTAATGGCACAAAGAAATGTGGTATTATCTGTTGAAGTTATTTTGTAGTTTTATCACCTGTACTAGGGAGAAATGTTCACCTGTTAAAATATCCATTTTGTAAGCCAAAATTTTATATATATATATGATGAGGTAGAATGTGATTTCCATTGATGGACTACCAGGATATGAAATTGCCAGTCACAAAATCTTGCTTGAACCTTGATGCTAGTGCAAACTTTCTGTTCTTTTATGTCATTACTGAATAATTCTTGCTTACTTAAATTTTATGTTATCAAAAACCCTTATGACCTCTGAGACTTTTTGTAAAAATCATAAAAATAACTAAAAGACCACTATTTCTAGCAGACATAAGTAAAATTTAAGAGTGCTATATTTTTATCAATTGCAGCTTTAGCCTTTCTCTTTTCTTCCCACCTGCTAAATAAAATATATGTATATTATATTTGGTCACATAATTTCTTCCTTCTTTTAGAAAACATTTAATCCTGACAGAGGGAAAAAGGTCTTAAATTCACACAAAAACCACACACCTAATACATGCTCAAATCCTGTAAGTCCTTCTTATTCCTTCTAAATGAGATTTTCCACAGTTTATCCTCTGCTTTTTGGTAGGCTCTGTTTCTTGTTGACTCATTCCAGTAAAATGTAAGTTTCTATGTATAACAGTGTGGTCTTTGCCTAAAGGGCACAGACACTATCAACAAGGTATCACTACAGAAATATTTGATATCAGAGACAATTTTTTTTCTTAACTTTCCCTCATCTTCCTTTTTTATTTCCTTTTTAAAAAAAAGTTGAAACTGTTAGAACAAACTTTAAAAAAAAAAGATGAGAAGAAAGAAACAATGAAAAGATTTAAAATTTTTTCTTTTTTGTTAGAAAACACTTGTAGTTCCCAAGAGACATGAACATTGGCTTTCTACTTCGAGTACTATGAAGTAAGTTCCTAAGAGGTGAATCTCTGAAAAGAATAATTATAAACAATGAGCAAAATACAAACTCATCTGGAGACTGAACAGAAGCAGTCAGATTTTGGCAGTGATTCAAAACTTGGATAGGAAGTTTCCCATTTTATAGTTTTTGCATACAGAGTAACTACATTTGTAATACAGGAAGTTACAACTCTGATTAAAAACACATTTTTCTGGCCTGAAGAATAAGAGCATAGAGCCTAGAGTAACCATAACTATGGCAAATTAAAAAGGAAAATTAAGAAAAAAAATCAAAAAAGGAAAACTTAAACTTTTTTTCTTTGAAACTCTAATTGACAGGTTGATTTTGAAGCATGAATGCGCTGGAAAAGAATTTGTAATAAAGATCAAGAGAACTGAATAGACTATGGGTGCTGTTCAATACTGACAAGACAGAGTTAGCAGTTTGAGTATAAGCTGATGAAACAGAACCATCAATATTGGAGAATTATACTATCTATAATCAAGGGTAGCCATAGCATAACATAAAACATGTCCAGAAATTTCGATTAATACATTGCAGCGACTCTGGATTAAGTCAATTCCCTGAAAAGTTTATTTTGTTTAGTGGTACTTTGGTTGCAAACCCAGATCGCTTTCTCACTTGTGTTGAGAAACATCTGAAATCTTTGCTCACATGAAATGTAAGAGAAGAGACATTGAGCTCCAAGAGATGAGAAAATCCTTCCATAATTTGAAAGAATCAGACACTATATAAAAAGAATCAGACAGAACTGTTAGATATGAAGGCTCTAATACAAGAAATCAGAACTTCTCTTGAAAGTATTAAAAGTAGGTAGACCATGCAGAAGATCAAATCTTGGAAGTAGAAGACAAAACCAATGACCTAGAAAAAATTATCAAAAATACTGAGAGAACAGCCAAGAAAAGAGGGGATGCCATATGAGAAATAATAGATAACATAAAGTGCCCCCAAATCTGAATAATTGGTATCCCAGAAGGTGAAGAAACTAGTAAGGGCACTGAAAATCTGTTCCATGAAATTCTGGATGAAAACCCTCCAAGATTAGAGAGACACTCAAACATCCAGACCCAAGAAATGCAAATAACCCTAAGTAGAAACAATCCAAGAAGATCCATGGCACATCATAGCTAGATTGGCCAAAACCACAGACAAAGACAAGATACTAAGATTGGCAAGAAAGAAACGTCAAATCACTCAAAAAGGCTATCCCATCAGGCTAACACCAGATCTCTTGATGAATAAAATGCAAGCAAGGAAAGAATGTTAAATGAAAAACAATTTCAACCAAGAATACTATACCCAGCAAGATTACCCTTCATATGGGACAAAGAAGATAAAAATGTTCTTGGATAAACAAAACCTGAAAGAATTAACCAACTCCAGACCAGCTCTTCAAGAAATTCTGAAAGGAGTACTATACCAAGAAAACTAGAGACACATTGACATCAATAAGAGAATCAAAAAAAACCAAGAATATGGTGAACTTAGTGATAGGGACAAATCTGGAAGTATCCCTAATAGCACTGAATGTTAATCAATTAAATTCTCTGATCAAGAGACACAGACTGGCTGAATGGATTAAAAATCAGAAACTCTCCATCTACTGCCTACAAGAAACTCAGCTTCCAGGTACTTTCTTTTCCCAACTCTTTGGAGTAACTTCCACATATGTGCGGTTCAATTTTCAAGCAAGCATTTGGGAAGAGTTTCTGAATACAATAGATTCTAAAGCTCATGTCTCTGCTGTTCTTTTTAAGATTCAAGTATTTTATGATTTCTATGTAGATCTGATAATCATGAATGCTGTCCTCTGATATATACAGTACATAACAATTAAGATTTCATTAGGCTGCTCTCAGATATAAAGTACAAATACTCGAATTGCACTCAATGTGACTCATCTTCAGGAGTAGACTTCCTTTAATTTTCCTCAATTATTGGTAAATCTACGGACTTATTAAATAGTTTTTAATAGTTACATTTTGTCTAGACTTTAAAGTTTTTTTAAAACTTTGGACATAGAGCACATGAGCTCATCAGAGAAGCAGAGAAAGATAGAGCAAGAGAAGACAAAAATCACCCCTCTGGGTGGGGGTAGCCATCTTGAAATTTCTTCTTTTTTTTTTTCTCTCAGGATTTTGGGCACACACACACATGTGCCCAGTGTGATTTTCAAGCAGCCGTGTCTGAGGCTAAAACTGCAGTCAGCCATGTGGGAGTGCAGCACCTTAATCACTATGCTATCTGTTGGTCTCTAGACTTACCTTTTTATTTATGTGAGTGTTAATCCAACTAAATTACTCACAATTGCTAAAGGTTGAATTTCCATTACTCAGATTGTGGTGCCAATATACAAATTCCATTGTAATTTTGTCTGCCTATGGATAGGCAAAAACTTCCTAGGGCCTCTATTTCTAAGGTACATATTGAAATTATAGTTAAAAAAGACAGAAGGTCAAAGTATACTTAATAATTTTACTAGACTCTTCGTATTGCACATTTGATGACTTAGTGACCTTTCTTTTTTCTGAATTCTTACTTAAGGGCAGAAGGCATAAGTAGGTACTCTCTATGTGGCTTCAACAACCTATAATTTCTCTCTCTCTCTCTCTCTCTCTCTCTCTCTTTATTTTTAAATATTACCCTTGGCTACCTGTCTCCATAACTATGGTGTGAAGGATTTATCTCAGAAAAGTGAAAGTTTACAATTTCACAATAGCCATTATAGTGAGCAGATCAGGCTCAGAGTAATTAGAAACAAAGGAAGAAGAAAAAGGCTTCCTACTTCTAGATTCTAGAAGATAATGAAAATTAATTTTGGATGTTATCTTGGATTTTTCCAAAGACTATTTTCAATAGAAAATCTTTGTCTGTTTATTGAAAAATGCAGGCTTACTGTATTTTAGCCCTAAAAATTATGAGATGCCTACACTTACTCCCAGATACAGTAATTTTGTTTCTAAGTGCTCTAAGAACATACACAGAAATTTATGACATCTAATGACAAATTTTAGTGTCCACTGGGTCAAAGAGAATGTGCCAAGCCTTGCCCTTATAGAGTTTATGGGGGAAGAAATTGCTTTACAAATATTGAGGTCTATTTTTATAAGAGAATAAAAAATAATATTTCCTTTCTTCCTTTGAAGTTTTCCTATGTTCTCTGTAGGTTTGGTAATACCAGCCTTAGCTAGTTTTTGTAAATACAGGGGAAGTAACGGTATCCCTATTTAAACACCACACAAGTCATAGTCAAAGAGATAAAGATAAGTGATTATTTGGACCTTTACATTTATTACTTATAATCAATACAGTAAGTCCACAGAAATCAAAAGTCATGTTAAAAAAGAAAAACTGGGGACCAGCAGTTAGCATAATGGCTATGTCGCTGGACTCCCACATAGTCAACTGCAGTTTGAGTCCTGGACCCAGTGGCTTACACTCACGTCGGGCACCTATGTGTGGGTACCCAAGATCTCAAGAGGAGAATGGAGGAGAGGGGATTGTGGCGTGACCATCCCCCCTGGGGGGGAATTTCTCACTTTCTGTCTCTCTGTCTCTCTCTGTCTGGCGAGCACATGTGCCCTATAGCAAAATTTAAAAAATTAAAAATAAAAAAAAAAACTCTCCAAAAAAATAAAAGAAAAAAGAAATAAAGAAATAAAAAAAAAGAAAAACTGTTTGTAAAAGTTGGATGTTAAGAAAGACTGATATGCAATATACTCATGCCCAGAAAGTCCGTTTTGTATGCTGTGAAGATGTACATTATTTAAATGTAAAAAAATAAGAAATTAAATAAAAAAGAAAGAATATCAAAATAATATAAGTAGTATCTTGATCAGTGTGTGTTTAATCTGAAGGAGTCAATATTAGCAGACAATGAAGTAAACATAAAAAAATAACTATGGTATTAAGTTAGAGATTAAATACTAAAAATGTGCTTTGATCAATCTTTGGCAGTTTGCAGACATACAATACTTTATAATATTTATAATTTATCCTTACCGTACTGTGACTTAGGGTCATATTTACTAGACACATTTCTAGCCTATAATAAGATATCTGTCCAAGGCTTCTAGCCAATCCTAAAGACATTTGATAACTTGAGAGTGTTGTAAACACAAATCTCATCTGACTACAGAGTTTTGCAGAATTCTTGAATGTATTTAGATTTCTTAACTGCCATGTTTCTCATAACTGTAGTGTGTGGGTTCTGGAACATCTCCCCCCAGTCTTAGTTATCTGGAAAATTCTCCACGTAATGTCAGAGTCTTGCTTCTAGTGCTCTCTTGGGAGTTCATTTCTGAACACCTTCTTTCCATCAAAATTGGGTCACGTGCCGCTCAACAGGGTTTCCCTCATGCTACCCACTGCACTTTCATCCTTTCTGTCCACCTAGGTTCCATTGCTCTGTGCTCCTCTAAACTGCAAATGGCATTTTCTTTCAGTTCTATTTCTCTATACTTTTGCAAATATCTGTTTCAAAAGCATGAGCTTTGGGTTCAAATTTGTCTCTAAAACTGACTCACTTTACGATCATTGGAAAAATCACTACTACTCTGTGGATCTCAGTGTTTCATGCCGACTATTTCATTTATAATCAATTACACGTGATTATATAGGTGAAGAGTCTTCTGTATACTCATTGTTAACAATGATGTCATCATTATCATCATCACCACATGAATGCGTAGACAGCTGAGAAGAAAGTGGACGATGGTAGCAATCATGACTGTCATGATTCAGAACCAGTTTATTACAGTAGTTAAAATAGTCTGAAATCAGGGACAGAAGGGGGCATTGTGGTTAAGGTGGCTAGATCCCACGTGAACAATTACATAGTTTGAGTCCTGGACCTGGTAGTTTGAAAAACATACTGGATGCATGTGTTTGTGTACCCAAAACCTTGAGAGAAGAAATGGAGGAGAAGGGATTGCAGCATGTCCATCCCCCTAGAGGGTGATTTTTCATTTTTCCTCTCTCTCTTTCTCTCTGTCTCTCTCCAGCAATCACTCGCACCCTTTATATATATATTTTTTCAAATTGGACTAGGCACCTAAATAGACATATCTCCAAAGACATGCAAAGTACTAACATGTACCTGAAAAGATAGATTAACACGTTAGTCATTAAGAAAAAGCAAACAACAAGCCCAGTAGGTACACTTTATACCCACTAGAATAACCCTAACTAAAAACAGAAAATGGCAAGTACTTGCAAGGATGTACAGAAATAGGAACACTTATGCATTGTTGGTAGGAAAGTAAGGCATTAAACATCAGTCCTTGCTCATGAATATTAGTCATGGTCACTGAAGGTGAAAAAAAATATCTACCGGGTAATGAATAGATATACACAATGTGGTATATACAAATAATAGAATATTGTTGAGCCGTCACAAGGAATACAGTACCAATACATTATACAATTTACATAAATCTCAAAAATATTATGCAAAGAGGCCGAGTCACAGTGCACAGGCAGTGGGCACCACTGTGCAATACTGGAGTCCTCGGGGAGACCTGCTCAGAACCTGGCTGATTGGGAGGCTGGGGATTAGAGTGTGGCATGGTGAGACCCTGTCAAGGATACTAGTCTCTCTCTCCTGAAAGAGAGAAACTTTAAAAAGTAATGAAAGTCATCATGCAAAATGAAAGGAGTCAGATCACAAAAGGTCAAGTAATTTATAATTCGTTTTCTAGAGCTATCCAGAGTAGACAATCTATAGAGACAGAAAGCAGATGAGTGATTGTCAGTGAAAAGGGAAGGGAGTGATCATTTAGTGGCTATGAATGCTTTTCTATGGGAATGAAAAAGCTTTGAAACTAGAAAGAACTGAGTACGTTGGACAACAAGGTGAATGCACTAAATGTCATTGAATTACACACTTGGAAAGAGTTAATTGTGTGTTGCCAAACTTTACCTCAATGAAAGAAAACATTCAAGGTCAGCATCCTTCACATAGTATAAGAATCTTACCAATAATTTCCATACTTGTGTGATTTTAGTATTTAGAGATGCATTTCCCCTCTACGCTTAATGTAATGTCTATATGAAAGTGAATGAGTCCTCACAGTCATCAGCCAATAGAAAACATTTCTTCCAATGATGAAAGGAGAGTAGCTGACATAACAGTGTTCTTACATTTTTTCACTCTAATTCCTTTAATGTTAGCATTATACACAACTATGGTACATTTTTCTAAGCTTAAAATGTAACATTGGCTCGGAGCCTGCAGGTGGCATGCTGGTTAAGGGTGCTGAACTCTCACATGGCCTGGACCTCGTGGCTTGCTTTCTGACTTTCTCTCTTTCTCGCTCTGTCCTTCTCTGGTCAAATTAAAATAAGTAAATAAAAATAAATAAAGTTAAATAAAATAATTCTTAAGAAAAAAATTAACATCAACTCAATTTTCATGTCTTTATTTGACTTGACCAGTTTTTCTACTAATGTTCTTTTTTTTATTCCAGATTCCTGTCCAGAATATAATATCATTGGTTATGTCTCTTGGCACCTCTCACTCTCCAGTTTATGACATTTTCCTAGGTTTTCCTTATTTTTTATAACTTTGACAGCTTTAAAGAGTACTTGTCAGATATTTTGCATAATGTCACTATTTCCACCGTGAGCAGGAGAGTCAGAGAAAGAGAGAGACAGACAGACAGAGAACATACCTAACAAAGGTCAGTGCTTCAATCCACTCCCAGCCTCAACTAGCCTCAAATTATGGGGCAAGTGTGTGAACAAGAGAACTCAGGGAGATCTCCCAGGACACGAACCCAGAACCTCCTCATGGGGTCAGAATACCAGAGTGTCACACTTTACCACTGCACCACCATCCAGCCCCTTGAATAATGTTTCTAGATTTGGGTTTATCTGCTGTTTTCTCAGGATTATACTGGAGTTATGGTACTTGAGAATGGGAGTCATTTTTTCTTCAGATACTGTACAAGGGTACATGATGTCACAATGTCTTATCACTAGCGATGTTACTGATTAATCGTTGAAGTGTTCTCATGCAGGTTGCTCTAATATAAAACCATGTTCCCCTGTTGCAATATGTATAAGGAAGTCACCAAGTCCTGCTGACAGTCAAAGGGAAGGAAGTCAGTCAGCACCATCTGAATGGGTGTGTGTCATTTATCATTTACGCTTTGCAATTCTTCTGCAAGGAAGATTTGTTCCTTCTCCACCATTTTTGTATTGTTTATTTACTTATATTAGTATGGACTCAAGATTTTTTTTTTTGAGAGGATTTTTCCATAGGGCATGAGTGCTCACCAGAAAGACAGAGACAGAGAGACAGAGAGACAGAAAGCTAGAAATCACCCCCCAGAGGGGATGGCCATGCCACAACCTCTTCTCCTCCATTCTCCTCTTGGGATCTTGGGCATGCACACACACGCACCTGGCATGAGTTTAAGCCACCGGGTCCAGGACTCACCACAGTTGACTACATGAGAGTCCAGCAACATAGACATTATGCCAACTTCTAGTCCCTCAAGATGCTTTTTTGTGAGATTTTTATTATAGGGCATATACACTCAGTGGAGATACAGAGACAGAGAGACAGAAAACGAAAAATCACCTCCCAGGAGAGATGATCACACCTCAGTCCCTTATCCTCCATTCTTCTCTTGGGATCTTGGGCATGCATGCACTCTTACCAGGAGTGAGTTTCAAGTTGCCAAATCTAGGACTCAAACTGTGGTTGACAACATGGGAGTCAGTGATGTAACCATTATGCCATTGCCTGGTCTGATCACGACAATTTTTTTATTGTAATCAAATATTCTCATTAGTTATTTTGCTGTTGTTGTTGCTCAGATTGTTCTGATATTGATAATAGTCACTGTTTCAGGCTGGCTCTGTATCCTTTTGATATGCCTGAATCTAAAGTGTACTGATGTGCTTTACATTTTGACATGAGACTTTGATTGATTCACTCCTCTGTATTAAAGTTGAAGAGCAGTAGTTATTAAACATTGAAATTTGCCAGTTTCTTTAGAAATATGATAAGATTTATAAACATGCACACAGAAGAAAATACACTCCTACATATCCAAAACCCTACCAAAACAAAACCAGAAGAAGCAAAACCCTTGTGAACCCTTCTGTGTGTCCCTGTAAGCTATGTGGTTCCACTTGCACACCATAGACTCCTTCTACACAACAGTAACAGCAAAAGCCTGCCCTAATCAGACTTACTATGATTCTTGCTACATGTATCCCCCCCCCGAAGATTTGTATGTGGTGGTTCCTCTAATTCCTGCACTGAAAGAGGAGGTATTCATGAAATCACCGCATTTATTTTAATCTTTACTTCTGTATGTAGACATATTTATATCTCTTGGCATCAAATACAGACAGAGAAGAGAAAGAAGGGACTCTGGGAGAATTTTGGTCAGATTTCTTTTCAGCAACAAATTGAGTTGCCTGAAGGAGCTAGTGGATTAAAGAGCTGCTGAGGTGTCTGACCCTCTCAACTGCTGGTTTAATTATATCCTTAGAACATGAGACATTGCAGTAGCCACATGCCAGGGTCTGATCTTCTAGTTTAATGTTCCCACCTTGGGAAGTAATACAAATTCATTCCTCTTGGAGAGACCATTTTCTTCTGCCTCTAAGTTAACTATGAATATCATTTACCAGGACCAGGCCCACTTACCATTTTAATAGGCTCCTGTCAATTTCTTCAAGAACGACCATTGAAGATCAGTGGGGATGGCCTTTCTGAACCATGGTGAGCTTTTGAAATGAAAAGACTTATATAAATGAGAGATGATCATTTCATTATTATAAAGGTGCCTTTGGACATTTTCACATGTACACGCAGAGGGATCATGCAGTCCTTATCGCTTTTCTTTATTTTCTCATTGAAGAGGGTTTCATTTTTTTCCTAACTGAATACAATCGCAGAATGACAGCTTCTGAAACTGCACAGCATACCAGGATTACCAAATCAATACGGCACCATCAGTCAAATACATGCAGTAAAAGATCTATTTCATAAATTCAGCTGAGTGCTAAGCCATGGCAGCCTCCCCTACGGGTGAAATATATTTTTAAATTGACACACAAAGTTAATCAGAAGGCAACATATTGATCAAGTATCGACAGTGTCATTTTTTTTCTGTAGTTAATAATCCACATTCTATGCTGCAACAAGCTTTAAATGCTCTGCCACCATTTGAAAATGAACCACATTTTATTTCGATTGAAAAAAACTCTGAATTTGATTTTTTCACCAAAAATAAGGCAATATATTGTGTAGTTTCCCTAGATTAACCACTAAATAAGGTTTTTACTAGATAAACCTTACCTAGATAAGGTTTTACTTATCATTATAGATGAGACAGTTGTTATGGACTAAATTGTATCTCCCCAAAATTCATATATTGAAACCCAGACCTCACCTGTGATTGTCTTTGGGAAAAAGTCTTTAGGAGATAGTTAGGGTCAGATGACTTCATAAGTTTGGGTCACTATCCTCAGAGGGTTGGTACCTTTACAGGAAGAGAAAGAAACACCAGAACTGTCTCTACCCTGTTAGGACACAGCAGGAAGGCAGCTGTCTGCAAACCAGAGAGTCCTCACAACAAACCAAACTTTACCAGAATCTTGATCTTCGACTTTTCAGTCACCAGAATGTGAGAATGCTGTTTCTCTTTTTTCATTTAAGCCTCTTTGTCTGTGATGTTTTGTTATGACAGTCTGGGAAGATTAAAGGTTTATTACACATCCATCATGAAAAAGAAGAGAGCAGAAAAATAAGTTGTCTATATCTACGTATGACAGTTAATCTTGTGTCACCTGGACTGGGTTAATGGATGTTCGGATAGCTGGTAAAACAGTATTGCTGGGTGTGTCTGGGAGCAAGTCTCCAGAGCAGATTAGCATTTGTACTGATAGGCTAAGGAGAAAGAGCACCCTCACCAACATGCCTGGGCAACACCCAACCCATTAAGTATCTGAGTAAGACAGAACACTGGACTTTGGGCGATTTAATCTCCTTGGATGAGCTGAGACATCCATCTTCTTGCTCTCATTTATCAGTGCTGTGGTTTGCAGACTTTCAGACTTAGACCAGAATTTACACCTTCAGCCCTCCAGTTTACACACATTTACACACATCTCTGTCCTAGTAGGTCTTTGTTTAGTTTTCTAATCCAGCATGGTTTGAATGTTTGTGTCCCTTCCAAACACATATGCTGAACCTTAGTTATTATTATTATTATTATAGTTTTTTAGAGAGAGATTTTTGCTATAGGGTATGTGTGCTCATCAGAGAGATAGAGAGAACAGAGAGAAAGAAAGTGAAAAATCATCCCTAAGCAGGGATGGCCACCCTGCAATCCCTTCTCCATTTTCTTTTGGGGATTTTGGGCATGCATGCACATGTACCCAGCATGAGCTTCAAACATCCAGTTCTAGGACTCAAACAACAGTTAGCCATGTGGGAGTTCAGCAACATAATCGCTACACTATCTGCTAGTCCCTTGAACCTTAATTCTTAATGCAACAGTATTAAGAGATGGAGCCTTTAGGAGGAACTCAGTGCTTTATAAAAGGCCTTTTGTGGACAAGTTTGTCCCTCCCATCCCTTCTGCATTCGCACAGGATTTGTTCCCCCAGAGGGTACAGAAACAAAGGTCATCTGGCAAGCAGTTAGCAGCCCTCAGCAGATGCCAAGCCTCCTGGCACCTTGACCTTGGACTTCTCAGCCTCCAGAACTGTGAGAAATAAGTCGTTATCATCCATAAATGACACAGTCTGTGCTATTTTGTTATACCCACACAAATGGACTAAGACACAATCAAGATTGGTGCTTAATAAAGGGTTGTGAAAAGTAACAATGACATGGAAACCAATAATGTCCACCTCTGCCATTTGGAATGTAAGTATAATTTTCTTCTTTACATTTGTTTGTTAAAGATACCATCTTCTGGGATATAAATACCTGTCTGGTGAGCTTGCAGTTTTCATCATTCTCTGTCAATTAATTTCCTGAATGGTTTTAGTAATTTATATGCTGACTAGTAATTCATAAAAACGGTTACTTTGGGTTTTACATTTCTACCACTTACTTGTTAGATTAAAATAACAGCATGTGTTCTTTTCATCTAAATTTCTTCCTTTAAATATAAATTTCTGCTTACCGATGTACTAAAACACTTTATATTTTATTAACCATTTTTGTGTCTTTTTCAATGTCCAAGAGAGAGAGGACACCCCTCCAGTGGAGACTATTCAAACCACAGTCTTTTTTTCTTTTATTTTCCACCTTCTCAGGATCCTGGGCACATATGCAGGTGTACAAACATTCCTGACATGTTTTTCAAGCTCCCAGGTCTAGGACTTCACCCCTGGTCAAGGTATGTGGGATCTGGCTTCCTCTGCACAGTGCTTAACTGCTGGGCTACGGGGCAGACCGCTTTGTGTCCTTTTAATTCAATTTTCTTTAGTGAGTTAGTGTTTTCAAATACATTCTACTTGTTCCTTTATTTCAAAAATAATCCTTATCTTTCTTTATTTTCTTTCTTTTTCCTTTATCTCTCACAATCAAGTGACTTCCATGTTTTTGGAACTATGGTAGATTCTGAAAATAGAATGCAAATGCACACATGGTCTCATTACATTTTATACACTGATCATATAACTAACAACCTTTGGGAACACCAGAAAGCTTGTTCCATAAATAGTGGCATTCCCTGTGTCTAGAGCATCTAAAGGTTTTTATGACTCCATTTCAGATCCCACAATATACTAACAAGAAACCTGTTACAGAGCAAAACCGGTTTTACATTTCCCTTCCATAAAGGAGACCACTAATTGTCAAAATCTTAGGAGCATCTCAGAGGGAACAGTGAAAAAGAAGACTGTTAGAAGGGTTTGAGAGTCTGGTTTCCCTGGAACCTTCGATGTGTGGGGGATGATGTTGGAGCAAATGATAATTTTGATTAAGATTGGGCAGAGTTTATTTACAATAGATGGAGATCTCTAACCTCAACAAGGTCAGAATTTTTAAACAAGACTTTAAGACTGAATAGTGATTTAATGACCTAGTTTTTGTCCCAAGAAGGAGAAATTAACTCAATAATTGTTGAGTAGAAAAGTAGGAGGTGCACTGAAGAGGTAGCGTTGGGAGAGGTGAAGAGGTGAGAGTGGAAAAGGGTAAAGACGTAGAGGGAAGGGGTGAAATGACTGACCAAGAGGCACAAGAACAGACACTAGGCAGAAAATTTCGGCAACAGGAAATTGCCAGTGAGGGGAATGATTTATACATTTTTGAGAGCAATGATGAGATGCTAAATTTTAATAAATGAAAATCAGAACTCTGCTGTTCTCTGGTTATGCAACATTTTCAGTAATTGCCTTGTTTCTATTGGATGCTGAGAATCACTAAGGGGGAGTGAGAGCTTCACTCTATTTGGGGTGTAGATGAGATACAGAATAAAGAGCAAATGAGATAACACAGAGCAGTGAAGTATAAGCAGAAGAAAGAAATTTTAGTAAGAGTTTCTTGGGGGGAAAGGAAGATTCCAAAAAATGCTTAATGATATAGATTAGAAGACACTGGACTTATGTCTGTATGTAACATGGTGCGGGGAATCAGGACATTTTTTTAAAGGAATAATAATTAAAAAAAAAGAAAAACTAGAACACTTGGGAATACCTAAGCCAGTAATATTTCTATTATAGACAGTATGTATGTGACAATTATCTGGTACTCAATAAACGTCATTTCACTTTCTTACTTTTTAACTCTCAATATACATAAATATGTGGTAATTTTCAAAAGGATTGTCATCATTATCATCAAATCATTTTAACAAAAAAGCATTATACAGAAACATGTCACCTTCTAAAATTTGGGGGGCAGTCCTCAAAATATGACTACTTCATCATTCACCTGGGGAGGAAGTGTCAAGTACAATTCACCGTGCAGCTCACACGGAAAACGTCTCCCTTACTGGAGGACATAAGCTCACCCTGAGGGTTACAAGTACTGGTTTAGCTATTGCTCAGCTTTTCCTAAAGTCAGAAGTTTCAGGACATCTTCATTACTTCATTACTTATTGTGATTCCATATGTCAGTTTTTAAACATTTTAACAAACTAGTAAGTTTGTTATATCCCCCCTTGCCTATATCATTTACTTAGATTTATGCATCAACTTTATAAATTATTGAATTAACATTTTCACTTGATTACACTAATAGCCAAGCTTGAAAATGTAAAGTATTCCTTTTTACAGTCCAGGTAACATAATAATCACCTATTAATCAAGAGAGTGGTAGTGGCAACACAATATTCTAATCAGTGGGTCCGTTTGCAAGATTTTAGTTGTAATTGTTTAGCATCAATTCCTATCTTATTGTTTTGAAACAAAATCAATTCACATATTAACTTTTTGTCACTAGGCTGCTGTCTACAAATGATTTTCCGTAGGCACAGCTGTTCCTCTTACCAGTCACAGTAAATACAAACTGAAGGGTTATTTTCAGTAGATACTGAATTTAGAAACTTCCCAACTGTGTAGCCTCACATCTTCAGAGAACATCTTACCTAGTTCTACAATCCTTGTTTTGTAAACTAGCCTGGTAGTCTTAAAATCCACATTCTGTTCATTTTCCAAGAATAATAAACAAAGTTTTGGTTATAAAGATATAGATTTGGAAAACAGTAGGGAAAATGAAAGCTGACTCAAGCCTTCTATGAATCCATTTGCCTTTCTCCTTACTCTTTTCCCTTATTGCCTCCCGCTTCTATGTTCTATTGTATTCCAGAGGAGCATTAAAGGTACTTTAACCACAAAAACTAAGAAAGGAGACACTACAGTAAAGCAGACATAAGATTTTAAAGTAATTGCTACCTTCTTTCCTCCATACAGGGAAGATGTAAAAGAACCTGAAGTTTTTTGAATGTCGAACTATAACTTGCAAGGTTTATAGTTCAGATAAAATCAGATGGTGGCAGCTAATTGGAATAATTATCTACACAAAGAATTTCTGTGATATCCTCATGCTCATTTAAAATTTGTATATACTTACTGTCCAGAAATCCTCTCTAAATTTTGTGTTATATTTCCAGCAAACTAATAGTTTTTTACAAATATCTTTCTCCCTTCATTCACCAAAACTGCAAATCCTTTAAAATTTTACTAATTATTAAAAAGCATATATAATTGATGTTTTATTTTATATTCTGTAATAACTAATGAGAGTAGTTTTTATACACTCATTGTCTGTTTGCATTTTTTTCTTTTTTAAATTTATTTTATACATTTAATCACTATACATCACTAAGCTTATACAATGACTATAACCAACATGAATACACTTCACACCAGTCCAGTTGAGGATACAAAACACACTATCATCAGCAGATAATAATCCTTTATCCTATAATAATAATTTCTGTATCCCATAAATGTCTTCCCTCTCTATTTTCCTCCTTAATTTATTTCCTTACCCTCTCCCCCTTCTCCCATCCTCTTCCCACACTGTCTCTAGTAACCATAACCATTTTCAAGGCTTCCATGTCATCTAACATTTGGTTTCCACCATAGAGTGCAGAAATTTGGTATATGTAAACTGGAGACATACAATGTTACTGCTTCACTCAGCAGTAAATGTTCCATATCCGTCCACTTTTATCAGATGCTAAAGTCTTGTTGTTTTTTTATGGCTGAGTAGTATTCCATAGAGATATGTGTCACACTTTTTCAATCCATTCTTCTGTTTGTGGACATTTGGGTGTGTACTATGTCTTAGCAATTGTGAATAATACTGCAATAAACATAGATGTGCAAGCACTTTTCTGACTTAGCATTTTCCTATCCTTTGGGTAGATATCCAGGAGTGGAATTGCTTGGATATATGGCAGTTCTATTTGTAGGTCTTTGAGGAACCTCCATATTGTTCTTCACAGTGGCTGGACCAATTGATATTCTCACCAGGAGTGTAGGAGATTTACCCTTTTTCCAGATCCCCACCAGCATTTATCATTTTGTTTTGTTTTGTTTTGTTTTTTAATCTTTGCCATTCTGACTGAGGTTACGTAGTATCTCATTGTAGTTTTGATCTGCATCTCCCTTATGATGGGGGATGTCGAGCATTTTTTTCATATGCTTTTTGACTGTTCAGATGTCTTCCTTAGACAGCTTTTTATTTAGCTCATTTTCCCATCTAGATTTAGAAATGCTATAGATTTCTGTATGTTGTTTTGTATCCTGCAACTTCACTGTATTCATTTCTTACTTCCATCAATTTTTTCATGGATATCATTGGGACTTATATGTATACAATCATGTCATCTGCAAATATAGATAATTTCACCTCTTCTTTTCCTTGAATGTATTTTATTTTATTCTCTTTTCTGATTATGTTGGTGAGGACTTCCAGTACTATATTGAAAAGGAGTGGTGAAAGTGAGCATCTCTGTCTTGTATGAGTTTTTAGTGCAAAGGCTTTCAGCTTTTTCCCACTCAGGATCATTTTAGCTATGGATTTTTCTTAGATAGCTTTTACTGGGTTGAGAAATGACCTTTCTATGCTGATTTTGTCTTGACCATGAATGGATGTTGTATCTTATCAAAGGCTTCCGCCGGGCGCCCCTTGTATGAGTTTTTAGTGCAAAGGCTTTCAGCTTTTTCCCACTCAGGATCATTTTAGTTACAGATTTTTCTTAGATAGCTTTTACTGGGTTGAGAAATGACCTTTCTATGCTGATTTTGTCTTGACCATGAATGGATGTTGTATCTTATCAAATGCTTTTTATGCATCAATTGATATTATCATATGGGTTCATCTTTCTTTCTGTTAATATGGTGTACTACATTTATGGTTTTACATATGTTGAACCATCCTTGAATCCTTGGAATAAAGCCTACCTTGTCATGATGGATAATCTTTTTTATATGTTGTTGAATACGATCTACTAGTATCTTATTGAGAATCATTTCATCTATACTCATCAGAGATATTGGTCTATAGTTTTCCTTCCTTGTCCTGTCCTTGTCTGTTTTAAGCATAAGGGTGATGGAAGCTTCATAGAATGTATTTGGGAAAGTTCCTCCTTTTTGGAGCACTAAAAATAACTTGAGCAGAATGGGGTTTAACTCTTCTTTAGAAGTTTTGTAGAATTCAGAGGTGAAGCCATCAGGACCAGGGCTTGTCTTTGTTGGCAGGTTACTTATTACTGATTCAATCTCCTGGACTGTTACGGGCAGATTAAGAAATTCTATATCTTCCTGATTCAATCTCAGTAGATTATACGTGTCCAGGAATTTGTCCATCTCATCCAGATTTTCTTGTTTATTGGCATAGAGTCTATCTAGTGGTATATTAATTTTGTTAATCTTTTCAAAGAACCAGTTTTTAATTCCATTTATTTTCTGTATAGTTTGTTTATTCTATTTATTTCTTCTTTAATCTTTATCACTTCCTTTCTCCTGGAGTTTTTTGGGATTGAGATAGTATTGAGAAATGTAATTCCATTTACAATAGCCACAAAAAGTATAAGATACTTAGGAATAAATCTAATAAAAGAAGTTAAAGACCTCCACAAGGAAAATTACGAGAAGCTAAAAAAAGAAATAGAAAATGACACAAAAAAAGTAGAAGGACATCCCCTTGGATTGGAAGAATTAATATAATCAAAATGGCAATTCTACTCGAATTAATCTATATATTTAATGCAATCCCAATCAAAGTACCATCAAAGTACCAGACACATTCTTCACAGATCTAGAAAAGACAATCATAAAATTTGTCTGGAACCATTAAAGACCTCGTATTGCCAAAGCAGTCCTACCCAAAAAGAGTGGAGTGGGCGGCATCTCACTCCCTGACCCAAAAATATACTAAAAAGCAGTAGTAATCAAAACAGCATGATACTGGCACAGAAACAGGTGGGTGAACCAATGGAACAGAACAGATTCCCCAGAAATAAACTCCCAAACATACAGTCAACTGATATTTGACAAAGGGTACCAGTCAATCCAATGGAAAAAGGAAAACCTCTTCAGCAAATGGTGCTGGAAAACCTGGCTATCCACCTGCAGAAAGATGAATCTGAACCCCTACTTCTCACCGCTGACAAAAATCAACTCAAGTTGGATTAAAGATCTAAACCTAAGACTTCAAATTATAAAGCTGCTCCTGGAAAACACTGGGGAAACTCTGGGAGACACTGGAGTAGGCAAAGAGTTCTTAAATAAGACCCCCCAAACCCAGTCAGTAATTCCAAAAATAGTCAAGTGGGATTATATCAGATTAAGAAGTTTCTGCACTGCCAAGAACACTATAATCAGTGTGTATTCACAGCCCTCAGAATGAGAAAATATTTTTGTAGACCATGCATCCCATAAGTGACTGATAATCAGAATACACATTGAACTCAAGCAGCTTTCTCCCCAAAAAAGATGACCAACCTATTAAGATAGAAAAATGAGTTTAAGAAAATCACTCTCTAAGGAAGACCGATGAATAGCCAAAAAGCATATGAAAAAATGGTCAACATCTCTCATTATAAAATAGCTGCAGATCAAAACCACAATGAGATACCACCTAACCCCAGTCAGAATGACTAAGATTAAAAAAAAAATGATAAATGCTAAAAAGAGAACTATTCTACACTGCTGGTGGGAATGTAAATTGGCCCAGCCACTATGGAGAACAAATATGGCAATTCCTCAAAGATCTACAAGTAGAACTACCATATAATCCAGCAACTCCACTCCTTAGTATCTACCAAAAGGACAGAAGCATCCTTAGTCAGAAAAGTGCTTGCACATTGATGTTTATTGCAGCATTAATCACAATTTCTAAACTATGGAACTAATCAAATGCCCATGAACAGATGAATGGATTGAAAAAGTGTGGCAAATATACTGTATGAAATACTACTCAGTCATAAAGCAAGACTCTGGCTTTTGACAGAAAGTGGATTAATATGGAAGATTTGCTGCTGAGTGAAGTAAGCCAGGGTATGAAAGAGAGTCATTGGATGTCTCTACTTAAGATATACTGAGTGTCCACACTTTATAGCCAAAACTGAATGACTAGAGGATATAAAATCAAAGAAAGTCATTATAGATGCCAGATATAGTGTGGGAAGAGGCTGGGTGAAGGAGGATAGTCTGATGAAGGACATTAAGAAAAATTGAGAGGCAAGGCATTTATGGAACAGAGAAATGGGTTATTATCTGTTGAAGATAATGTGTATAGTATTCTCAACTGGATTGGTGAGAAACGTACACATGTTGGAATATTCACTTTGCAAGCTAAGGGACATATGTGATTGAGTGTATAAAAGAAATTGAAAAGAAAAAAATCTCTAGATTTTATAAAAAAAATTATTAGTCAACTTACTTTTTCTGAGAAGGATGCATATTATTTATGAACATCAAAATAAAATTCTTCCAGGCCAAGCAATGAGTATAAGCTTTAAGGCAAAATGTGAAAAAACATAACACTATGCAGTGAAATACATTATAGAAAATAAGACTCTGACATCAAGATGTTTCCTCACTTTTTGTCTATATTGTATAGTAAATATAAAAGTTAGACTTCTGCTTATGTTGATGTATTTTATTTTTATGGTCAGTGCACACCCATAGCATCAAAAAGTAATCAAAACAACAAAATGCTAAAAGCCAATTTATAGTACTTTGTACTTCTTGAGAGCCTTAATGATACAGAGCCATTTTGGTGACTTATATGGTATGGAATAAAGATCATAGTGTCACCATAAAATGTTTCTCATTTTTATAAGAATATTGTGTTCACTCAGAGCCTATTATCTCTAAAAGAAGGGGGGAGTTGTTTTGTTTTGTTTTGTTCTTTAGATATTTTTGCTATCAGGCATGTGCACTCAGTGTAGAGACAGACAAAGACAGAAAGTGAGAAATGGGAAAATGGGAAAAAGCCACACCGCAAACCCTTCTCCTCCATTCTCCTCTCAGGATCCTGGGCATGCATGCACACATGCCCAGCTTGAGTTTTAAGTCACCAGGTCCAAGCCTGGAACTTCAGCCAACTATGTGGAAGTTCAGTGTAACCATTATACCATCTGCTGGTTTCAAGAAAAGAAAAGCACAGAAAGGAAAAACAAAAGGCGTCTGCCGAATATGTGTGTATTACTATAGGTTATGTAAAAATTAATGGCTTAGGGACCAGCAGAGTGTGCCGTGACCATCCTCCTCTTGGGGGTGATTTCTCACTTTCTTTCCCTCTATCTCCCTGGCAAACACATGCACCCTATAGCAAAATCTCAAAAAAATTGATTAAAATAATTTTCTGACATTTTTAGAAAGTCTAGTACATTATTTTCCCTGTATATAATCATTTTTTTCTTCTAAAATGAACTGATAAAATCAGCCTTTGATTTCTCATTTCCTGTTATTACTAAGGCACTTCTTCGGCCCCATTAAACTTCTTAGGAAGACAGAACAATTTAACAACAACAAAAAAACACTTCATTTTTCTGGCTGAATTTCACTGGGCTTTGTTGGTACATGGAAAACCCCATGCCATTGGTAAACAGTTAGATTCATAGGACCAACGTGGAGACATATCTTCTGTGTGTTTATAGGCTCTAGAAATAGAACAATGTCTGAAATTTCTACTCACCATTTTCAATGATTTTTCCTATGTTACTGAAAACTGTCCACTTTTGTCTCAAAGGGCCTCTCTTGTTCTCTAGTGTTTCAGTTATGATGAAGCACCCCTCGCTCCATGCTACCCTCCAGGGGAAAATTACATACGTTATCTTTCAGCTTTTTGCTTGGAGAAGCAGTAGACCCAAATTTTATCACTCCTTATTCCTTTTGTAAGAAAGATAGTATAAAATTCCAAATGTAAAATAAAATTTAAAAATAATTACTTAAAATGAAAACACAAATTACTAAAGTTTAAAATTCTTGGCAATGGTGAAACTATCACAATAATCAGAAAAACACAGTGTCATATTTAATAAATGACCTGATATACTTACTATACTCTTCCTATTGACTCATTGAAGGATATTCGTAGGCGTTTTCCCCTGGAACCCTTTACTCCACTTCATTTCGCTGCACCATGATATTTTCTGCTTTGTATGTAGAATCAGGACAATATGTAAATGCTGTGTGTTGTAAGAAACACGGTATTTCTGATTAATTCTCTTTCAGACTATTTTCATTGAAATAAAAGAGAAGTGTGTTTATAGAAGTGTGTGCCTCACCACTGGTATAGTCCTAGCAGAAGTCAACGTCCATGTTCACTGGCCCACCACGTGAGGCAAATCCTCCGTTTACAGCTATAATTCTGCCTGCTTCCGGAATTTCCTGTCAGATTCTCTACCTGTACATGTCGAACATTGTTTCTCTTGCACTGACCTCATATTTCCTGTGCTCAGAGTAAATACTCCTATCTCAGCTAGACCTCAGAGCCTCACCTACAGGTCACACCAAGGGAGTTGGCACAGTGGGCAGTGGGGATCAGGTCCAGGCTCTGGGCTTATCTTCAGTTCTCACCTCAAGCTATTCCTTTAGCTTTCACATGCCTCAGTAGATACTGTGTACAATGAAAAATCTAAAGCAGACGTTCTGCCGTCTCAGATACTGTGATAACTGCTAAGGTTTCTGAAATGCAGAAATAAAATTAAGATATTTAAATATATGGCTAGGGGCTGGCAGGTGGCATGGACTCCCACATGGCAGACTATGGTTCAAGTTCTGGACCCGGTTGCTTGCTTTCTCACTTTCTCTCTCTCTCTGGTCAAATTTAAATAAATAAATATATAAAGTTAAATAAAATAATTCTTAAAAAGTAAATATATGGTTAAGTTTGAGAATGGCAGAGTAGAAAAATGATTAGGAAAGAAAAGAGATCTTTATGAAAAGAGAATAAATATTTGAACTAAATCTAGGGCAGCAGTATGAGTCCATTTTGGAGGAGCCAAAGAAAAATGACATCTCAAGATGTAACATAAAAATAAATAAATAAAAGTAATTTCAAAGGGAGACCCATTTGACAGCAGCGCGATAAGGCAAATGAGAAAGCCTGAGATCTCTGGCCGGAGATGGCCATCAGAATAGAGAACTGCTCTAGAATGAGAGGTGAGACACTGCTCGTATTAGGGAAGCAAGCCAAGGTCAGCACATGGAGCACGGCGCCCAGCACGTGGAGCACGGCGCCCAGCAGGTGTACGAGCAGACAGCAGGTGGAAGCCCAGCAGCAGCACTGGCAGGAAGGGCTCCACTGGAGCCTGTCTGTGATCAGAACAGGAGCTCTAAGAAGCCCAGGCTGTTAAACACACTGATCCATGCGATAGTCAGCACTGGATAGAATCTGTCAGTAGACAAGCTGGGGATTGTGAACATCATTCCAGTCCTTGGAAAAATGAATGTAGAATGAAACCAGGGCTCTAGTACGAGAGAACCAGGTACTATCTGGGGACCAAGTCTCCAGGGTCTGATTGTTAACACTACAAGAAAGGCACAGGCCAGGCAAATGGCATTTTACACTTACTAATGGAGCAAAAATTATTGCACATCACATAGTTTATTAACGGAGTAACATCGGGCCAGATGCTAACTCCTATATGCCCATCAGCCTCATCACAAAATTGGGATCAGAATAGTGGGTTGGCTCTGAGGATTACATGAGATTGTAAGTGTCTATAAAATGTTTAGTAAAATAAGTGTTCAATAAATGCTCACTATTTGTCACTGTTGCTGTTATCTTAATCTGATCTGGGCAGTAAAAGAGAGAGGGAGAAAGAGAGTTAGCTGGCTTCATGGATGCATGGTTAAGAAAGCCAGGTTCCAAATAGCCAACTAGTGGTTGCAAGCCCAGCCCTGGTGACTTGAAAAACATGCCAGGTACATATATGTGCATGACCCATATCCCGACTGGATGGGGAAATGGGGAAGGGATTGCCAGGCCATTCTGCCCCATTAGAAGTACTTTCTCCTTCTCCCTCGTTCTGTCTCTCTGTCTCTGATGAATGTGATGCTGGCAATTTAAAGAGAGAGAGAGAGAGAGAGAGAGAGAGAGAGAGAGAGAGAAGTGGGCTGTTTGACATGTGGACAGCCCCTGAGGGTGAAAAGCATTGATGGGTAGATAGAAAATGATGGATGGGATCAGCAGTTAGTGTAATGGCTATGTCACTGGACTCCCATATAGGTGACCGCAATTCGGGTCCCGGACCCGGCAGCTGAAACTCACACCGGGCATGTGTGTGTATGCATGCCCAGGATTCCGAGAGGAGAATGGAGGAGAAGGGATTGCTGCGTGGCCATCCCCCCTGGGGGGGGTGATTTCTCGCTTTCTTTCTCTCTGTCTCTCTGTCTTTCTGGCGAGCACACATGCCCTAGCAAAAAGCTTCTCCCCAAAAAAAAAAAAAAGAAAATGATGGCGATTGAAGGAAGGAACAGTCCCAAGCAAGGACTCTTCGACTAGAAGTTGGGTAAGTACAGAGAATAAAGCAGAGAGATTTAAGTGTGATGACTTATTAAGGCCCACTGATAGCCCATCTCAAATTGTCCTCATGGTTGTAAATACACTAATTCCTTCACACCACCTCAGCTTATTCGTATTCATATTTCTGGTTTAAGTATCTCACAGGAAGCTGATTTTCAGAGAGGTTGTGTAGCTTGCTTATAGATGGACAGTGTGTGCTGGCACTTAGATCACCTCGCTTCTGTGCACCCCAGCGTCAGTGCAGTACATGAGCAGGATGAGCTGACTGCATAAGGGGGTGCGGTAGGGCACGTGCAAGTAAACAACGTAGAGGATTAACAGATGTCTAGGGGCACTTTAGTCCAGAACCCGCCTCCAGCACCTCTTCCACTTACTGTATCCGTGACCTTAGGAACTATACATTTTCTCTGAGCCTCAGTGTCTTTATAACATGGACCTAACATAGCACGCCAAAGGACACTGTGAGGATAGGAGAGTTCATGAGTACCAGGTACTGGACATTGCTGGAGATGGAGCTTCTGAGATTTACTACCGCCTTTGACAGTGGTTCTCGAGCTTTGGAATTTTACTGACAAGGGAACCTATTTAAAATATGGTTTTAGGAAGCAGGGTGGATTTCTAGCCAGGATGTTTCAAAGCAATTAACTCCTATAGACTGTTACCACCTTTTCAAAACACAAAGGAGGTTTTGACTGAGAAAATTTAGAAGATACTCTCTGAAAATGAAAGAACATTCAATGGGTCAAACCAGCTTAATGTCAAACACCGGGATGTATTGTTTTTGTTTTCCTTTTCTCAGGATTGTTAAACTCTTATAATAAACTGCTGCTGAGGCACAGTATTTGGCCATACAGCCAGTCATAAAACATCCTCTGGGAAATTCCAAACCTGCATCGCCATGTCAAATTCCTTGGCATTTCTGTGGAGCTTGAAGGGACAGGAGAATCTTCAACATTAAAACATTAAGGGTTCTGGTTGTGAGGTAAAGAGGTTGAGGCACAGTATGCTAGGAAGAATCTACAAATGTCCACAGGAAGTGGACCAGAATGTCAGAATGTCGGATATCTGTGCTCCTTAGCAATGGACCACGTAACTGCTAACAGTTAGAAGCCAGCACTGGAGAAGCCAAATTCCTAAGGGGCATTGGAATGTTTTCTACAGATGCCAGATAAGCGATTATTTGGATGGGCCAAATAGAACAAATACAATGGGAGAAAAATGCAAATGCATTTTCAACAGATGTACTTAAATCTCCAGAATAGGAACAGAAGGGGAGAATGATTTCATAAAGCACATTAGCTGGGTTGCTTAACTTCACCAAGGCAAAAGGGGCTTACTAACCCATATTGAAGTTTCTCTTCCAGTATATCTTATAACCAGCTTGGGAATTTTATGAAGCTGTCTTTGAATCGCTAATGTTGAGACAACTGTCTGGGGAGCAAATGTTCCAAGAACTAAATGACTCCACAGATAAGCAAAGAATATGGCTTGGTGAAAAGAAATGAAAAGCTGAGACAGTTAACAATTTAAATGACAAAGAAATCAACTCAATGAATTGTCACTTTGCCCAACACACCTTTTCTTCCCAAATGTTACTAAAAACCTGACTTCCAATGCTTTGAAAGGCAACTATTCATATTTCCTGATTGCACAGTGAAAGCAAAAGCTTAGGATGATGCTTGCAACCTCAGCACTACTAATGTGATTGGTTTACTTACTATTTCAATATTATAATGTGAAATACTTTTGTAAATGTCTAGAATGAGACCTGCAGGTGGTGTAGTGGTCACAGCATTGAACTCCCACATGGCCAATTGTGGTTTGAGTCTTGGACCTGGCTGCTTGAAAATCAGACTGGATGTGTGTTCATGGGTGCCTGAAATCCTGAAAGGAGAATCGAGAAGGAACCATGGCCATGCCCCCTGAGAGGGAGGATTTCTCGCTTTCCCTCATTGTCTCTGTCTCTCTCCAGTGAGCACGCATGCCCTATGGGAAAAAAATCCTAAAAAAAACCCAAAAAACCCTGTTTTTAGATGAATAGTACATATGTAATATAATATTAGCATTAAAACATGAAAGAATTATTATTATATCCAATTTAAGAAAAAGGTGGGAATAATATAATTGTGTTAATTTCTCTTTAGAAATATTTGGGAACAGGTGATATAAGAGGATTAGGTTACCTCATATTGTAGACAAGTCAAAATTCTGTCAGCTATTCATTGGTTCCAAAATATTATTCTCTGTGGGGTAATATCACTATGAGAGAGTTAAAAACATTAATGAAAAAAAGGGACAGTGACTTCGCTATGAAACAGACTAGAGGTGAGAAAGCACTCATCAGGACCGACAACGTTTTGAGTGGAGAGTCAGTGGTCAAAGTCAGAATGGGCCGGTGATCAGGAAAGTAGGAGATGACATCTGAGATAGGGACAACGTGAGAGGAGGGGACATCGCTTAACCACGGCACAGGCAGAGGTGCCGAAGTCCAGAAGCACAGATGAAAGTGTGGTGCTTTCAGACTAGGGTAGTAATTTGAATACTGAGCGGACGAATGGCATATGTAGGAATCTGATGAGGGATGAAAAGAGTTGATACATAGGCAGATGCTGAATAATGGAGCACAGAGGAACTTGAATTCCATTCTGAGGATGATAGGTCCATTGGTGTCAGGTGAGTATTAGATCTTGGAGAAGGCTAACTTTTCACTTGGAAGGAAATTTGAGAAATTCAATTTTTGAAAGGGTTAGGTAAGATGTACAGGAAAACAAAAATGAACTGAGAAAATGGCTCCAGAAATGAGGCCAGGTTACTAGAAACAAAAGTGACCAATAAGCCATTATGTGCATCCAGCCAGCAAAGTTACCAAAAAATCTAAGCGTAATTTGACATGTTATGTTGTTAAATATACCA
>NW_006159671.1:3551467-3592724 GCF_000334495.1 Tupaia belangeri chinensis | reverse complement strand
ACTCTCTTACACTGCTGGTGGGAATGTAAATTGGTCCAACCACTGTGGAGAACAATTTGGAGAGTCCTCAAAAATCTACAAATAGAACTACCATATGATCCAGCAATCCCACTCCTTGGTATCTACCTGAAGGACAGAAGAATACTTAATCAGAAAAGTGCTTGCATATCGATGTTTATTGAGGCACTTTTCACAATTGCTAAGTCATGGAAACAACCCAAATGCCCACGAACTGATGAATGGTTAGAAAAACTGAGGCAGATATACTAAATGGAATACTATTCATCCATAAAAAAAAAAAACAGCAAAACCCTTGCTTTTGAAAGGACGAGGATGAATATGGAAGACTTACTGCTTATGAAGCAAGCCATGCTATGAAGGAGAGGCATTGTATGTCCCCACTTAATATATACCGAGTTTCTGCCATCTATGGCTGAAACTAATTGTCTAAAGGATATAGAAATGGAGTATATAGATGTAAATACCAGATATAGTGTGTGTGAAAGAGGAGGGTCTGAGGAAGTACATCTGCGGGAGGGACAGGGAGGCAAAGCATTAATGGCACAAAGAGGTGTGGTATTATCTGTTGAAGATATTTTGTACTTTTATCAATTATACTAGGGAGAAATGTTCACCTGTTGAAATATCCATTTTGTAAGCCAAATAATAATATGATTGGATGTATAAAAGAAAATGAAATGAAAAAAATTAAAAAATTTTTTCTGATATATATGAAAAAAATGTAGTTTGGGAAAGGAGGAAATCATTACTTCCTCCTTCAAGCTTACTGGAGGTTACAGAAAGAGAATTCTCACTATTTTCAATCTCTATGATTTCTTTTACTATATATTTACCTTTACTACCTAGCCATGTTCATAGATGGTGGTAGGAACATATATTGAAGAATTATTGTGTTGAACTGTCACAGTAATGGCCTCCAATGACTCATTCTTTCCTTTCTCCCTGCCATGGTATATCCTCTGCACACCACTAACCAGGGCCTGCTCCTGTGATTTACTGTGGCCAGTAAGGCATCAGCAAACCTGAAATAAGCTGAGGCTTGAACAGTCCTTGCACCTTGGAACTGGCTTCTGGAATGCTGCCAACCTGTGGAAAACCCAGAGTAGGAGCAATGCATTGGAAACTAATGGTCCAGTGATCAGGCTAGCATCAACCTATGAGTGAGTCTGTTTTTAATCATCCTTTGCAACTGACTCGTTTAATGACTTCCACTACAAGAACATTTTCAAGGAGAGCAACAAAATTTTGGTTACATTACATGGTGGTAGTGTTCAGCCACTAAGTTTGGGGGTGATTTGTTCATTACCACTTAATGCTACTATGCCATTGCCCTGTCTATAATGTATAGTTATGGTTTTCTTTTTGTTTGACTCCACTAATGGCTTGTCCTTATTATAGAGAGGTACATTGCATTGTCTACAGTAAGAGCTATCAAATGCTTATTAACAATCTTTGTCAGCATATGTACAATGTTTCTTTTCATTTCTTTTAATTTGTCAGAGTGAACTTGAGTTCAATGGGAAGAGAGACAGAGACAGAGAGCACACACTGCCCCATGGGAAATGGTCAAGCTGCAAATCTTTCTCCTCTCTTTCAGGATTTGGGGCATGCATGCACATTTGATGTGTTTCTCAAGCTGCAGAGTGCTGGACTCAAACCACACGATCAACTATTGAGGTTCAGCCTCCTTAAACCACCATACCACTGATTGGCCTGTGCAATATTTCTTAAAACATAGGAAGATTTTTGTTTGCCCACAACCAGTAACTCTAATCCATTTTAACTTATTTGCACTATACCCTACTTACATTAGTTTTTTTGTGTTTAACAAAGGGTAGTACCCTATTTACATTCGTTTTTTTGTGTTTAACAAAGAGTAGTCAGTGTGATTTGATGTGTTGTTTTCCCTGGAATAAATTCCACGTTTCAAAAGAAAACGTCACACTACTCTAACAGGCATTTTAGTTGAAATCCGCATCATACATATGCGGGTGAAGTGTTTTAATATTCCTTTATTCATAAAGCATTGATTCTGCACCTCACGGCACCATTTCTTGAGTTTTCCTTATCTACATGACATTTTTAAAAAAATCTGTCTCAGAATAAAACAAAGTCATATTGACGTAATGATAATAGGTCTTTTTTGTAAAATATGGCATATTCCATAGAATATGGGACCATCATCAATATTATTTTAAAAGAGAGCATAGGGACCAGCAGATGGCATAATGGTTACATAGCCGGACTTCCACATAGCTGACCACAGTTTAAGTCCCAGACTTGGAGGTTTGAAACTCATGTGGGTCACGTGTGCGTGCATACCTGAGATCCCAAGAATAAAGGAGAAAGAATTGCACCGTGGCCATCCTCACTAGGGTGTGATTTCTTGCTTTCTGTTTCTCTGTCTCCCTGGCGAGCACACACACCCTATAGCCAAAAAACAAACAAACAAACAAACAATTTCAAAACAAACAAAAAAAAATCTCTTTAAAAAAGAGAGTGATGGGACCAACAGTTGTTGTAATGGACTCCCACGTAGTCGACCACGGTTTGAGTCTTGGACCTGCTGGCTTAAACTCATGCTGGGTGCATATGTGTGTGCCCAAGATCCTGAGAGGAGAATGGAGGAGAAGGGATTGCAATGTGGCCATTGCCCCTGGGGAGTGATTTCTCACTTTCTGTCTCTCTGTCTCTCTCTGTCTTTCTGGAGAATGCACATGCCCTATAGCAAAAACCTCTCCAAAAAAAAAATAGAAAGCATCAGAGAACTTAAATATATAATCTGTGACATAACTTGATAATTTGTGACATAATTGTGTATCATGTATCCCATATAATAAGTGTCTTCTATATCTAAAAAATAATTTCAAGTATCTACAGAGAAGTCAGGAATGTACTCTATATCCAACTTTTAATTCTTCAATAGATGAAATAGTATTGAAGATTTTCTAACCAATTTGATTTTCCTTCTTTTGGCCCTGTCTTTGTGCCATTATTTACCTTTAAAAGTATAAGTAGGCTTCATAAGGAGGAGAGATGAGACTTAGGTTTCTTCATCCAGCCATCCTCCCTAGTATGGTCCCAGATTTCTTAGAAAAAATTATTGAAGGGCCGTGATGTAGTTAGGGGATTGGGGACTGAATTAATCACATTATCTCTGTCACACATCATCAGGTTGTGTTGAGGGTCATCTTTTCTGATTTAAAAGCTCGGTTAATTATGAATCTTAAGTTCTCCCAATCCCTAGATAATATGGCAACCCTCTCAGCACATATTGGGCCGAGTGCTTTTTAATTTCCTACGTCTCCTTCTTCCCAGATTCAGTGCAAGCGAATTTAAAATGCCATCATTGTTGATGCCAGAATTTGAAAAAAATCCCTTCTTTTTTTCTCTAGTTAGTGTTTCAAGAAGACATGTGAATATTCATCTCCTATCTCAAGCAGTGGTACTACCATTGGAAGAATTTATTGATTAAACACTGAATGAATACATATTATGTGTACTCTGGTCAGCATTAATAACATAAGAGCAAATACAAGGGGGCTTCAAAAATACTGTGGAAAAACTAAATAATAAGTTCATTTTGGTGCAAAAAATTTGAAATCCATACATGGGTTTTTCAAATACTTATTTGCATGAACTTTTGAAGACTCCTCGTATGAGACAAAGCACCTATGTCTAAGAACTTTATATTCAAGCGGGGCCAGTTTTTGTTGTCCACCATAATGACATTACAATTCAGAACTGTGTGGACCTGTGTTGGAGACACAGTGTGTGGAGGAGAAGGGATTGTGGCATGGCATTCCCTGTACTGTGTGCTTTCCCACTTTCCCTCTCTCTGTCTCTTGTAGTACATTGAAGTTCAGGGTGTTCAGTAACATCAGATACATCAGAATTCAAGAAAAAGAGGCATCCATAGAATTTAGCAATTACAAGTTTAATGATGATGATGTTAATAAAAAGTTTCAAAACCAAGATAGTGCTAGAAGCTGAATTAAAGTGGATTAACAAGTGAGTGTAAAGCTAAAATGTGAGTGCAGTAAGAAAATCATAGCTCTCAAAACCTTGGCTTTGGGAACCAGCAGATGACATAATGGCTATGTCACTGGATTCTTGTGCAGTCGACCACAGTTCAAATCTCAGACCCGGTGGCTTAAACTTATGCTGGGCATGTGTGTGTGCGTGCCCAAGATCCCAAGAGAATGTAGAAGGGATTGTGGCATGCTCATCCCCCTAGGGGGTGATTTCTCGCTTTCTATTTCTGTCTTTCCGGTGAGCACGTGTGTCCTATAGGAAAAACTTCTCAAGAAAACAAAAACAAAAACAAAACAAAAAACCTTGGCTTTGAAGTGAACTAGACATGAGCATAATGGGAGAGTTCACTTATGTGAGCCAGTAGGAAAAAAATGGAGTTAAAGTTAAATAAGAACTTGGCAAAGGCAGGTTGTGGGCTTTAAATGAAATCCCACTCGATTCAGGCTATCCCTCAGGAGGACGACCAAAGCTTGATGGGCACTCAGCTGGCATCTGCAACTGCTTTAGAGTTTGTGGAGACAACAGGTAGGGGAGATGCCCATGGAAGCATGGAGAAAAGGCCCGGGCTGCCTGGCAGGGTTGTATGTGATTCATAGTTTCCCAGAAACAATGATGCAGACCAATCTGCAAAGAAGAATGTGCAAAGCAGGAGGTAATGGAAGACTGAACTTGATGGATTAGTGAGCAGGAGGATTTTGTTTTTACATTTTAATGATAGTAATATTATTTTTCTTAAGTTGTTTTCTATACTTCCTGATATATATATGTGTGTGTGTGTATGTGTATATACATATATATATATATACACATATACATGTGTGTGTCTATATATTACATATATATCACATATGTATCTCATATATGTGGATATATGATATGAGTGGGTCTATGATATATACTCACACATATAGAAGTAATACATATACACATATAATCTATGCATACATACTATGAATTATGTCATTTTCAGAATTTTTATACTCACAGATTTAAAAAATGGAATGAAGAAAACCAGGGGTTTGAAAAAGAAAATTCTGAATTTAAGTCACTATTCTTGAATGCTTTAATTTGCTCCTTATGTGATCTTGGGCAAGTAACTTGTTTAGTGAGCTGCAAGTAATAATACCTATGGCTATTTGGAAAATGGAATGGAAATGCCTATACTAAATGTACAGGGTGGCTGTATAATAAATTTTAATTACTTTCCTTTAAGATAAAAAGTAGTGAGTTTATTTTATCTTTACGCAAGATAATAACATACTGGGGGGAATAAAGTAAATTATTATTTAAACGCAGTCATAATTATTGCATTTTGCTTGGGGGGCTAATTTTATCACACACTAATATTGGTAAACACGCAATAACTTACAATGTGATTCAAGATGTAAGTAGGAGCTTTGCCCAGGAAATAAGAACATATATGTGGCTCATTATATATTTTACATAATAACACAATTTCCTACTGGCATTATATATGTATATACGTAAATTCAATCATTGCCCCAAACTGAATTCATGATATTTAGAGTGTGATCCATGATAACAGATATGCTTGAATTACAAATGTAAGTGCTCCACCCTGTATTTGCTGAAGAACCTATTTTCTTCTATCAAATTTTTCTCTATTAAGAAATATTGTGCATACAGAAATTAATGTGTTTCTGCTAACTAAAAGGTGAGAAAAAGCTCGGTGTCTGTTTTTCGAAAGCTAAGTTGAAACTCATTCTTCATGTGTTTACCTTCTTGATTATATTAACCCTTGTGCTATCTTATAATCTTTAGTGATATTAAATGCCTTTAATTATCTCTAAGATTTGTAAACAAAAGTTTAATAGAATAAATCTAATCTTGAAATAACGTGGCTCTCCTTAGCCTTGTATGTACCAAAAACCAAAGCTACAACAAAGAACCTCTTTGATGTACCCATTAACACTTTTCCTACAGTGAAAGCAGTATTCATTAAGGTCCAGTTAGATTCTTTGTTTGGAATTTGTTTTTAAGAAAAGAATAATTTGTCCATAAAAACAGAGAGCAATTTAACATAATTAAATACCTCAACAACATTTAATAAAAGAATGTTCATGAATTAAGAGTAAGTATACATGTATGTAACTTAAAACTCTAACAATAAATTATGATATATTAAGTTTGAATAAGATTGGAGAAAAAATTTATCATATTAAATAATGCAAATATTACTAAGATAATCCTACATGCCAAGTACTATACTGTTTTCATGTCCTTTTTATACTCAATGACCCTTTGATTATAGGTATCATATTTTTCAATTAGCAATAATCACGCCTCGGATAAACCTCATTGGCTACGATACTGCCACTGCGCAAAGCTATAGGTATCATATTTTTAACACACACACCAAAAAATTAGTTTAATTGGAAAGGCATCATATTCAAGATCACCTAGAAGACTCAAAATCAGAATAGTGTCTTTTCATATTCTATGCTTATATAGTATTTTCATTGTCATTTGGATAAAAAGATTACCTATGGCCGAATTCTCCTAATTGAACAATATTTATCATTTGATTAGCATTTGATTATTTATGAATCATTGATGTTTTATTTTGGCAGAGGGGATTATTAGATTCATTTTAAAGATAGAGAACCTTGCTGAATTGAAAGAGTAGTGTCTTATGGTTCTAAAACACACCTCTAAGTTTGTCTATCAGAGTTAGCTAGTCTAATTTCACTAATAAATTCTTTAAATCTTACTCCCAACACAAGGCTCAAACTCAGTCTTAGATCAAGTTGAAAACCTAATGAAGGGATGGAAAAGGAGTTTTGCGGTTGTTTACACCTATTTATAAAAACCTTAATAGTAAATAACAATTCTGTATGCAAATAACCAGAGGCTAGTGCTAACCAACTGAATTTTAGACCTTTAGAAAAGAATAACAAAAAGTAAAAAAATATATGACCCCAATTTGAACTTGTTTTAGAATATAAGTATTATTGAGTAGTCAGGTTTTTTGTTTTTTTTCTATCACCAATTTTAAATTTAAATTTTATAAATTAAGACAAACATTAGGGACCAGCAGTTAGCATAATGGCTACGTCACTGGACTCACATGTAGTCAACCACAGTTCAAGTACTGGATCCGGTGGCTTAAACTCACGCCAGGCGCATGTGCGTGCATGCCCTAGATCCAAAGAGGAGAATAGAGGAGAAGGGATTGTGACGTGGCCATCCTACCTGGGGGTGATTTCTCGCTTGCTGTCTCTCTGTCTTTCTGGCAAGTGCACACATCCTGTAGGAAAAAACCTTTACATATAAGGGAAATAAAATAAAATAAATATTTGACATAAAATAAATATTTGACAATAAAAAATGATTAAGGAAGTTGAGATATGTCAGCCAGGCCATTTGTAGCACAGAGTAATTCTAGTTTATATATTAATATAAACATATAAAATATTACATTTAGAAATCATCTAAATAAAAAACTAAGTATCTAATACGAATAATGCAATCCTGTAAGAAATTGTTTCAGCGTGGGATCCATGAGCCCATAAACGAGAACAAGACCACTTCAGTAAAGTACCTCCCAAGGGTTTATGACAGTAAACTCAGCGGAGGAAAGGATCTTGAGGATGGCAAACTCAAGGCCCTTGAGCTTTTGACCTCACACCCACTCCTTGATCTACGTTTTTTCCCTTATCCCTGAGAAGGCCCGGGGATTGCTGGGGTTAATCCTTTGGACTCTGCAATTTGGGGAGCAAATAAAGAATTCTAGAGACTGCAAAGTTCAGCTCTTTAAAGGTACATAGTCTGTGTCTTTTCCAACCTCCAGTCCTCCCCTTTCCCAGCTCTCCACCCTGGTGGACAAAATATCTGGTGTTAGTATTGTAGTTTGGATCCAATATTAATTACTGGATGGAAAAATGGCTTATGGAGACTCTTTACTCCCTGCAGCTCCAAATCTTTATATAGGCCTGACTTCCGTGCTTCACTAGGAACCATACATTCTGCCCGCCCCTGACACTCCATCCTGTTTAAGAAATTTGAAGCCTTTACCAATAGGTGAAAGCTTGTGAGTACAGTTCAAACCATGAGTAATTTTTTAAAATATCAAACGTCTTAAATAAATGGTCAGAAATTTTTTGTCAAGAAACTTGCCTCTATAAATCACCCAAGAAATTAACCCGCCAGAAAAACAGTTTCATGCATAAAGATAATCAGCACATACATAATAGGAGAAAATTGAAAAACTCTGAATATGCTATGCTAAATCTATTTGTCTATCAAAATCTCTTTAAAAACTTATTAATATTCCAAAATATAATGTTAAGGGATAATCAAAATTGAAATACTATATAAATTATGGTAAAATCTTCCCAAATCCTGTAGAAAAATAAAAGCAAACCTAAAAACACAGCAGTTAAGAGTGTGCATAGGGAGTCAGATCCCACATGTCGGGAGGCAGTTTGAATCCCTGCCTCAGAGGCTTGAAAAACACCACAAAGGCATAGGGTGCTTTTATATCCCAAATCCTGATGAGATGAAGAAATGCAGGAGGAAGTATTGTGGTGTAACCACATCCCATTGGGAGTCTTTTTCTTTTCTCCTCAGTGAACACACCCACGTGAAATTAAAAGAAAAAAATAAAGAATCTTAATGTTTCTCTCAGTTTAGCAAATTTCAGAACCTTCTTCCTGACTTTAGGCCCTGACTTCTCTTTTACTTTTGAACACTTGTATTCTAAACTATTTCTTCGCTTCTTTGAGATGTAATCTTTTTAAAAGCCTCTAGTCCATTTTACAAACTAGCATTGTCTTCCTCCAGATCCCTGGAGCTATGTATTTGAAATGTAAATCACCCAAGAGGAGAGCAGCAGATGCTCAGATGTCTGGGAGAGCAGGATCCTTACCTAGGTAAGAGCCTTACTCCAGGCTGTGAAGCTGTGGCAGGTCCTGAAAAAGAGAGTTTATTATTCCTTTGGGTAAAGCCAGTTAACAAAGAGGCCTTCCACCTTTCCTCCATGCCCACTCAGACTTTTCTCCTGGCTTCAGAAGAGTTTCACTCAGTTTGAGTTCTCATCTCCACCCTCTTTGCCTGGTGCAGTTTTTGATTTGATACAAATGGTGCTGTTAAAAATAATTAACTTGGGACCAGCAGGTAGCATAATGGCTATGTCGCTGGACTCCCATGTAGTCAACGCGGTTCGCGTCCTGGACCTGGTAGCTTAAAACTCACGCCGGGCATGTGTGTGTGCCTGCCCAAGATCCCGAGAGGAGAACGGAGGAGAAAGGATTATGGTGTGGCCATCCCCCCAAAGGGTGATTTCTCACTTTCTGTCTCTCTGTCTCTCTCTGTCTGTCTGGCAAATGCACGTGCCCTATGGCAAAAACCTCTCCAAATAAATAAATAAATAAATAATTATCTTTGCATGGTAAAATTAAGGCTATGTTTTGATGTCCCCCGTTACTGTTGTTTAATTGTTTTACATCATTACATTCCTGATTTTCATAAACATCAAATAATTTATTTAGTGTGTATGTATGCAATTATTTATAACAAAAATGTGATTTTTCCTATTCTTCTTGCCATATATTTATTTGGCTTTTTATAGAATTTTAGGTCTTCAAATATTTGCCTCTAGAACTCTGAATATGTTATATCATTATTAATCTCTGGTATCCAGAATTTTATTTTATGAATAAATTCAAACTTATTTTTGCTGTTGTTTTGAGCAAGGCTTTCTTTCTTTCTTTCTTTTTTAGAGAGTTATGTTTTATTTTGTTTCATTTTTACTGTAAGGCACATGTGCTCTCTGGAGAAATAGAGAAAGACACAGAGACAGAAAGCAAGAAATCAGCTTCCAGGGAGGATAATCATGCTGCAATTCTTTTTCCCCCATACTCCTCTTGTGATTTTGGGCACACACACACACACACACACACACACACACACACCCTCAGGGTTGAGTTTTAAGCCACTGGTTCTGGGACTCAAACTGCAGCCAACTAGGTGGGAGTCTAATGACAACCATTATGCCATTTGCTGGTCCCAATTTAAGAATAAAATTAGACTATCCTGTCTTACAAAGATAAAGTCTAACCTTTGCCTCTTTCGCTTCTGTACTAAAGCAGATGCTGCTGAAGTTGTGGAAACCTGGGGTAATTCGTTAACACCTTGCAGGAAGCCCGGAGCCATTTGCAAAGTAGTCTGGTAAGCTAGTTTAGCACCTTACAGGAAGCCCGCCCGGACCCTTGTATTATAAAACTCCCCACTTCTGCTAGCCCCAGAAACCCAGATCAAATGCTCATGCAAACCTGACCAAATGGCTACAACTGTAAAGAAAAACGTTTTTGTCTTGCCTGAGCAAGCAACTTCAGGGTCGCCATAAAATTACCCTTGATACCGCTTATCTTGCTTCCTCACTCTCTCCTCTCCTCACCCCACAGACTCATGTCTATATAACCTGAATACTCCTTTGTCCAGGGCTTCACTCTTAGCCATGTCTTGTATGACTGAGAGTGGAGTCCTAGCGCGCTAGCAATAAAGCCTCTTGTATTTTACATCAAGAACCGACTTTTGTGGTTGATTGGGGTCGCCATTGCCGTAACACTCCCTGGACAAGGAGGTTCAGCGGGTTGCCGGTAAAAACCTTTCACCATATTTTGGCAGTTTTTAAAATTTATAAATATAACTACAGATAAAATTTTTCCCAATACACCTTACATGTTAATCAGTTAACCTTTAAAACTGTAGAGTCTTTTTGTTACCTTTTTGCAAATTTTAAAAATATTTTTATTTCTTTGACTATTTAATTTTTCTCAATTCTCTTCTGAAAAAAAAAATGTGTAAATAGAGACAGTCCATGGCTGGTGGTTGGGGCACTGGATCCCAGATGGCTGGCCAGGCAGCTAAAGTCCTGGACCATGGCTTGAAAGACACTCTAGGTGAAAGTGCACATTTGTCCAAAATCCCAAAAGGAGGGAGACATGGAAGAGATTGTGGGGTAATCATTCCCCATTTCCCCATCAAGGTGCCTTTCTTTTCTTCTTCTTTTCCTTTCTTTTTTTTTTTTTTTTTTTGGTAGAGGTTTTTGCTACAAGGTGTGTGTGCTCACCAGAAAGACAGAGAGAGACAGAAAGACAGAAAGCGAGAAATAACCCCTCAGAGAGGATAGCCACGCCACAATCCCTTCTCTTCCATTCTCCTCTTGGGATCTTGGGCACGCACACACACGCGCCTGGCGTGAGTTTATGCCACTGGATCTGGGACTTGAACTGCGGTTGACTACATGAAAGTTTAGCGACATAGCCATTATGCTAACTGCTAGTCCCGATCAAGATGCTTTTCTACCTTCTCTCTGTCTGTCTCACTCTCTCAAGTGAGTACATGTGGCCTTTTGCAAAATTCAAATGAGAAAACAAAAACAATTATGACTTCTGTCCTTGGAATTTTTTTCGCTGAGATAGTATTTAGACTGTATTTTAAATATTATTAATTTATTCTATAGTTGAGATTCTTTTGCAACTCAGTTCAAACTTAGATATTTTTGATAAATATTACATTACCGAAGTAGTTCTTCCTGTCTCAAATTGACACTTTTTATAGAATTATTTTTGTTTTATTTTAACTTCTCATCTCTAAGGCTATTAGTGGTAGTACTGTAAAGGCTTACAATTGCCTTTTGGACTTTTGATTTTTATATATTAATTTTTGGGGGTTTTGTTGTTGTCATTGGTGCTCATCATTAAGGGGTTTTACACAGTTTCTGGTGATTATTGTTCCTGTGTCTGTCTTCTCATGCACAGATGTTGGCGTGCCTAAGTGTCATTTCAGTTTACTATAAACTGTGTTGGGCTGTTGGCTTTGTTGTTATTTTATTTTTTTGCTATAGGATGCTCAGCCAGAGAGAGAAAGAGAGAGAGAATTTGTTCACCAAAAGAGATGGCCAATCTGAGATCCCTTCTTCTTCACCTTTCCCCTGGAGATCCTGGGTACGTGGAATGTGTTTCTACTCCAGGTCAGGACCAAACCTTGCAGTAGGCCAAGTGAGATTCAGTTGCCCTCACCAACATGCCAGGGACTGGCCAGTGTATTGTACAATTGTGAAAAAGTTTCAAAATTACTATTGATGGGATCAACACATGGCATAATAGTTGGGTTGTTGGACTCCCACATAGTCGACTGTAATTTGAGTCCTAGACCCAGTGGCTTAAAACTCATGCCAGAAGAATGTGTGTGTGCCCAAAATCATGAGAGGAGAATAGAGGAGGGACTGTGGCATGGCCATCCTCCCTGGAGGATGATTTCCTCACTTTCGGTCTCTCTGTCTTTGTCTCTCCAGCAAGTGTGTGCACCCTAAAACAAAATTTTCTATCTTTCTCTCTCTCTAAAAAAAGTAATTACTATAGAATTATGGAAGATACAAAAGGAGCAACCCACTAACTAAATTTCTTTCCTGGTTATTTGTGATTTACTTCCCTTTTTTTGGAGGATGTCAATTGAAAATATGGCTGTATGCTTCTCTTCAAACTTTTGTTATCAATCAGTATCACTTTTAGCAATAAAAATGAAAGAAACATTACTATGGCATTTTTAAAAGTTTTCCCAACGAAACAACCAAAAAACTAAAAGGTGTATGCAGTAAATTCAGGAAAACCCTCCATCTAGTTTCTTAAATTGTCAATATTTTGCTTCATTTGGGAAAGCATTGATTTTTTTTATGAGCTCCACTAATGAGGTGTGTAAGGATGGAGTAACCGAAATCCTGTCAGCCCAAGAAGAGAGGATGATGGTCTGTTTCCATGTGAGCCTTCAATAAAAAAGAAAACAGAGCCATAACCTCAAGCCTAATGTACTGTGGAGTTTAGCTGTGCCAACATGGAGACAAGGGCAGAGTGGAAATCTCTGTTGACTGGGCAGTCTGAGCTGTGTTAGATGTGACGTATGATATGATCATCTGCCTGCAGCCCACTGAGCAGGCCCTGAGAGACTCAAGACAAGATGCAGATTCATTCGGAAAGGCAACAGGTATTGAGTACATGTCTAAGTTGCAATCATCCTTGCAAAGTTTCATTTAACTTCACATGCCAACACTTACAAGACTTTTCCCCTAAGTGGAACTCACTTGACAATGAGGCAGAGTAGCTTAAACTGCAATTTCCCTGGGAGTCAATATTCAGTGTTGCTTACAGATTGTGGAGAATTGCTCAAGAAATAAGGGAACAGAGAATATTGCATTTTTAGTATATCGTAGTATCAGTTCTTCCTGGTATGTCATCTGAAAACCTAAAAAGAATAATGTCAATTTCCCACATTTTATAGCAAAGCCAGCTATGACTTGATAATTAAAATTTGTGTTTTCTTAGAGATTCATCTTTTCACTTTTAAGGGGTTATGAATTCAATGCTTTAGTTAAAGTATGTGTAGGAAAAAAATAAAGAATGTGTAAGAAAAAAAGTGCCAGTATAATGTATGATAAAGTTTTTATTTATTGTAGCAAGCAGTGTAAAATGTACTACTATAATATTAAAGAGTATAGACATTACTACCAACATGTTTAGATCTCTGAACTCTCTCTCCTGGCCACATGAATTTCAATATAAGTCTTTATTTAAAGAGTACCTTTTCATATCCCTATCATAAGCTTAAATAAACATAAGTCTTTTCTTGGAAATTGAGGAAAAATAATAAAGTTTAGAATCAAAACATGGGTGTGCTAGTTATATCGAAGAGCATAGTAAAGTGTGCACCAGCTGAAATCACTAAATGACTATTTTGGGGTAACTGAGGATGACAGCAAAAACTTAGTTATGATTTAGACTCACAGAGAATGCTAAATGGACATCATTACATCAACAAGGTTCTCCAGAGCAGGGGCTTTTTTTTTAACAAGAGTTTTTGGATAAAAATCAGAAGATCCATGAATTTGGAAAAAATATGTTAGATCCTTATTTCAACTAGTTTTTTTTGTTGTTGTTGTTGTTAGAGTTTTTGTTATAGGGCATGTGTGCTTGCCAGAAAGACAGAAATCACCCAAGGGAGGATGGCCACACCGTAATCCCTTCTCCTCCATTTTCCTCTCGGGATTTTGGGCATGCACTCACATGCGCCCAGCGTGAGTTTAAGCCACCCGGTCCAGGACTAGAACTGCAGTAGACTACACAGGAGTCCAGCGACACAGCCATTATGCCGACTGCTTGGCCTTCAACTAGCTTTAATTAATAAAGTATCTCCTACAAAAATAAATATGAAAAAGCTCATAATTGCATTAGCAGTACTTGTGATTCAGTCCCCAAAATATACTAGTGAAATTTTCCTATAAAATGTGATTGCTGAGGCAGATACCCTAAAATAACTTTTAAATAGGTTATGACTCTGTAATGACAGTATTTTGATAACCTGATTATATCTATTGCTAGTTATTATCATTGAAAATATCTTGTTAACTTCATTTTAATGTATTTGATTTTCTTTTAAATAGTATATATTCCTGGGGGCCAGCAGGTGGTGGGGTGGTTAAGGCACTGGACACTCTCACATGCATGACCACGGTTTGAGTTCCAAACCTGGTGACTTGCTTTCTCACTTTCTCTCTCTCACTCTGTGTGTTTCTCTCTGGTCAAATTAACATAAATGAATAAATAAATACTAAATAAATAATTATTTAAAAATATTACATATTGCATGCATTTAATATTTCTCTGAGAAGCATCTATAATGATTCATCACACTGACAAAGTGGTCCACAGTACACTTTTGAAGTTGCCAAATCCACTTTCTTATTTGTTTCATACTCCACACTTGACACCATCTTTACCTATCCCCTCTACCTACAGAATATCTCACATCTAGCTCCTTGTAATCATCTCCACTTCTACTCTCTTAGATCCAGCGACCATCTTGTGGATAGCACTGACAAAGCTTTCCCACTCATCTTTGGATTTCCGTTCTTGATCTCCACAGCAGATATTCAGTGAGCAGTGACAGAGCCCCTCTACCCACCAGGAATATTCAGCAACACCTGTGGGCATATCTGGTTGTCAAGTCAGAGGGAATTCTACCAGAATCAACTAGGTAGAGGCAAGAAATGCTTCCAAACACCCTACAATATACAGGACAGCACTCCACAACAAAAATGTACCTACTCAAAATGTCAATAATGCCCCAATTGGCCAGCAGGTGGTGTGGTGGTTAAGGAGCTGGACTCACATGGCTGACTATGGTTCAAGTCGTGGACCTAGAGGCTTGCTTTAAAACTTCTTCTCCCCCCACTCCTCCATGAATGTGTGTGTAGCAAATTTAAATAAGTAATGCTAAATAAAATTAAGTAAATATTTTTTAAAAAGTGCTTCAATTGAAAAAGCCTACTCTATAGTTGTTTTATCACTTTTTAAATCATGTGTTGATCATGCTCTTTCTTTCAAATGGAGGCAAATCTGGTTTTACCATTTTATGAATTCTTTCCAGGTATTTCCATGACATTTAGAAGAAAATCCAATATCGCTCACGGTATTCTTCAAAGTGTTACACAACTTGGTGCTTGACTGTCTGTGAACTTTTCAGTCTTATACTGCAACATTAGCTTTCTTGCTGATTTTAAGAGACCTCATGCTTTTCCCTGACTTAAGGCTTTATGTATCTAAATTCTAGAACGGAGAAGGCTCTACTTCAGAAGTTTGCTTGGCTTATTCACTTCTCACATATATCAAAAATTAGCTTGCCCCCTAAATAAAACTGAAACTCACCAAATCATTGTGGTCCAGTATAATAATTATTTCAGTTAGAAACTGATCAAAATGTGCAACTCTGTGTCTGATAGCTCTAATATCTGCAATGCGTACAAGTATATCCTTACATTTTTCCTTCCTGTTGGTTTTCACTGAGGTTGTCTTATCTTTTCATCTGTGTGTGTGTGTGTGTGTTTAATACATGTTGTCTATTGTATACATAATCATTGTTTACAAATTTTGAGACCTGGGATGATGTTGTTCTTGAGATAGATTTATGCCTGTGTCTGTGAACACTTTCTATCCAAGATCATCTAATAGAAGCTGATCTGGAATCCCTGACAGGATTGGGCTGGTTCATGCTTGTTACTACAGTGTAATCTTTCAGAAGCCACATCCAAAGTAGGAATGATCCACTGAGGCATTCTGTGCTAGGATGACACAGTCCAACATGACTGTAAAAGCCCAGTTGGAGCTCTTAAGTCTTGTTCAGTAGTCTTGTCTCTAACTTAATAAACCAGGAAAAATTATATTTTGGCTTCACTCTTCAGGATTGATAGTAAACAGAAGAGTTTGAGGCAGGGGGAGAAGCCATTCTCATCATGACTCCACACCCTCTGATAAAACTATTGGGTTATAGGAAAAGTCAAACTGCATTTTTGCATAGAAAAGTATGTCATGACTTTCTTAACAACCTAACATTAATAGATAGGAGTAGCAACCAAGGTAATAAGAATGAATAAAAATATTTTGAACTAAACACTAACTCTCTATTTGTAAATAAGAGAGATGAATGAATGAAAAGGCTCTGTGAGTGATTTGACTTGAAAGATCTAGAGTATGGATCTAGTGGAGCTATTCTTAAAGAAGTTTTTTTTTCTTTTTAAGTAAATTGGTGTGGCCAGTTGGTTTAATTATTCAGTAAATGAATGAGTGTGTGTGTGTATTTAATAACAGCTATATGACAGCCCATAATTGATGTAGATTATAACCATAATTCAAGGAAGTTCCTGCCCTTCCAATATGGAAATTCTGTTGGGAAAGGCAAGAAAGATACAGAAAATTAAAATGCAGTATATTAAGTGATATAATAGAAATGAGTATGAAATGTCACAGAGGAGAGACAATTATCTCAGGAAGAAAATTAAACTGAAGGATAAGTAGGAGTTATTGAGGAGATGAGAGGTAGAAGAATATGTTCAGTGGTTGAAAAAGAGCAGAGTTTTAGCCACAGGAAATAAAATATTGGTGAGATATTTGCTTGATTTAGTAGATGCCATTCACTCAGCATGAATCAAGTATAATGATACATGGTATATAATGTAGTGAAGAAGAAAGCAGACTATATATGAACAAGTTGAACAAAGTAGATCTGCCGAAAGAAATCACTTTTACTATAGCAGAAAAATGTATAAGATACCTAGGATAAACGTAACTAAGGAAGTCGAAGACCTTTACAAAGAAAACTATGAAAATCTCAACAAAATATAGAAAAGGACACGAAAAAGTGGAAGGACATCCCATGTTCCTGAATCAGAAGAATTAATATAATCAAAATGGCAATTTTACCCAAATTAATCTACATATTTAACACAATTCCAATCAAACTAGCAGAGACATTCTTAACAGATATAGAAAATACAGTCATAGAATTTGTCTGGAATCATAGAAGAGCTTGTATTGTCAAAGCAATCCTATGCAAGAAGAGTAGAGTGGGTGACATATAACTCCCTGATCCCCCCAAAAATATAAAGATGTGATAATCAAATCAGCATGATATTGACATAAAAACAGACAGGTGGACCAATGAAATAGAATAGAGACCCCAGATATAAACACCAAAGCTTAAAGTCAACTGATTTTTGACAAAGGATACCAGTCAATCCATTGGGAAAAGTAAAACCTCTTCAGCAAATGGTACTGGAAAAACTGAGTATCCACCTGCAGAAAGATAAAACTGAATCCCCACCCTTCACCATTAACAAAAATAAAATAAAATGGATCAAATATCTGAACCTAAGACCTCAAACTATAAAATTACTGGTGGAAAACATTGGGGAAACTCTGGGAGACACTGGGGTAGGCAAAGACTTCTTAAATAGGACTCTCAGAGCATGGGTAATAATCCCTAAAATAGACTAGTGGAACTATATCAGATTAAGAAGTTTCTGCAACAAAAGACACAGCAATTAGTGTGAATAGACAACCCTCAGAATGGGAGAATATTTTGTAAATATGCCTCAGACAAGGGATGGATAACCAGAATACACAGGGATCTCAAGTGATTTAACCTCCACAAAAAATGATTAACCCAATTAAAAGATAAAAAAATGAGCTGAATAAAAATCTCTCTAAGGGAGAAATATGGACAGCCAAAAAAGCATATGAGTAAATGCTCAACATCCTCATCATAAGGGAGATTCAGATTAAAATAACAATGAGATACCACTTAACTCCTGTCAGAATGGCTAATACTAAAAATACAAACAGTGGTAAATGTTGTCAGGGTTGTGGTAAAAGGAGAATTCTCCTACATTATTGGTGGGAATGTAAATTGGTCCAGTCATTGTGGAAAACAATATGGAGGTTCCTCAAAGATCTACAGAGAGAACTATCATTTGATCCAGCAATCCCACTTCTGGGTATCTACTCAAAGGACAGGAAAATCCTCAGTCAGAAAAGCATTTTCATATCAATGTTTATTGCAGCATTATTCATGATTGCTAAGACATGAAACCAACCCAAATGTCCACAAATTAATGGATGGAAAAAGTGTATCACATATACTCTGGGGTATTATTCAACCGTAAAAAAACAACAAGACCCTGACATTTGAGAGAAAGTGGTCAGATATAGAAGATTTATTGCTGAGTGAAGCAATCCAGCCTATGAAAGAAAGATATTGTCTGTATCCACTTAGTACATATCAACCCCCCTCATTCTATGGTAGAGATTGAAATATTAGAGACCATAAAAGAGTGGAAATACTTATGGATGCTAAAGACACTGGGGAATGGGTGGGGGTAGGGGAGAAGAGAATAGTATAAAGAAGGATAACAAATAGAGAGGCATGACATTTGTGGGACACAGAAATGGTTTATGACCTGATTTGCATTATTCTCTACTAGACTGGTCTGAGAAGTATTTCATGTTAGGTACATTTTCTTTACAAAACAAGTCATGTATAGTGATTGAATTTTTAAAAACAATAATGAGAATAAAAAAATAATAATCTAGAAAAATGAAAAGTTATTTGATGATGATGATGATGTGGATGCTAATGTCTTTGACTTGACTGATATGCATGGTAATCATGCTGGAAAAAGTAATGTTATAAATTGTATACAATGTATAATGTTATACATTGTGAAGATACATGTAATTAAATGTCCTATAAACAAATAAATAATAATAATATAAGAAGAAAGCAGATTAAAAAGTCATGCTTAGATTTCATTTTGATGACAGTTGAGAAATTTGTTTTGACATATGCCATTACCAAACCTAAGGTGGGCATACAATTGTCTTTCAAATGTCGGGCATGCCTTTAGTGATAGTATTGTCACTATTAGGTGTATTTACTCATTTTGACATGAATTCTTTCAAAATGAAGTTTGAACAGAAATTTAAAGTAATAATAATGATAGGGACCAATGGGTTGGTAGTTGAGACACTGGACTCCCTCATGGCTAACCATGGTTTCAAATCCTGGAAACTTACTTTCTCACTTTCCCTCTCTCTCTGGTGAGCACACATGCCCTATTGCAAATTTTAAAATACAATAATAATAAAAAATTAAATTAAATTAATAATTCTTTAAAATTATATAATGGGACTAGCAGATGGCATAGTGGTTATGTCACTGGATTCCCACAGAGTCGACTGCAATTTGAGTCCCAGACCTGAGACTTAAAATTCACACCAGGCGCATGTATGTGCATGCCCAACATCCCAAGAAAAGAAATGGAAGAAAAGGGATTGAAGTATTGCCATACACCCAGGACAGTCCTTGTATGTTTGCTTTAGGACGTAACAAAACAAATGTGAGCTTTTGAATCCAATAAACTATTATTAAAATCTCAGCTCTCCTTTTCTATACTGTGGATCTGTGGATATGAGAAAACCATTTAGTCTTCTAGCCTAGAAAAACATAATTTCTAACTATAACAGATGATCTTGCTAATGGTTTCATCATACAAAACACTGAATCAGAGGCCGCCTGACAACTTAAAGACACTCGAAAAGTACATATTCAAAAGATGACCTCCGAGACTTCTATGAAAGCAGATGAAATGAATGTTTAAAAGTCGCAAGGGAAAATATCATTTAGAGCAGCCAACAAGTCATTGAATTTCAAACGCTGAATCTTGACATTGCAGACCACGCATACGCTTCCTGCCGAGATTTCCCACGCGGCATACAAGCCAGGGATCGCTTGTCTCCGTATTCCTTTTATGTTCTGCCTTTGCAAGTCTAATATTTTACCTGCCACTTTACCAATTTTTATGCTATTACTTTTTTTAATGCTCTCTTAAGTACCTCCAATCTGAGAAGATTTTGGTCTCAGGCCCTAAATGTTCAACACTAACTTGCAATCCATCACTCTCAATTCATTTCTGGAATACATTCCTAAATAGTTTCTGTGCTTCTAATTATTCCAGAAACTATAAAAGAGAAAAGCTAACAGTACTCTTTCAACATCTACACAGACTGCCACTTCCCAGGTGCCTAGTTCAGGGGCTCCAGGTAACTGTAAGCAAGTATAATTAGAATTCTAACCACCTGAATAGACTTAGCCAAATATAACTGTTTCTCATTATTAAGGTCCCTGTTGATGCAACTGAGCTCCAGGACTTAATTATAGCACTGTGTAAAGTGAAGCAAAGATAAAAACATTAAAAACAGGGGCCAGCAAGTGGTGTGGTGGTTAAGGGTACTGAAGTTTCACATGGCCAACCACAGTTCAAGTCTTAGACCTGGCAGCTTGCTTTCTCACATTCTCTCTCTCTCTCTCTCTCTCTCTCTCTCTCTCACTCTCACGCTGCTCAAATGAAAACAAATAAAGTTTAATAAAATAATTCTTTAACAAATGTACCTTCTATGATTTATTGCTACTGTTCCTACCAATAAAACAAGCCCAAATAAAACTTTACAACATAATTTATTTTTATTTTGCATAGCTCATTCTTAACTTTTCTATGTAATTGGAATGTATAGGACATTTTATCATTTCATTTTTATTAGTGTATATATAAAAAGATGGACTATATTAAAGCTGAGGTTAAAGAATCTTCTGAAATTAAACTAAAACTTTGGTTACATTTTAATTTTTCTATGAAAAAGGATTAAGAAGTTCATCTACCATAATTCCTCATAGTTGTAATATTGGAAATAAAATAACAACACAAAATTAGGTACAAAAAATGCAAAAGTAGCTTTGCAATTATATTAACTGTTGCGTGTAAGAGCTCACAGGCTGGAAATAGTGAAGTTTAACCTACTATTTCTGGAAAACCATTTAGCAATATTATATTATTAGAGAAAATAATGATGGAAATCTTTTTTTTAGAAAGAATACCAATAACAAAGGAAAGAAGATTGATGAGTTCTGAGGTTAGAAAACTTTAAAAGTTAAATAATACAAACTACACATTTAAAGTGTCATTGATTTTGTTTCTCACCAGTAGATGTCTACTGAAGTGATATTCAATCAATAGAATATTGGCATGGTATTATATTACAATCATATGAAGTTGGACAACAGTCAAATTTCACATAAAAGAAAAAGAAATGTATCCTAATATATTTTATATTATTTTTATTATCTTTATGTTGGATCATTTTGGATTTATTTTTCACTTGTAAGAAATTAGACACACACACACACACACACACACACACATATTGCCATGAAAGTTCTTCAAAAGGTTCAATACTAGCAGATATTAAATATCTCTATAAAGGAATTAAATGCTTTAGGTCACTGCTTCCCAGTAGAAACAAAATGTAAGCGATACATAATTTTAAATTTTCTTTTAAAAACATTTTCTAGTAATTACATTTTAAAAGAGTAAAAATGTAGGTGAAATTAATTTAAGTGCACATTATTCTCAATATAGCATTTCTAATGCATTACCATTACAATAGTTATCAGCATAAAAGTATTTAAGGAAGTTTTAAATTCTGGGTCATCAGATGTCTGGAATCCAGTGTATACTCTGCACGAAGACATCTCATTTCAGATCAGCTGCAGCTCAGGTCTCAGTAGCCACGTGAGCTATGCTCAGGACTGTGCTGGTCTAGGTAACTGCTTCCAACAAGGTATTTCCTTTCAAAATGACCCTCCTATCAGTCATGATGTTGAAGAACACTAGAAGAAGTCATAGTCAACCAAGTGACTTAACATTAGACAATGAACTATACCACTTTATATTATAGTGTTTTATAATTTGTATGCTTGCTGAAAAGAGAGACAGAGAGAGAGGGAAAGTGAGAAATCACCATTCTCCCACCAGAGGAGAGGGCCATGCCACAATCCTTTCTCCTCCTTTCTTTTCTCAGGACTTTGGGCATGCATGCACACACACCTGGCATGTTTTCAAGCCACCGTGTCCAGGACTTGAACCATACAGTCAGCCCTGTAGGATCCAGTGGCCCCAACCACCACACTACCAGCTGGCCCTATTTTAACTCTTTGTTCTAAGAATTTTTATGTTTTCCTTTTCCTTTCTTCCAGGTTTCAGTTGAATTAGTCATTTCATTGTTTCAGACTCTTTGGTATTTAGACCATTATATTTTCTTTTAGAAACATAACTTTCTAACAATATTTTTTCTTATTTTCATATAGTGTGAGAATAAATGCTCATTCTGGTCTTAATAAACCAGTTTCTCCCAAGCACGTTCTGAATGTTAATGTATTATTCTGTGGACCTGAGCATCGTTCCTGTCCTTAGCACCTGTGAGAAGGACCCATGTTCTTGAGTTTCCATGCTCCCTGTTCTCATATAGTTGGAACAAAATTTGGGGGCCACACTTCCTCTCAGATATAGGCATTAGTTCGGCTTCTGCCACTGAGCGTCATTAGGCCATTGATGGCAGTTTTTTCATTGTCTATTGCCTTAATGTTAGTTTCCAATATACAAATGATCATCTCTTGCCTTTATAAAGGAAGTCAGTTGATCCTGATGTGTTATTATCAGGGTAATTTTTTAAAACCCATTCACAATATTCTAGACATTTTCACTATATGTAGACACTTCCTATTGCTGAATTAGAAGCAATAGGCTAGCTATGTCGTTATCCTCACTACAAGTGATTCAGTTGTATTGCTTTGGTTCTAAATATGTTTTCTTTTATATTTGACATCCGATAGCTATGGCTTAATTTTTTTTTTTTTTATAATGGATCTTCTCCCAACCACCACCTCTACAACATGGTTGGCTCTTTAGATCTGCAGATAATATTCCCTCGGGAAACCATTTTTTTCTCATCGTTAAATCTTTTAAAAGTCTTTTTGATACTAATTTTTATTACTAATGTCCCTGTTAGACATTTGGGGCATTTGCATCTTTTTCTTTGACATTATATTAAGTGATCTTCCCTTTTATTTAATAAAATAGCAACCTATTGTTCTACAAAAAAAAACAAAACAAAACTTGATTTTTTAATAATGAATTATCTAATTCATTTAAATTCTAATTATATATTAGGTTTCGGGACCAGCAGTTAGCATAATAGATATGTCGCTGGATTCCCACGTAGTCTACTGCGGTTTGAGTCCCGGACCCGGTGGCTTAAAGTCACACCGGGTACGTGTGTGTGCAAGCCCAAGATCCCGAGAGGAAATGGAGGAGAAGGGATTGCAGCATGGCCATCCCCCCTGGGGAGTGATTTCCTGCTTTCTGTCTCTCTGTGTCTCTCTGTCTGTCTGGCAAGCGTATGCGCCCTATAGCAAAAACCTCTCAAAAAAAAATATATATATATACTAGGTTTAAAAAATTCTTTAAAATTTATTTCTCGCATGACAGAGAAAGACAAAGAGTCAGAAAGACAGACTGGCATCCTCAATAGGGTCTTCACGTCATGACCCACCCCCAGTCTTAGCAGCCAACATGCTCAGAGATATCGAAGGACATGAATTCAGGACCTTCCCGTGTTAGTTTTTTTCTTTAATTTTTATATTCATTTTTTTTTCCGTGAACAAGAGGCACAGACAGAAACAGAAACAGCACCCCAACAGGGTCTTGATGCCACAATCCATCCCTCGTATCAGTCAGCCCAGATCAGAGGCACCAACATGCTCGGCATACTCAGGGAAATCTCTAGACACGAACCAGGAACCTTCCACGTGGGTCAGACTCACAGAGCACTGTGGTTTTCCACTGCATCACTGTCTAGCCTGCTATTAATTTTTTGATTAATTTATTTTTATTGGTTTCTTTCTTTAGTTCTATAGTCTCCATTTTTATCTCATTGCTGTTTTATATTCATGTCATTGAGATAATATTATATCAAATATAGTCAATTATATTTTAAAAGTAAATGTTTTCCACACTAAATTTGGTATGTCTGTAAATTTTATACTTTTCATAGATAATTTATTCATCTCGGTATTTTTTACCTGTCTTCTGCATGTTAATTCTATTCCTTTTATTATTTATTTAACTTTTAGTTCGTTGTCTTCCATGATGCCTACTTTAAAAATGATTTAATGAGGGAACCAGCAGTTAGCGTAATGGCTATGTCGCTGGACTCCCACGTAGTCGACCGCGGTTCACTCCCTGGACCTGGTGGCTTAAAACTCACGGTGGGCGCCTGTGCGTGCGTGCCCAAGATCCGGAGAGGAGGATGGAGGAGAAGGGATTGTGGCGTGACCATCCTCCCTGGGGGGTGATTTCTCGCTTTCTTTCTCTATGTCTTTCTCTGTCTGGTGAGCGCAAGCGCCATATAGCGAAAATCTCTCCAAAAAAAGAAAAAAAAAGATTTAATGAAATCTATTTTTACTGTATAGTAGGAGAATCCTTCACTACACTATCTTATTTGCAGATTGTTTGCCTTTCTTGCTAAAATAGTTCTGCACATCCATTGTGTGTGTGTGTGTGTGTGTGTGTGTACATGTTTGGATGTAACCAGAGAGAAGGGGAACTCTGAAGGAATTTTGTAAATAATTTGTTGGAGAAAATACTTTTTCCTCTTCAATGTCTTCTTCAATGTTTTCTACTGAATAAGAGTCCTGTTCAACTCCCAGGAGAGAGATTCGTGGAGTCTGCACTCTATTCTCAATTCAGCATAAGGAACTAGGGCACCTACTTTCATTAGAACTACTGTGAACTGAATAATCATCTTCGCCATCCTATTCAGACAGTAACTGTAATCACAACACATGACCAAAAAGTTATAAAAGGAGAAAAATTATTTGTATTGATGTTTAATTATTATCCCAATATGCAATATATTATCTACAAGGTGAACTTCTAAAAATCATTTTGCAAAATAATATGACTCTTACCAAATTGCATTTTATTAAAATAAAACATGATGAACATAAAATAGTTCTTGTTTCTTGCAGCCTAAATTCAATTACTCTGTGTTATCAGATTATACACAGAAAATGTAATCTGACAGTTTAAATGCATGTGTATAATGAAAGACACACATCTTTAGTAAGAAATGTTAATTAAATTGTATGGTTGTGATATTGCTACGAGCATTATACATTTAAAAAATATATAAAAATTCAATTGGTATAATTTAGTTCAAAAAGAAATCAGGAATGCACATTCATTAATTTTTTTCAAAACTATGCAGATAGTCCCCAGTTTACAGTGGTTTGATTTAGCATTTTCTTACTTTCTGGTGGTGGCAAGCCATTCAGTAGAAACCTTACTTCAAATACCAATATAACCATTTTTTTACTTAGTACATTAATCTATGTATTTTATAAGCTATTCAACAATCTGTTACAAATATGCTTTGCGTGAGATGCTTTTGTCCAACTGTAAGCTAACATAAATGTTATGAGCATGTCCTAGATTGGCTAGATTATTATGCTTGGTAGGTTAGGGGTATAAAAAGTGTTTTTAACTTAAGATATTTCTAATTTAATGTAGGTTTATTAGAATATAACTTCCGTATAAGTTGAAGCATATACGTATATTTGGACACCTTCTCTGAGGATAGCACTCCCCTGGATTCTGAGTAAATGGCAGAAAATTAGGCTCATGACGTCGTACACTCTAGAGAGACCAGTAGATCATGTGGGAGGTGGTTTCTAAATCATCGTGGAAAATGTGTAATATAAAAAGACGGTACCAGTAGATGGGGTAATGTAACAGCTACGTCGCTGGACTCCTGTATAGTCAACCACAGCTCAAATCCCAGACCCCGTGGCTTAAACTCGCACCAGGCACGTGTGCTTGTGTGAGTGCATGTCCAAGATCCTGAGAGAATGGAGGAGAAGAGATTGCAGTGTGGCCAACCCCCACGGGGGTGATTTCTCACTTTCTATCTCTCTGTCTCTCTGGTGAGCACACGTGCCCTATAGAAAAAAAATCTCTCCAAAAATAAATAAATAAATAAATAAAGACCATGCATGAATTTCAAAAATCAGTTTATATCAAAATAAACTTGTGCTAGGCCAGCAGGTGCTGTGATGGTTAAAGACACTGGACTCCCACATGGCTGACTGCGGTTTGAGTCCTCAACCAGGTGACTTGCTTTCTCATTTTCCCTCTTTCTTTCTCTGTAGCTCTCTGATCAAACTGGAAAATAATGATAATAAATAAAGTTAAATAAAATGATTATTTAAAAATAAATAAATAAACTTGTGCTTTAACTCCAGTTTTCCATACCCATTGTGAAGTCTACGTGTGTGTTTATGTGTGTGCATGTGTGTGTGTATACATGGATGTATACATAAGAGAATATGCAATAAAATTTTACAGACTTTATGAAGAGGAATGAACCAGAACAGAACAGAAAAATAATAGTGATTAGATGTGAGGAAGCATTTTTTTTAAGACAACTTAATGTAATAATTTCTGCATTTAATATATTTGGTGAAATTATTTGTGTATAATTTTGCAGTTTATTCGTTTGAGAATTTAGCTTATTTATTTTTTTACAGGATATAGTATTTATACAAAAAGAGAAAGTATTATGTGGTTGGAAAAATCATGGCATATTCTTCTATGTTTTTCTATGCAAAAATGACTTTTTATTTTATTTATTTATTTATTTTGCTAGAGTATGCATTTGCCTCACACAAAGAGAGGGGAAGTGAGAAAGTGCACTCCCATCCCCAGGAGGGGTGGCTACACTGCGATCCCTTCTCCATTCTCCTCTTAGGGTTTTGGGCACACATGCACAAGCACCCAGTGCATTTCTCAAGTCACCGGGTCTGGGACATAAACCATGCAGGTGACCATGTGGGATGCAGTTACTTTAAGCTCCACATCACCTGCTGGCCCAAGTTTTAAAGTTTTTGATGTTCTAAATTTACCTTTAATAAAACAGGAATGATTTGCACAATGTCCTTTTTGCTACTGAAGCTCATTGGCTCACTCATGGGACAGTTTGCAAAGACAAAAAAGACAAGAATTCAGTATGTGTCCATGACAAAGTTCTGTTATTGTAGAAACGTCATCTGATACAATGCAGCTGCACCAACTAGCAAGACTAGCAAGCCTTACTATTTTTCACAAGCTGAATAAATCAGAGTTGATGATTCAGGGTTGTCAAACTGATACCTTTCTGAGTCAACATTCAACGACATACTTCGAAAAAGTTTGGACTCACCTAACAATTTGAACTTTGACAATTTGGGGTCAATGAACTCCCAAGAGAAGCAATGCAGTGTCTGAGATTTTTTAAGAAGATATTCTTGGGAACATAAAAATATTTTAAGTTGTAAATATATCTACAACCTGAAAAATAAACTAAACTTGCTGAGAATCTGTTTATCGATTCCCTCTAAGTAGAAAACTTACTAATTCAAAAAAGTGAGCAGTTTATACCTTAACTTTGAGAACAAAATGACATTTCATTTTAGTTTTTAAACTTCTGATCCCTGCAAGCTGATCATTCTCAGTAAAAATTACAGAAGCATTATAATTAATAATGACTAGTTATTAAGATATATTTAAAAATCCCTTTTACAATGAGATGATAAATAAAAATGGCTGGAATTGATGACATTTTGGTGGTATATACCCAAACACAAGTAGAGAAAAAAAGTGACAAAAAAATGCAACTCTAAAATGATTTTGAAATAAATTAATATCTGGTTGTATGATAAGAAACTGTTATTTTATGAATATATAAATACATAATTACATAGAAAAAAATCATTATTGCTCTGGCATCACACTGTAGCAGTTCAGTGCTATGCATAAGGAGCCAGATCCCACGTGGAGGGCTCCCACATAGAGGACCTGTTTGAATTCCAGCCTCAGCAGCTTGAAAAACATGCTAAGTGCGTGGATTAGAATCACAGAGGACAGAGGATATCCTGATGGGTTAGAATCATGGAGGAAAAAGTACCGTGGCATGCCCACGTCCCATTGTGGGATCCTTTCTCTCACCTTCTCTGGTGAACACACACTCTCTTTGGCAATAAAATATATGTATGTGTGTATAGTAGATAGATAGATAGATAGGCAGATAGATAGAGATGATAGAGGATAGATACAGATAGATGATATAGATAGATAATAGATGATAGATAGGTAGATAGATAGATAGATATAAAAAGAAATACGTCATTAGTTTACTTGGTTACATTTTTTTCACAGCGACTTTATGTGAAATAAACTGTTACTAAGCTAGAATAGTTTGGAAATCAGTTTTCAGTTTTTTCTTTAAAAAAAAAAAAAACTAATGTACTATTAAAAGCTTCCGCAAAAATCTATTACTGAATTTAGATAGCTCCTTAAAGATGAACAATGAAAAATGTGAAATGGCAGATGTAATGAGAAGGAAAAGTTAGAACTCTGTTATAAAATTGCAGAGCATAATAAAAAGAATGTACACTATGAGGGTGGTAATAGACATTGATAAAAGGGAAAGGACTCAGGAAGATTCAGAATTATTCTGCAACACAATCAAGATATTTTGTTGATTAGAAATGGGGAACAAAGACATATAATACTCTACAGTGATAGGACATTCCTATTTCTTTTTTTAAAAACTCTTTTTGGTTTTGCCATAGGGTGGGTGTGCTTACCAGAGAGAAATAGAGAGACAGTGAGAGGGAAAGTGAGAAATCATCCGTCAAGGGGGAATGGTCCCACTGCAATCCCTTCTCCTTCATTCTCCTCCTGGGATGTTGGCCATGCACACACACATGTCCAGCATGAATTTCAAGCCACCAAGTCCAGGATTCAAACAATGGCTGACCCTTTAGTGCCTTAACCACCATGACCCACAAGACATTCTTATTTCAAAGATTGGGCATATGATTAATCATTAGGAGAGCTAAGACCATAAGTATATTCTTCCCGCTAATCCAAATTACATGACTCTATGTCTCCTGTGAGCAGAACAGGGAAAGTGTTATGACTCTCACCAACCTCCGGACAGATTTTGCTCTCACCTGAAATCTTCTTTCTACCTCATGATGAATACAGAGTGTTCAACATTCCATTGAACTAAGAGTGTGGACGACTGATCAATAACATGTGATTCTGAGCCTTGAGCACTTACTATAAGGCAAAGAGAAGAGGGTGGGCTAAGTGCCCAGTCTTAATTTCACCACCAGTTGACTAATAAATCTCATTATTGGAAAACACACATCTAAGACTGAGTATTCTCTACAGTGTCTGAGTTGTTTTCTTTTCTTAATACTTCTAGGAATTTTCTGTTTATCATAGCTACACAACTAATTTGGAATAATGCTAAATATTAAGATGCTCCATATTGAGTTAAACTAGAATTGCTCTTTTTATCAACAAGCAATACTGGATTTACCTGTATTCTTGGGCTATACAGAACAAAGTCTAGTTTCTATTCAACTTATTAATAATACTGTTTCCAAACATACAGGTGGTTTTCACATTTAGCTTTTTTGGATAATAGTAACTTCTAGATATTAAATATGATGAATCCCAGTTGTTTCCTGCACTGATTTCTCAGGTAAAATGACTTTAGTCCTAACTATTGCCCTTCGAATGTGCTGCAATGTGTCTTTGACTCTTCTAGCACCTTGCAACAGATTCAGACTTTTCATCCAACAGCTTCGTTGTTCTGCATGAGTAGATGTTTCTTGGCTTTGCCTTGTGTTTCTATCATGTCATTTGTTGGCAGCCAGGACCGCTGGCACAATATCATGTTGGAAATCTCAGATAAGGGCTTCAAGAGCAGTAGGAGAGGAGTCGCTCACAGCCTGCCTTCCTTGGGAGTTTCAGCAGGGCCCACCCAGATGCTGCTTACAATGAAGGGTCTGTGCCTCACCTGCTGTCCTCCTGTTCATGCTACAACGTGAAGTATGCACCACTCTCTCGGCCCCCACCCTATTCATGCACAACTAACCAAGCCATATGGAAACAGCTGGAACAAAGAGTTAAAGTATTGTACTAGTGTGTTTATCTGTAAGCCAGGCACTCAAGCAGGGTTGGATATGCAACACTGACACTCATGCCAGGTTTGGAGACAGTCACATCAATAAGCACTAGATAACAAAACACGTACTCGGAAAGGAAGCCAAGTAGACTTTTTTGGGTAGATTTCACTAATATATAAATATTTTGATAATCTTTCTGCATTAGAATAGCACCAGAGGGTGCTCACCATGACCCAATAAACACCAAGAAGTGGATTTGGACATTCTCTGAATTATCTGTGTCCCAAACAATGAGAATCCTTGAATATCTTTCTTCAAGTTTTACTTAGTAGGTAGGTTGCTTATTACCCAAGAAATGTATTTTTGATTTGTTGCCTAGAAAAGTTTCACTTAAAGCAAAATAAAAAAGCATTTATTGACCATTCCGAAGTACCAAACACTGTACTAATGCATTGACAATGTTCCAGAATTTTCACTCTTTATCTTTAATATTTACTGTTTGTGTTCTAAGATATTTTAATAATATTTTGTAGTTACAATCATCATTGTTTTATACATAATCAAAAATGAGGCTGAAAATGTCAAGCAATCTGCTTATGGTGAGAAAACCAACTATCGTTAGAACTGGGTTTGAGTTTTGTCTACTGTGAAGTCCAAACCTTGTTCTTGTCAAGTTGCAAACTTCGTTGTGATTTTGATTTTATAATCTCTTCCATCGAACCAACTTTCTCTCTGTATCAATTTTATGGGAAATCTCCATAACCATGGCTCATTGGAGGATGCTTTCTCCTCCTTGCCATCTCTGGTAAGTGCACACATCTTCTGGTGAAAAGAAGACCTTTAAGAATAAATTTTATCGGGACCCGCAGTTAGCATAATGGCTATGTCACTGGACTCCCATGTAGTCAATTGCGGTTCGAGTCCCAGACTCGGTGGCTTAAATTCACTCTGGGTGTGTGTGTGTGCGTGCCCAAGATCCTGAGAGGAGAATGGAGAAGGGATTATGGCATGGCCATCTCCCCTGGGAGGTGATTTCTTGCTTTCTACCTGTCCCCCTGTTTTTTTGGGTGGGCCCCAATGCCCTAAAGCAAAAACCCTTAAAAAAAAAAAAAAAAAAAAAAGAAAGAAAGAAGATAAATAATAAATTTTAATCATTTGTAAATAGAGTATTCACCTCATGTTGTTGAATTGAACACTAATATAATGATTCATGGAAAACAGCTAGTATAGTCTCTCATTTAGTCCATTCTTATCAGAATAAAGGTGCAATAAAAACTTCAGATTGCAGGCATTTTTTTGAGAGTATTTTATTTATTTATTTTTTTGCTATAGGTCATGTTTGCCCACCAGAGAGACAAAGAAAGAGACGCAAATTGAGAAATCTCTTCCTGGGGGTATGGCCAAGCTGCAATCACTTCGCTTCCATTCTCCTCTCCAGATTTTGGGCATGCATGCACACACATCTGGCTTGAATGTGAAGCACTATGTCCAGGACTCAAACCACAAGTCAACCATGTGGGATTCAGTGCCTGAACCACTATGCCACCTGCTGGTCCCAGATTCTAAAACATTTCTAAACAAAAACATAAGTCTTCATAATCAACAAAGAAATCTCAGCATTTACCAATATTTGAGCTGAACATTAAGGGGATAAATCAGTTCTCATCCCTCTAATTCTAATATTCTTTCTATTCTTTTCTTTTTTACAAATATTTTCTTGGCCTAACTGTTTACAAAAGTGTTATTTTATACCTTTTCAGGTATACTATAGGCTATTAGAAAATCTGCTGACATTGGGTACAATAATGATTTGTAGCTTCAACTCTCTCTTGGTTTACCTATTGCCAATTTCATAATGAAAGCAGAAAACACCTGTTTTCAAAGAAAAAAATGGGAGAGAGAGGGGCAGGAGGTGTGTGTGGAGTGGACGGATACAGGCAACAGTGCTGTCAGGTCATCCAGCATCCTCTCTTTCCTTGCTTTAAAGATGAAACACACATGATTGTTCTCTTGAATATTCTGAAAGCCAGTAAACTCATTTAGATAAAGGCCTCTTATTATCAAATTGTTATTTGCATAATTGTAAAGGTTTAAATTGGCAAGACTTCAGCCACTTATATTTCTTTTACATGCAAATTGGTGTTGGATTCCACACAAGACCCTCCAATTTTAGGCCACAGTACCTGGGGTGTAAGGAGTGAGGGGAGGGGCCTCATGAGGATATTTGACTGCTGCAGTAGCTGTGTTCAATGCTTCTACAAATATCAAAGCAAGCAGGAAAACATTCTGTTGAATAAATCCAGTTAGCAAAATGCCTGGTAATTGTTCTCTTAACAATTCATTAGTATTTTTCTTGAAGTGGCTTTCCAAAAAATTTAAAATCATGTATTCCTTAACTATTTTCGTTTCCAATAGGGCTAAAGTTTTCCACTTTTGTTATGACTATTTTATATGAGAATAAATAGTCATTATATACATGCATAAATAATGATGTTGAATAGGTATAATAAATGAATGTTTCTTAGATTGCGTCTATTTTCTCCTCTTTTTTTTCAGCAATCTTTTACAAATCAAAGCTTATACATTAATCTATATATTTTAGTCTCTTAACCTTATATAATAAAATGGATAATTAATAACAGGAATTGATATTGCATAGTAATTAAAAATAGCAGTAAGACAAACAGGTTCGTATCTTTATTTTGCACTCCTTAACTATATAAACTTGGACTAGCTGCTTCATAATTTTGAAACTCAGCTCTCATGTATGTGCTGCTGTAACAAATTATGCAAGACTTGGTAATAATTTATAAACAACAGAGATTTATTTCTCATGGTTCTGGTTGCTGGAAAGTCTGAGACCAAGGTGCTGGTTACAGGTTTGGAGGCTTACAAGCATCCGGTCTTTGTTTCCAAGAGCGTTCCTTAAATTTTGCATCCTCTGAAGGAAGAAGTACTCTGTCCTCACATGGTGAAAAGAAGGTGAGTCAAGAAGGGCAAATGCAATGCTCTTTCACGAAGCAAAAATCCTATTTATGAGCATAGAGCCTTAGTCACCTAATCCCCCCAAAGGCTCCACCTTCTACTTGGTGCTAACGTTACAACACATGAATGCTGGTAGGACAGAAACACTCACCCCATAGCAATGCATACGCTGTAAAGCAAAGCAGCACAATATCCTAAAGATTTCTAGGATAATGAATGAGACCTGACTTTAGGTCCTAGCCACACCTGGTGAAAGCAGTCAATGAATGTGGGTTTCTCCTGTTTATTTCCATTAAGCTCCGAGGTACAAGCATAGTATAGCAACAACAAAGGATACCAAAGGGAAAAATTACCAAAGCCTACACTAAAGATTTCATATTTGATTCTCAAAGTATCAGCTGGCAGTAACAATTAGCAAAGTGGTTCTCTTTGTTTTTTGTTTGTTTGTTTTATAATTTACCAAAAGCCCAACCAGCAGTGTCTATACAAATAGTGGTAACATTTTCTCACCCAGTGAGAAATGATGAAGTATGTGGCTGCTGGATCCCTTTTTTTGATCAGGGACAGCATCGCAGACTTGAGTTTTTCTAGCTTATCTTAAAGCTTCCCTAGTTTTGGCTTTTGACTTTCTTTTTCCTGTTTGTAATGTCACGCTTGCATTCTTACTATTCCTGTTCCATATAGGAAGAAGTGGGAAGTGTGCATTATATGTGAGAAAGCTAGTCTTTTTTTTGTTTTTTTTTTTTTTTTGCAGGAGAGATTTTTGCTATAGGGCATGTGCGCTTGCCGGAGAGATGGAGACAGAAAGTGAGAAATCACCCCCCAGAGGGGATGGCCATGTCACAATCCCTTCTCTCCATTATCCTCTCAGGATTTAGGGCATGCACACACATGCGCCTGGCATGTTTCAAGTTATGTGAGAAAGCTAGTTTTTTTTTTTTTTTTTTTTTTTTTTTATAATAAATAACTTCCCACTACTCCACAAAAGACTTTTGCCAGTATGTTATTGGCTTGATTTGGGCCAAACTGGTACTTCCAGCTGCAAAGGCTAGCAAGTTTTTATCTGGGAAAATTGCTATCCCCCCCCCAACAAAGCTTTTGTTCCCAGAAGAGATGAGAGAGAATGGACCTTGGGTAAACTATTTTAGCCTCAGCCATAGCAGTGGGCAAAAGAGATAAAAAGATGTGAGGTATGCATGTGTTTGTTTTATGGATGAGCATTCATTCTTTTAGTATTTAAGGAATGTCATTGAAAATGAGGAAGTGAGAAATTCCAAATTTTTCCCCTGTGTAATAGCAACAAAACACTGACATAAATGGTCAGATTCAACTTTTGAAGAACTCTAAAATTTAATCAGAGGTTTACAGTCACTAGAAGAGTACAGACTGAATAATAAAATGAAAAGGTTGATTTTTCTGTAAAACAGCAAATTCTTTGTTACTGGGAATAACCCGTCCTATCTCTCATTCTCCAGATCATGAAGGTGAAAGACCCATGAAAATAACAGCCCTTATTTCTATTGTCAAAGAGTTCCTAAAGAACCTTATTTAAAAAAATAATTCTAAGTATTTGATCTGGTCTCTTTGGTGGATCCCTAGAAGACTGACTCAAGAAACATGTCTTTATTTTATCTAACTTAGAACTGACCTATATGAGGAAGCTGTTAGGCAGTTGGGGTATAAACAGTTGTCAAAAACATTTACAGTTGACGTTTTGGGGACTGATGTCTAAGGCTAAAGATAATACTTGGGGCAACTGATAGACCAAGCCAGGAAATGTCCACATGGAACATATCTAAGGCTCACTGAATTCTGCAAGGTAGGGGGTATTAAACTAGAGTAATGTGCTATGTGCCAGCCACAGTGCTTGAACCTCCCATCATCTCTATTGATTGAAAAATGTTTTGAGAACCAGCTCACCCCATTCCCCCTTCTAGCTATGTAAAAGAAATAATCGCAAACACAGGACTCAACCACAGTCAAACCTTAGGATAAGTGATTTCCTATTACAAATTGCCTGGTCAGATTCTATCTCCTGGGCATTGCTTTGTTATTAAGATATAAGAACAACAAAAACAAAATCCCCAAAACTGTGACATTTATCAAACAGAAGAGTCACAGTGGGAAAAAATAAAATAAAATAAAAATAAATAAATAAACAAAAAAAAAAAACAGGAAGGGACAAAAGTGAAGGTAGGAAGTAGCAAAAACAATGAATAATAAGAATAATTGAAGTAAAGAAAACACATGTATCAGAAGGTGAGAGGCATTTATCAGAAAAGAAGAATGAAGAGGTAGAAACGGTATATTTAGAGTTATTCTACATGGAGCAGATCCTGAATGGAGCTCCAGAGACTGCTACTGTGAAGCGGCCACCGACCGACTTGGATCCAGAATCAACTACCATCTCTTAGGGCTCCAGAATCCTGGTGTTTCTCAGTTCAGGCTTCATTAAACCCAGCATGATTTGAGGATGCCCAGACAAAATGGCTCAATGATACTTGATTCTGGATGAAATTTAAATGGGATTTACATCTCGAGAACACAAACAGTATGATTTCTTTTTCTAAAGGATTAGCCTGTAAACCCATGAGGTTCACATTTAGCATTTTCACTATAATGTTTATTTTATTTGCTTGATTTTACTTTAAACAAGTAAACATCAATTATTTAATATCCATTTTGCAAGACTTCATGCTTTTTCAAGACATGTTTTTTTCTAACGCCATCGTAAAGGTATATTCAGTCATGTAAAGGGAAAAACATTCCATGATTTCTTTCTCTTTAATCTGATTTAACTTTTAACCAGAAACGTGTTATTTAGCAACTAAAATAATTAACAGTTTTTCTGAAATCAATCATCTGTAAAGAGTTAAATTTTTTTGAATTTGTTCAAAAGCACTTGTTCCGTGTTCAAATGACATATCCAGCCAAGCAGTTCTAGAAAATCTCATATATCATTGAAATTAGTCTCCAGCTATCTAGAGTGTCTAAATTGAAGAGTGTTGATGGAAATAACCAACTCTGCAAAAATAATAATTAATATGGTTTATTTCTAAGCATGAATTTGCAAAACCTAGGCCGGAGAGGAGGAAAAACATGTTTCTCTCTCCACATGATCAGGTACAGGGGTTCCTTTTATTTGATTTTGAGAATGAGAGAATTTAGTGAAGAGCTTTCCATTGGTCTGGCCCAAAAGTTGGGACATGTGGAAGTGGGGTGGGGGGGGGGGCTTGTAGGATTTGGGAAGGAATTAGTAACAGAGATAAGGAGGGTTGTATACAGTTACAAGATACTCTCCCAAGGACAGGATGTTGGAAAAGTCCTGTTATCAATGAGTCAAAATGGTGGTGTTAATGATTGTGGGTGTGATTTACTCATTACAGGGATAGTATGCCAGGGACAGGATATAGGAACATTTATGTTACCAATCGGGCCAAAATGACCTGTTAATATCTGTAGGCATGACTCACCCCAGGCCTTTTGAAAGGAATTTTAGATATAGGAAAAAGCAGTCAGACTTCTGTCCTCAAGAGTATTATTTGATGATATTGTTTAAAATGGCCTAGTTGGACCCTCTGCTTTTGATTTGATTGTACAAGGAGTTCAGAAGATTGAGTCGATACAGTAAGTTTTCTTGAGATTTAAATGTTTGCTATTTTATTTAATGTGTCAGCAATTAACTTTCACTGGTTTTGAAACCCCTTTATTTTGGCAACCAAACAATTTATTTTATTATATTGCCTGAATTTAACTGGTAGATACTTCCAAATAACAGTAATATTGAAACCAGTACATATAATGTCACTAGCTCTGAGCTTGTGAATCCCTGATTTAATTGCATTAAGAGAAATAGATTATGTCTATTCATCCATACTATTCCACTAGAACAAAAATACATAGTAATAGAAAAGAGAAAGAGGCGTTTTCCCCTTTGAGAGTGACTTCATGGACCCTATCAACTCTGACTGCAAAGAAATTTCTTTTTTATTACTTCTTTCTAACAACTTTATTTTATGAACACTTCCTTCCAATATTTCCATGGTTACATCTTGCCAGTAGGACAGCTGTTGGGCTGTTTATGTCTGCTCTAGAGAGCTAAATATTTAAAAAAATAATTCTTGGGTAATAAAATTTAACCTATTTCTCTGGCACACCTGTTTCTAGTCTCTTTATGCTAAAACTGTGTATTTAGAATGCTTTAAAATGGATGAATTACTTTGTAATTTCTATCTACCAAAATGTTGATTTATTATTTGTCTCTCTTTCTGTTTATTAAAGAACATATAAGTCCCAAAGTCCCTAACTCCTATTTAATTCAGGTTGATTAGATTATGTGCTTCTGGGCTTCTCTGAAATCAGATTGCTATGGGAAATTTTAGTGACAAAATGTAATAGTAAAATTGATCAACTGTGTCTAACAAAAATTACAAATTTGATTTTCTTCTAAAAAGCAATTATTTGTCTCTGAGGTAAAATAAACTTGTATTTATAGGGAGTAGTATTGTAATGTATCATTATAATATTAATATGACAGACAGTGATGAATCTCAAGCCTGGATATAAACAAGTTCCTGTCTTAGCAGACCAATGAGAATTAAGGTCCTGTAACAAAATCTCATAAAGCACATGAGATGATATGTAAGTGCCTCCCATGGTCTTCTGCCACACATCAACTTGTACTGTTTTGGGGGATGGTGCAGCATCTCGAGGTTTATTATCAGTCTATGCAAGACTAAAGTTCAAAGCAAATGCAATCTTGCCTAAGGGAACATTGTAAAGTAACAATTCTTGGTATTACATGCCTCATATGATCTCTTTCAAATCATTGAGAAGTACATCTTTATGTGGGTCATTGCTCAACAAGACAGAAAACTATGAAAGGCTGAAGTATCTTTTTTCAGAGAGACTTTTTACTATCGGGTGTATGTGTACTTGCAGGAGAGGCAGAGAGGGACAGAGAGCTAGAAAGTGAGAAATCACCCCCCAGGGTGGATGGCCACACATGCACACCCACCCAGTGTGAGTTTTAAGTTGCTAGGTATGGGACTGGAACCATGATCAACTACGTGTGAGTCCAGCAACAAAACCATTACACCATCTTTTGCATCCCCAGCTGAAACATCTTAAAATGCACCAAGCTTAGGAAATCTCAAGCAAAACTTGAATTTTCTGGGCATACATCTATAAAATAAAGTTAATTCCTGAGCAGCACTCCTCTTACAAACTAGTCTTCCATTTCCTTTCAAATAAATATTGTTATTTGGAAGTACCTACCAGTTAAATCCAGGCAATATAATTGCCTTTCATTTCCTTTCAATTTGACTTAAGGATCTGGATGGTTTGTGATTTATCTCCTGAGAGTGATCTCTCTCCTCTCCTATCTCTAGAAAGGGACCTGCTCTGGCAGCTAGAGGATCTTCTCCTTGGAGATCTAAGGTGAGGTGGAGGACTCTTCCCTGGTAATCATCTTGAAGGGGAGGACCCCAAGAAGCAGGTGGGTCACGAGTTTAATTTCCTTTTTCACATTTAACAGTTCCACTTTTTTTTGAAATTTTTTATTATAATAATTACTATTTTTATACTTTCAATCGCTATTGATCATTTAGCTTGTATAGAGAATTTGCCCAACATGAAACATACCTTAGACCAGTCCAGTTGAGAATATTATACATGGCATCAACAGTTCCACTCTCACACACTAGCCACAGAGTGTTTGGTCTAACTCTCCAACAGCATCAGCACATCTCAGGGATCTTCCAATTCATTATGTTTTTATTTTTTTAATTTTGTTTTTGAGAGATTTTTGCTATATGGTGCATGCACTCCCTGGAAAGACAGAGAGACAGAAAGCAAGAAATTACCTCCCGGGGGGATGGCCATGCCGCAATCACTTTTCCTCCATTCTCCTCTTGGGATCTTGAGTACACCCACACACAGGGGTTTAAGCCATCAAGTCTGGGACTCGAAGCACAGTCTATGTGGGAGTCCAGCAACGTAACCATTATCCCATCTGCTGCAAAGCCAGGAGGCTTTCTAACAGCCATACACTTCTGAGCATCCATAATAGCCTGCTCCAATTCAGTCTTGCTGTCATTATTTCCAACATTATCCACATAAACCTTACAGTCCAATGGACAGGAATAAGGATGCATTTCAAAATCTCGTGTTTGAAATGTGGAGGTTCAAATCCACATGCTAGGATAGGTCATCCGGCTCCCCTTGCCTAGCTCCCACAGAAACTTGCCTCCAAAAATGGCGCCCAAGCTGTGCTTTGAATCCAAGCTTCTGTGTGAAGCACATACTGCAATGTCAGAGCTTTTCATTCATTTTGCACTAACTGGATGTAACAAAAAGTCATTTTCTCTGTCATGGTATTTGCTTGCCATCCTTATTATACAAATAAAAGTTTTGTTTGTGTTGTTTTTTTTTTTTCCACAATTGTTTTTTCATTAAAATCACTGGATGAAGTACAGCAGGATACAAAAGATGAAACCACCTGTCATGCTCAGAACCTGTAAATTTTATTCATTGCTGTACCTCTGTATCATTCTTTACCTGATAAAAACGGTTCCCTTCTCATGGATCAAAATCAATCAGGAGGAATGGCCATGAGAGCTATTGATGAAATGTCTGGAGGGACAAAATGTGGTTGTGATTTTCTGTGAAATTCCACCTGGCAATCTGGTTTAAGACCTCACGTTGGAGAAGCAGTCTCATTGACTTCCTCCTGCTTAAACGCCCGTGTTTCAGACCATCGGTGATTGCTACAGGAAGCTACATGACAGTGCCTGAATTTCTTTCCTTCAGGTATGATTGAGCGACTATAACTTCCTTTGACTACTTTCATCTTAACTGAAATCCAATTTTTCTCTAGAACCACATGTATCTTTTCCCAGTGGAGGTTAATAATGTAAATAACTGTCATTGTTTTAGAGAGATCACCCATGTTGTCTCCTCAGAGTGTCATAGATTTTGTTGAATTCATCAGAAGAAACTCCTGAATTTAACATTATTCCAATGTTACAGAACCTGAGATGCAGAACACCTTAGTAACTTGCTTCATCTTGCAATCCTGGTATGCAGGTTGTATCTAGCATGTTCATTTTTAAACTTGCTTTTGACCATTGAATCTCCTCTCCACATACCATAAGACCAAAAAATAGAGGCAGTATCCATATTCTCTAGGCAATTAGCACTGCTTCTGTTCATACAGCATCCACTCACAAGTATTAGAATTTGTAAAAAACTCTGTGTGATTTTGCTAAGTTTCTTGCTATTGATTTATTGATATTATCTGCAAATCTTATTTCATGGCCTTGGGTGATTTCAGTATCCTTGTGGATAGTTATATCTCAATATTAACAACTCTGAATTTCTCCAGTGTCCTGCAAATTGACTTCAGAAAACTGAATAAATACTTTATCATTACTCCAAAATACTTCATAATACAATATTAGACTCCAGCATCTTACTCTTAACACAAGCAATTACTATTTCTATTACCTTTTCCCACTCCTTTTCTTTATCCTGTAATTTTCTTTCAAGTCTTGAGGTCTTTATTCTTTTTTAATATCTATATTCTATGCATTTTATGTGTTATCACCACTGAGTGTCACAGAGGTGAATCGAAGTACCCAAATTGACACAGAATGTGCATGGCTAAGTAGGGTAAGAAAACATGTCTGCCTATGAGATTCCAAGGTCACGTCTCTTTTACTATACCATACTGCCACATGCTACAAAGGTACTCTCCTTTAATTACCTTTCACCTTTTTTACTAGAAATTTTTTTACCCATCCTGCAGAACTCTTCATCTGAATCATCAATGTACACCAAGAAGGTGGCTCTTGGGTGGAGAAGGATGAAAAACTACTTGAGTTATTACAATGATTTGCTGCCTCCCAGAAAGCTTCAGGATTAAAAAGTGTATAACAATAATAAATATATCTAA
>NW_006159671.1:3546957-3551354 GCF_000334495.1 Tupaia belangeri chinensis | reverse complement strand
CTGAAATTATGTAACTGTATTTTTCCAGCCACTCCCATTCTCATCTATTTCAACTCACTTCTAATTTTATTATCCCTAAGGCCAATTGGTGGTGTGGCCATAATGCAACACTCTGTTGGTGTTGACTCACATGGGAAGGGGCCAGGTTCACATGTGTGTCCATAATCTAGGGCTGGCTAAGGTTGGGGATGGGGAGTCATGGAGTGAAAACCCTGCTGAGTTGCCTTTCTCTCTGGCTGTCCTTTCTTTCTCTTTCTCATGAAAGAAATAAACACAAAAAAAGAAAACAACCTCTCAGCAAACATATATTAACTTGTGCAAAAACACACACATGCACACACACTGACATAGTAGGTAACTGAATATCTTACCTCACAGAGAAAAGCCAAGTTTTACGTGAGATCTTCCACAATAGCCTGCCTCTGCTTCTTTGTCATCCTCTTACATGAATATATACCCATTCCAAAGCTTCCTTCTTCTTCCCATAGAAAATGTGTTTCCCACCCTAGGGCCAGTGGGTGGCATGGTGGTTTAGACACTGGAGTCCCACATGGTTGACCACGGTTTGGATCCTGAACTTGGCGGCTTGAAAATCACACTGGGCACATATGTGTGTATGCCCGAAGTCCCGAGAGGAGACTGGAGGGGAAAGGACTGTGGCTTGGCCAGCCTCCCTGGCAGAGGTGATTTATCACCTCTCCTTTCAGTGTCTCCCTCTGCTCTGCTCTCTGTCTCTCTTGAATGAACACTTGCACTCAATGGCAAGATAAATACCCTATAGTAAAAACCTCTCCAGAAAAAAAAAAAAAAAGAGAATAAATTTATAAAGATCCTATAAGAGGATTTGATATATACTTAACCTAAAAATATTAACTGCATTTATTCTTTTCTTTGTAACACTACATACTGAACACCAGACAACAAAACCTCAACCTGAGAAACATTAATATAGGGTGAAGTTGGTGAAAAGAATGCATGGTGCTTGGAGAACACCAAGTGTTTTCCAGGTATTTCAAAGGGTCAGTAGAAATTTCCAGGAAGAAATGATGTCTTGGCTAGATGAAGGATGAAAAGAGTTAGTCAGGTGAGGAACAGACAATAAAGCATTCTCACGCTAGAGGAACTGGGAAGTTGTCCAGAATCAAAGCACACAGCTTTAGCCTGCTGGTGCTGGTCACCAGAGGGAGACTCTGGGGGATGAAAGTGCTAAAGCTAATGTGAAAAGCCCAGGTTACTTTACCCAAGATCAGGACACCTCCAACCCATTCATTCATCTTTGCCTCCAGTAGAATTAGCAAAAAGTGGTTGTTAAAACAGCAAGAGATCAATCCGTTGTCACAGCACTAGGACAGGGTCAGGGGTTCAGTTCTTAGCAGCTGGGTCTTAGCAGTTCTGGAATATAAAATCAGAACGATGGGGCAGAGCCCCTGAGAAGTATATAGCTCAGAGACTGTTTCAAATTGCAATGGGAAAACTTCGACATTTAACAGCCATTAGAACCATGCTTTTGTGTACCAGCTGTCAGTTCTGGCTTTAGATTAAAAGGCTGGTAAATTAAATCATGAATCAAATTTATTTTTGCTTAGAGCTTACTTTTGGTATAGGGCACAAGCACTCACCAGAGAGACAGAAAGAGAGAGAGAGAGAAAGTGAGAAGTCACTCTGCAGCGGGATGGCTACGCCACAATCCCTTCTCCTCCATTCTCCTCTTGGGATTTTGGACACGCATGCACATGCACCGAACATGAATTTTAAGCCACCAGGTTTGGTACTCAAATCATAGTCAACTCCATGGGAGTCCAGTGATGTAACCTTTACAGCACCTGCTGGTCCCTTCACTACTTATTTGATGGAATTATATTGTGAATTAAACTTGCAATTCGCATTCAAATTGATGGTATAAAATTGGTGATCTGATAACTGGCAGACTGCATTATCCATCTAAATTGACCTACCAATCAGGGACGATCACATTTGTATAGTATTTTGCCATTTTGAAAGCACTTTTCCTTTAAAATATAATTCTCACGTTAACATGGTGCAGTAAATGGAGCATATTCAATAACTGATAAGCACTCTCCAAGTGAACTTTCATTTTTCCAGCTCACCAGGAGCAAAAAGGGGCATGTGTTATGATTATATCCACTTTGTAAATGAGGAACTTGAGAACTGGGAGATAAAATGCCTCTTGACAAGTGAAATGAGTTTGGTATCTCTGGACTGAAAAATCCACAGAAATATATGTGGACATAAAAATTTTAAATTCAAAAACTTTTACAAGTGTACTCATTTCAGTCTAAGATAAAAAAAAAAAAAAGCTGAGGAATTTCTTCTCTTCAAGGTCCCTAAACACACAAATCTTAGAACTACATCTTTATCTCCAAAGCTTGTTTTCAATACACCATTTTCACCTATAGTTAAGGATGGTTAGAATGAGGTTTTGGAATCAGTAACTAAAATCTGTCTCTTTAGTGAAATCTTGAAACCAAAATTCACAAAATACTTCTGGCTAGAAAGGAGATCATGAGTATTCTGAATGAGAACAGCAGAAGAATATGGTAAAAAATAACACTTGCTTTTAGTCAAATTCTTTCAAACTTCTCCTATAACCTTTGCAAAAATTATTACTAACATCAAGTATACAAAATGGTAAGTGAGGTGCTCTGAAAAGAGAAAACACATGGCCTCAGTCTGATACAGACCATATCTATAAAGAAACATTATGAAAAATAGTGCAATTTAGAGTAGAGAAGAACACCCTAAGAATGAAAAATAAGAAATTTGAGGGTCAATATATCCTACAGGTGAGTATCCCTGGAAAATTTCTTTGGAAGAGTTGGTACCTACAATGTAGTATATGTAAAAATATTATTTATTGGGATAAAGTAGAAATAGCCCAAGTAAAAAGAGGAAGAATGCGAGAAAAAAGAAGAAAATAGAATAAACTCATTGATCGGCCAATAAATGAAAGTTAAATAATTGCATTTAAAACAACTGACCAAGTAGCTAGTTTAATATTACATAAGATAAAAGAGAACTAAAGATTTTTTAAAAGGTTTAAATACAAAGAGTAGCATTATAACAAAACATGAAATTCCTGAAATATCCCCCAAGAAGTGTTTGAATTAAAAGTAAGGAGTATGCATCTTCATGAGAAATAATGCAAATGATTATGAAACATTATAACAGAATTTACATCAAACATCAATCATACAAATAAATAGTAGGCCTTAATTTTATCCATTAAAAGACATATTTTTCCATTAGACTTACAAAGCAAACACTATGCATTGCAAAAAAGGAATAAACCTAAAATAAAGTGAGTCTGAAAGACGAACAGAAAAGAAAGCAAAAAAGTGTGAGGAATTAATGAAAAAGTATTGGTAACGATCCTGAGAGTAGATAAAGTAGACTTCTAAACTAAATGATATAGCCAATTGAATAGATTTATGGGTGTGTTAAACTTACATTTTAGTACTAGAGAATATAACTTTTTGTGTATTCCTATGACACTTACAGAAAATGATCCTATAATTGACTAAAAGGAAATATTGAGTAGTTACATGGAGTAGATGAATTACAACCCAAAAACTTGTGAAGAGCTTGAAAACGCACCTGAAAGATCTGGACATAGACTATAAAAAACAGCAAAATATTCATTTTTCTGGGTTAAAATGTCTCTCATTAAGATGTCAATTTTCCCTAAGTTGATACATACATTTTATACAATGTAAAAAAGTACCAGGATAACTTTATGCTAACTTAAATATGGATGAACACACAAGCAAGAATAGTCAGTAAAACACAGAAAATAAAAAAAAAGGAAGATTAAAATGAATAACACAAAATATTGTGATAGTCTATAAGCATTCATTAAAACAGGTACTGGTGATGAATAGAAATATAGGCTCATTTCAATTGTATGACTTAGGGGACTAAATTTCTTTATTCCTTTCTTCTTCTTCTTTTTTTTTTTTTTTTTTTTTTTTCACAATGGCTACTAGTTGTCTGGGCATCACTTATTTTCATTCTATACTTGCACCAGTAGTCTGAAATACTACTTTTAATATATAAAATAAATGATGCAAATCATGTCAAAAGTCTAAGCTTTAAAAATTGAAATCGTAAAAGCCCTAGAAAGAAATACGAATAGGGAAAAGCATTATAAATGTGACTTCAAATCAATAGGCAATAAAAATGTGGTAAATATGATGATAAAATTTTTTTAATTGAAGAGCACAATAACTATACAAAGTTAAAAGGTAATTGAAGAAAGGATGAAAAGCCTTGAAAAATATTTCAAAAAAAAAATAATGAATGATGGGATCAGCAGTTAGTGTAATAGCCATGTCGTTGGACTCCCATGTAGCCGACTGCGGTTTGAGTCCTGGACCCGG
>NW_006159671.1:3530437-3546331 GCF_000334495.1 Tupaia belangeri chinensis | reverse complement strand
CATTGATCGGCCAATAAATGAAAGTTAAATAATTGCATTTAAAACAACTGACCAAGTAGCTAGTTTAATATTAAATAAGATAAAAGAGAACTAAAGATTTTTTAAAAGGTTTAAATACAAAGAGTAGCATTATAACAAAACATGAAATTCCTGAAATATCCCCCAAGAAGTGTTTGAATTAAAAGTAAGGAGTATGCATCTTCATGAGAAATAATGCAAATGATTATGAAACATTATAACAGAATTTACATCAAACATCAATCATACAAATAAATATTAGGCCTTAATTTTATCTATTAAAAGACAGATTTTTCCATTAGACTTACAAAGCAAACACCAACTATGCACTGCAGAAAAGGAATAAACCTAAAATAAAGTGAGTCTGAAAGACGAACAGAAAAGAAAGCAAAAAAGTGGAGGAATTAATGAAAAAGTATTGGTAACGATCCTGAGAGTAGATAAAGTAGACTTCTAAACTAAATGATATAGCCAATTGAATAGATTTATGGGTGTGTTAAACTTACATTTTAGTACTAGAGAATATAACTTTTTGTGTATTCCTATGACACTTACAGAAAATGATCCTATAATTGACTAAAAGGAAATATTGAGTAGTTACATGGAGTAGATGAATTACAACCCAAAAACTTGTGAAGAGCTTGAAAACGCACCTGAAAGATCTGGACATAGACTATAAAAAACAGCAAAATATTCATTTTTCTGGGTTAAAATGTCTCTCATTATTTTTTTTTTTTTTTTTTCACAATGGCTACTAGTTGTCTGGGCATCACTTATTTTCATTCTATACTTGCACCAGTAGTCTGAAATACTACTTTTAATATATAAAATAAATGATGCAAATCATGTCAAAAGTCTAAGCTTTAAAAATTGAAATCGTAAAAGCCCTAGAAAGAAATACGAATAGGGAAAAGCATTATAAATGTGACTTCAAATCAATAGGCAATAAAAATGTGGTAAATATGATGATAAAATTTTTTTAATTGAAGAGCACAATAACTATACAAAGTTAAAAGGTAATTGAAGAAAGGATGAAAAGCCTTGAAAAATATTTCAAAAAAAAAATAATGAATGATGGGATCAGCAGTTAGTGTAATAGCCATGTCGTTGGACTCCCATGTAGCCGACTGCGGTTTGAGTCCTGGACCCGGCAGCTTAAAATCATCCTGGGCACATGTGTGTGCGTGCCCAAGATCCCGAGAGGAGAATGGAGGAGAAGGGATTGCAGCATGGCCATCTGCCCTGGGGGGTGATTTCTCGCTTTCTATCTCTGTTTCTCTCTCCCTTTCTGGCGAGTGCATGCACCCTATAGCAAAAAAAAAAAAAAAAAAAAAAAAAACCTCACCAAAAAAAAAAAAAGAATGAAAGGTAACAAAGTGAATGATGGAAGAAATGGGAAAAGTCATGATTAAGCAATTTACAAAAAGGGAATAAAATGTCCCTGAAGTTTATGAAAAGGCACCGAAACCCACATTTCAAGACAGGTAAGTTGGAATATTATTTATATACTATGTCTTACGTATAAGATAGATAAATCTTACAGTGATGGCATATTCCATAAGAACGCTATGGGAAAACGTGCATTCTCACACATTGCTGATGGGAATACAAACTTATCACATTTAAAAAGCAAGATATTCATGGATGGTACATGTTACTGACTGTACTTTATGATAATTTACTGGTTTTCTTATTTTATTCCAGTGCCATTTAGCTAAATACAGAAGCTTTACCAGAAAGCCACACAGACAACCTTCTAAGATGTCCTGTAGATTGTGAAGGTGAACTGTTAGCTGCTTTGGTGATGATCGTTTTTTTAAAAAGTATATTTTATTTGTTTATTATTATTACATTTGCCATAGGGCATATGCACTCATCAGAGAGAGACAGAGAGAGCAAGAGAAGTAAAGTGAAAAGCAAGCCACCAAGTCTAGGACTCAACCACAATCAGCCATCTGGGAGTCCAATTCGCCGGCCATTACATCACCTGCTAGGCCTTGATGATCGTAATATTAATGTACAAAATTCTTCATGACCTCTTACTGGACTTAGAACAACATAGGCTTTAGTGTGGAGTTCAAAGCTCTCTGAGTACTAAAGGCTAGGACGACCCTTTGGGTTAACTCCTCACTATGCAAAGGTGTGGTGTTCAGTAAGCTCAGGGCACCTTATGCAGCTCCCGTAATGGCTCAGCCTGAATTTTCCATTTGTCAATTTCTTAGGAATAAATGACACTGCTGCAGAAAGATATTTTTATCTTTATAGTGCGCCAAAGCTAAGACACTCTCTAAATTACTAAGGAAATTATCAAACCTATCTCACGGAAGTAATATTCTCAGATATTCTTGTGTTTTAAGGAAAACAAAGAGAAAATAAGGTGTATTTTGAGGAAGGTAAGGATAACGTATATGATGTCATATGGAAAACATTTGAAGAAACTGAGAGTTGTTTAGTCTGGGCAGGAAAAGTTTAGGAGCATGTTTACTATGTGTTAGCATGAGAATGGTCTGCAGGCAGGGTCGTTAGGCCACAGGCAGGACACTAAAGTCTAAGTTCAACAGATGACAATGGCAAGCAAAAAATGGAGGGATTTTTATTTTTTTAATAATGGAGGTGACTCAAACATAAAATTAACTATTTACATTTAAGAGCAAAACAACCAATGAATGGCAGATCAGCAGATGACTGGTCAGTGAAGGTCTGGTACGGATTCACTGACAAATTCAGAGTTAAAGTGGTAATATTGATATCAGATATAAATCAGCAATGGTATATTTCATTCTAGTTCAATTTTAGCAAAACCAATTCCTTTGATGTTTATGTGTCAGTATTTTTCTTCCTACCTGATTTAAAGACAAAGAGATCATGTCCTAAAATCCTCATTCTTTATTGAGGAAGAAAATAATAATGTCTTAAATGGAAGCTGAGAAGTCTTAATTAATAATTCAAACACTATAAAATCCCAAGAATCTTACCCCTAAGTTACCTACCTAGATAACTAGTTTAGAAGAAAAAATTTAAAGAGTACATCCTGACTTAAAAAATTAAATTAAATTAAATAGCTATTTGTTCAGAGCTTGATTTGCCTGTGATCACTGCGCCAACCTCTCATTTGTTCAGAACTATCTTGTACTGGCAACGAGTCTCTCTCTGGAATTGTTTCTCTGGAGCTAATCACATCCCAGTGTGCTTTCAACAGCTGCAATCCTCCCCTATGCCATAAAGTTTTATTTTGGTGAAACACACACCAGATTGCTTTCTCACTTTTGCAAAGCCAGTTTTCTAAAGACAGCATGATTTCCTGGGGAGTTAGCATTTTACAAGATACCCTCTTTGGCCATAACTAATTTAGCTCATTTTCAGGGTCAATATGGCAGAACGTATTTTTCATTCCATCAAAACATGAGAAATATCTACTGTCAACTTCTAATCTCTACTGATCCTCACCTCCTCCCACTCCTAAACACTTACATACCTTCTTCTTCTGAATCGTTACAAAACTTGCTTACCATACAACTGTTTGTCTTGAAATCTTTTATTCCACTTCTCCTTATCCTTGACTTCTTAGGAGGCTATGGGAACCTCCTGTAGGTTCTCAAAAATTATTAGGCATAATGGGCTCTTAGTGTATTGACTGTAATCAACAGTTTGTCTCCTACAAGAATACAAGAATGCTGCTGAGGGGCAGGAAGATTTTGTTTCTTTGCTTTCTTTCTTTCTTTTTTTTTTTTTTTTTTTTTTTTTTTTTTTTTCTTATTTGGCTCATCTTGTTGTTTCTTTGCTTTCTTTCTTTCTTTTTTTTTTTTTTTTTCATTGCCTTCTTCTAATCTGGTCCAATGCTTCTCTCCATATAAGACAAAGAATAGGCACTGGCCCAATGTTTGTTAGGTAAATAATGGATGAGCCCAGAGGGTTCTTTATAGCCTGACCTGCTCTCTGATGTAAAAGGTATGTGGGAAGGGTACTCCATGTAGCTGAAAAAAAAATGCTACTTTGCTTTACACAACGAAGGAGTTCTTGCCATGACGCTCAGCCAGTCCTAGAGCTCAGGAAGAGTCGTTGCTTTAATTACATATGCATTTTTGCCAATAGAAGCAATCTTTCTCTTTAGGGGCATGTCCTGTCCCATCCTTCTTTTGTGTCAGCTGCTGCTATTTATATCTTTTATTCTCCCTGTGCTTAAAGCTTTTAAAATCCATGTCATCCAGCATAACTATGCTTACAGTCAGAAAGTCTGGAACTGTGGGACAGTGCTGACCCAGGAATTTCACCATAAAAACTTTCATGGTATTACATATCTGGGAGTTTTTTGAATAAAGCCATTATGTGACAACGATGTGGATAACTATACAAGATAGTCCCTTTGTGCGGTGAGCACAGCCCTAGTCTAATTCGTCACAATGAACTGTAATAAAGCCCTTGAAAAACACACTCATTAATTACAGTTTGTAAAAATAACAACAATTATCTGCCACACTTCACCTAATGTCTCCACGTGATGAATCCCCAGTGGTATGTGTGTCCCTGTTTTTGACAGCCTCTATTTTTCCCTCCTAATAACCCGTCATTTATTTTATTGCAGCTATATCTTTAGTACTGGAGAAGTCTTTGAGGTACAGACTAAAAGTAGTAGTCACACCTTCCCAAATACAAGTTTAGCACAACCGATTAAACCAATTAGATGTCTCTTTCTTAATATTTGAGTGTTCCGTGGAAAATTGTTGGCATTCTGTTCCTTCTGAGCAGAGGTATCATAGCTGGGTTATTTCTATATGAAATGGCTATTTTAGCCCCTATCTCCTAATCTCTGAGTCTCCATGGCTTCAAAGCCTGTTTTTCTAACCTTCTGTAACTCCCCTATCAGACATTTTCTCTTTTATTTCTATTTCTAGGCCTTGAACCAACTTTTTTATTTTCAACCAACTTTTTCATTTTCAACCAACTGAAGAAAAATTTAATAAAACAAAATGTAAAGTCATACCAGTGAAAGAAGAATGAATTAAGGTAAGGGATATTCATTTTCGCACTTATTCAATGAGTTCTATAGTATTTATTGTATCCAATATATTGTCAGAGATACAGGTAAAGAGCTGTCATAAACACAAATTAAATCCTGACCTCAAAGAAATTATGTAATATGTGGAAGGACATATAGGACCTGCTGGATAACATGAAGCATCTACAGAGACGATTTAATGTATATTAAGAAACATGATGCAATAACACACAAAAGGTCTATACACATTGCTATGGAAGTTCTGAAGAGAGTAAAATTAATTATAGCTAGGGGACAAAAGTAGTCAGAGTAATATTGACAGCATAAATCACACACATTGACATGTGAAAACAGAAAAGGCACAATACAGTCACAACTGTGTAGACAGTATGTGAAATATGAATGAAAGGATGGGGTAAGAAAGTATAGGAACATTTTTATCAGAGTCATAGAAGTTAGACAGGCCAACTAGGTACAGAGGAGAAGTGAGATGAGGTCAAGAAATAAAATAGAGATGAGATCACAGAAGAATCAAATGCATTATCTGGAAAGCAATTAGGAGTCAGTCTGCTTCAGGAAGTTTGCCTAACAGTTCAAGGATAGGTGGACAGAGCAGGAGAGAAGGCAAAAAAAACCATTGGTAATCATTTTATTTTAAAATAACATTCAGTTTTTACAGGAAAGAAATGTTAGAAGTGCATTTGAATTGGGAATTTGTTTTGCTTTTGTGTGTCATTGGTATGTGGATGACACGAATGCTCATTTGAGTCTATTCTTAAGAGCAATCAAAGACGGGAAAAAAGGCAAAATATACAGAAAACAATAAATGGAAAATGATTTGTTGACAATAAAAAAAATTTATTATTTATTTATTTATTTATTTTTAATTCAATCACAAAAAGGCAGAGATAGAGAGAGAAAGAGATAGTGAAAAGGCAAGTCACCAGGTCCAGGATTGGAACTGTGATTGGCCATGTGGGTGTTCAGCACCTTAGCCACCATGCCACCTGCTGGCCCAATCTCTTTATTCTTATTATTTGGTTCTGACTTCGAAAATAAATATTTGTCAACTTCTGACACTTGACTATCAACACATTTAAGAAGGCCATTAACATCATACATTCCTTTTCAGTTCAGAGAATGACACTCACCCATTTTCCTCCTCAGATGCTACTTGCAAGTACACAGATTGCTTTACACAGGCTTTCCCAAATCATTTAGCATTCGGTAGAACATTCTATAACAAAGCCTGGTTTGGGAAAGATTTCCAGGTACATTTAAAAGGCCCTCTATAGCAAGCATATCTAGACAGCAGTAGCTTTGGCATCTTTAAAGCTGAAGGCATATCAGAAAACATGCTGACTTGCTTACTAAGTACTTGGCATGCTTTTGCATACAAACATGTATTGTTCTGTTCCTGCTTCTTAACTAAATCATTACATTTAAAATCACTCTAATGTTCATGGAACCAACAGATGGCTAAATGCTTACATTGCTGGGCTCCTGTGTAGTTGACCACAATTTGAGTCCCGGACCCAGCAACTTAACACTCACACTGGGAGGGTGTGCCTGTGTGCCCAGGGGACAATGGAGGAGAGAGGAGTGCAGCATGGCCATCTTCCCCGGGGGGTGATTTCTCGCCTTCTGTCTCTCTGTCTCTCCAATGAGCACACACCCTTTAACAAAAATCTCTCTTAAAAAGAAAAAAATCCTAATGTTCACAGTGCTTTTCCTTGAGTTACAATAAAAATAACAATCTCAGATGGAAGATAGAAAAGTCTCATAGATGTTACTGAGAGACGAGAACGGTGCTGGTCTGCCCTGCAAGAAGTAAGCTTTATTTGGTGCACAGTGATGTCAGGCAGAGTAATCTCTAACCCTGGCAGTCTTCCACTTAGTGATCAACACTGCTTAGGGCAAACATTCCAGACCCTCAGTGGGAAGTGCTGTTGGCTGATTGGTAGTTGTGCAGAGTGTGTCTTGGTGGGGTTTTCCTTTTCCTGCCAGCATGACCCAGTGTTTGTTCCCAAGGCTCTTTGATTAATCTGCAAGTGACTCAACAGGAATATTACAAAACAGTAAACAATTTGCTAGAATAGACTTTATTGAGAACCAGCAGATATTCATTTTTAATTAAAGGTCAATATATTCTAGACAGCAGGTGCACAAATCTCTTTAGGGAGTACTTGGGATATTAATAGGTTTCATGTTATTCTTGCTGTCCGTTACTTCTATTGAAAGTGGCACTGGTTTATTCCCAAGTACAGCTTGCTTTGTGGGTGTCCTTGCGTCCATCCTCATAGCATGATGAGAAGGAGTCAACTAGTCTTGTCCTGGCTTTGTAGGTGGCAAGACAGAAATACGTGAACTTACATGACTTGGTCAAGATCATTAAATGACCAGAAGCTGCAATTGTTTTTAGCTCATTTGTTTTGTCATTAATTGGAGGGAGGGCAGGTAAATAGAGGACTGAAGAGGAAAATGGTATTTTTAAGATAATTATTTTATTTAACTTTTGTTAATAATCATCATTATTATTATTTTCCCAGTTTGGTCAGAGAGAAACAGAGAAAGAGAGTGAGGGAAAATGAGAAAGCAAGCCAAGTGGTTTAGGACTTGAACCACAGTCAGCCATGTGGGAGTCTAACGCCGCCTTTAACTACTATGCCACCTGCCAGCCCCGGAAATGGTAGTTTTTAAACTAATAATTTATTTTCTAATATATTTTTTAAAATTTGTTATAGGGCACATGCACTTACCAGAGAGAGATGAGAGAGAGAAAGAAAATGAGAAAGCAAGCAGTCAGGTCCAGGGCTTGAACTGCAGTTGACCATAGGGCAGTCCAGTGTCCCAACTACCATGTACTTGCTGGACCAGAAAATGGTATTTTTAAATTGACTACTTACCAGAGTTTTAGTTTAGTGTATTCCTTGTTAATTACCCTGCCCATAGGTAGGTTAGACTGTTAGAATTGATCCATTCTGTAAGTTTTTGCAGCAAATTAAAAGGCAAAGCAAGAATTTGAACCAAAATGATCCCTCTGACTCTTCCCATTCTGTTGTGGAGGTTAATCTTCAGTACGATGGCAGTTTATTTGTCTTTATCTGCCGAGGGGACGTTATAGAAATAGCAGCTATAAGTCAGCTTCCTGGGCTTTAAAAGGTGAGGGCAGAAGGAGGTCATTGACTCCATCAGTATCTGAATCCACTTCTTAAGTCTAGAAAGGCAGTTTGATTTAATCATTCTAAATATTTCCTTCTGACCATTCCACTGTAGTATCAATATATTATAGCTTGCATTTTGAGGTTGACTGGATTTGTTTTCCCACCTACATTTTATACACAGGGAATCTATCAGACTGTTTTTCTGAGGAACAAAAGGCTGGACACAAAGCCCTCCTCCAGGTTCCTTCCGCTCTTGGTACAGGAGAGGCCACAGAGAAAAGTCCACAAAGGCGATACTGTGGACAAACGTATTGTCTGCTATTCATGGACACAATTCCACGTTAACCCTCATACACTGCTCTCTTAGAATTTGGGCATAATCTGAAATTTAAAACTCATAAAGCAGTGTGCATCAAGTTTGAGTAAAGATCCTAGATGGGACCAAGATTACACTAACTAAATTATTGTAAAGCTTGTAAAAATAACTACGCATGCATTAGATGTTCCACCAGCCTTTTAAAACAAAATTTTGAAATAAGAATCTGGTACTACTGTCGACACTACAGACAATATAGATAGGGGTGGATAAGAGAGGATGGACAATGAGGGGAAGAAGTGAAAGGTTGAGAGAAAAAAAAACAAGACATTTTATGGACACAAAAGTGAAAAGTTATCTGTTGATAATGTATGTAGTAATGTCTTTGACTTGACTAATACGTACCTTATTCATTCTGGGAAAAATTGTTGGACGCTGTAAAGATGTACAATAATTAAATGTAAATAAAATTTATTTTAAAAGAATTTGCATTAAATTATAGGTTGTGTGTGTGTGTGTGTGTGTGTGTGTGTGTGTGTGTGTTTGATGTGACAAGTACAATCCCTTAAGATTTAAAAAGTTTATTGGGAATGTGGAAACAAACAAGAAATCACTCAATCTCATACAGCCTACCTAAAGGGAGGTAAAAGCTAAGTTTCGATAACCCCAAACTAATAAATATTACTTTATACTACCACAGAGAATTGATTATGGCTCTGATATTAAAGAATACTAGAAAGGGGACACAAATTATATCTGGTTGTCTGGAATCATGATTTGGTTTTCAATGCAAAAATGCATCACTGCTTTCCCAACGACTCAATAGTTACTTCATTCTTGGTCTTACATTCATTGAGAACTGTTTTCTGCAATGAACATAAAAAAATAACAATTGTTCCCTGCACATTTCACCAACTCTAAGCCCAGTTCTAAGTGAATCCTATCTGGCCAGCCAGTTGTTTTCTCATCTAATTTGATATGTGAATACTGATGAATGAAAATGGGTATACCTTTTGTGTTTTGTTTTTAATGATTATTGCCCCTTTGAAACTGAAGTCACTAAAACGAAGACATTGCATTGTACTCACAAAATAGGAGAACAAGGTTGGGATGAACATAGGAAACAGAAACACGCACATAGAGCTAGAGCGAGAAGGATAGGGAAAATGCCCAAATACCGAAGGAGGGAGAAATGGAGAAAGAATTATTGCTGGGATAGCAATAGTAATAAAGCATGTGGATACTACTTTTATATTAATTGATTTAGGAGAAAGAAACTACTTAAGCAAATGCCTTAAGAGAAATAGCTCACTTAAAATGTGGGAAGAAGCACTTGTAAGTAAAAATCACAAAGGCATATCAGCTTCGAAAGCAAGTGGAAGATTTGAAAGAATTTGTACAATTTTTATTTAGATTCAACAATTTTTAAATTTAGTGCCCTTTCATAATATAGTTGACTGGATCAGGGTTTAATGACTCATTTTTCCAATCCTATAGAATGAGGAGATGAGTAACTTTCAAAGCAATGACTCCTCTTAATATTATTTCTGGGTTCACTTAAATCATTCATTTGAATCTCTATAAAAGTTATTTCAGAAAGAACCGGAGGAAAGATGACAGTTAATTTTGTTGCATTTGCAGGCCAGGAGAAAGAAAGTTGTACACTGCATATTTCAATATTAGTATTTATTTTAATTTTTTTCCTTTCTTTTAAAATTATTTTTTTACATTTCTTAAACTTTTTATTATTATCATAATCTTGTTTATATTACATTGAATCACATATAATTTTACAGAGTATGACATTTCTTTTTCCAGAAGGAGTACCATTCATATTAGTCAACACAAAGATATTAAAATCCCCATCATCATCATCCAATAGCTTTTCATTTTTTTCCATATTAATATTAGTATTTATATTTGATGTTTTTTCTTGGAGTTTTGCTTTTCCTTTTGAAATACCTTAACACTGTTGATCTGCTTCTATCATGCTTTTTCGACTATAGCTGCACTTTCTTTGTCACAGTAATTTTTAATTATATTCAGAACAATGTACATAAAAGAAATGCTAGAGACTGAAGTATGGATATTTCATAGCACTAATGTATGATGGTCACTTCCTAAATCCTTTCTTCAGGAGTTGAATTGATCCAACTGTGTTGCAGCTCCAAGAAAATTTTACCTGTGCTTATTCCAGTCACTAAACAACTCAACATCTGAGGAGCTTTCTTTCCTTATTTTCCCCTGCTTTCTTCTTTTTTTTTTTAAATTTTATGTATATATAATATATATAAAATACCAAACTTAGAGGGAATTTGCAGGAAAACTCTAAGACACTTCATATAGCTTAACTAGACTTACCAATGGTTTGTGTATGTTCCATTCATTGTTCTCTTTGTCTCTTTCTTCTGCTCTCACTCTCTATTTGCCCTTATCTTAGAAAAAATAGTTATATTTATATATGCATTTTGCTTTCTATGAATTTTTTTTTTTTAGAGACTTTTGCTATAGCACATGTGTGCTCACCAGAGAGACAGAAAGTGAGAAATCACCCCCCAGGGCAGATGGTCCCATGGCAATCCCTTCTCTTCCATTCTCCTCTTGGGATCTTGGGCACATGCACACTCACCCGGCATGAGTTTTAAGCCACCAGATCCAGGACTCGAACCACAGTCAACTACATGGGAGTCCAGCGACATAATCATTACACCATCTGCTATGAACACTTTAAGACCATATTTTTCTGAGCTATTTTCAAAAAGTTGGATTTATTGTGTTCCTTTACCCCTCAAACCTAACCATAAATATCCTCAGGCTGAGAGCATGATTACATGACCACACCATGGGCAGTATGCATTAACATTTATTTAATAATACTCTCCTTTAATCTGGAACAATTATTCAGCTTGTCTTCATCATTCTTATCCTTGATATTTTTGAAGGGTATGGGCAGGCTTATTTATTTATTTCATATTTATTTTAGAATATTTCTCAGTTTAGATTGGCCTAATGTTTCTTCATGATAACATTTTTAATTTACACATTTTCTAGATGAAATTTTCTTTTTTTTTTACAGGGAGATTTTTTGCTATAGGGTATGTGTACTCACCAGAGAGACAGAAAATAAGAAATTATCCTCTCAGAGAGATAGCCATCCCACAATCCCTTCTCCTCCATTCTCCTCTCAGGATTTTGAGCATGCTAGCAAATGCACCCAGAGTGAGTTTTAAGCCTCCAGATCTGGGACTCAAACCACAGTTAACTGCAAGGAGTCCAGCGACATAACCATTATGCTATCTGCTGGTCCCTCTGGCTGAAGATTTTAAAACATTGTCACAGCATCCTTTTTAGGGAATATTATGGTGTTAGTTAACCTTGCTGAGGAGAGGCACACCAACTTGCTTTATTATAAATGTACTCCTCTCCCTTTATAATTGTGTAGTTTGAGAAACAAGACAGGTTTAGATGTGACAGAGTTTATGGGGGAAGCTGTATGTGAGAAAAGAAAATTAAGAGGGACTCAAAGAAGGCAGAAAAGGCCATGAGACCTCAATATGAAGAAAGAGAGGAGGGAAGGATGACTGGATAGGAGGGCTCTCTGCTGCTGGGCCGTCTCAGAAAAATGACTAGCCAACTCACTGACGGAGTCCTATGCCAAAGTTCCCATTAAAGGATTTCAAGTCTTGTAAGTCAGAGAGTTCTTTGTTCTGGGAAGCTGTCCTACTATCAGATGTCGTTATAGGATGTGTAGCATTGCCCTTGACCTCTATCCACTTGATGTCAGTAACGGTTGTGACAACAAAAATGTCTAAACGTGGCCGGTTACCATGGAATGTGTGTGAGCAAGGAGAGGTGTAAGATTGCTTCTAGCTGAGAGCCATCCTTCTGTACCTGTTGGGCTTTTCCTGTTTTCTGGAAAAGGTTACCCCTAAAGTCAATGCTTTGTGCACTTGAGATTTCGTTCTTCAGTTGTCTCTTGTGTGATGAGGTGTGACATTGCTGAAGCCCTGCCTACACTCTTTGTGTATAAATCTTCTCTACAACAGGTGTGTCCTCTGGTGTCTACTGAGGTGCAGCATGAGCCTAAAGCCTTCCGCACACTTGCTGCAAACGTATGGTTTCTCGCCTGAATGCTTACTCTGACGTGTCCTGGTGGTTGCCTTATCGCTAAAGCCCCACTCACATCCTCTGCATATGTAAGGCTTCTCCCTGAACGTGTCCTCTGATGTCTTAGGAGGGCTGACTTCTGACTAAAGCCTCGCCCACACACGCTGCAAATGAAGGGCTTCTCCCTTGAGTGGGACATCTGGTGCCTGACTAGATTTGCTTTCTGGCTAAAGCTTTGCCCACAGGCTTTGCAAACATAAGCCTTCTCCCCAGGGTGTTCTCTGATGACTGATGGGGTGTGGTTTCTATCTAAAGCCTTGCCCACACTCCTAGCTCACAAAAGGCTTCTCACCTGAGTGTGTCCTCTGATGTGCAATGATTGTTGACTTATGTCCAAAGTCTAGCATATATTCTCTGCACACGTGAGGCTTCTCTCCCGAGTGTGTCCTTTGGTGTTTGGTAGGGTTTGCTTTATCACCAAAGCCTTGCCCACACTCCCGACACACAGAAGGTTTCACTCCCGAGTGTGTCCTCTTGTGCTTAAGGAGGTATGATTTCTAACTAAAACTCCAGCCACATTCACCACACAAATGAGGATTCTCCCCTGAATGAACTCTCAGGTGTCTGCTGTGGGTAGATTTATCTCTAAAGAGCCTCCCACACTCACCACACACATGAGGCTTCTCCCATGAGTGGGTCCTCTGGTGTGTTAGATATGATTTTATTTCTGAAGTCTCGTCCACACTCCCTGCATACAAAGGGCTTCTCCTCTGCGTGTGTCCTCAGGTGTCTGGTGAGGGTTGACCTCTAGCTAGAGCTTCCTCCACGCTCCTCATAGGAAAAGGGCTTTTCTCCGGAGCGGGCCATCTTGTGTGTGACCAGGTTTGACTTCTGGCTGAAAGCTTGCCAGGATAAGGCTTCTCTCCTATTTGTGATCTCTTGTATGTGATGAGAGCTGACTTAGAGCTGGAGCTTCGACTACACTTCCTGCAAAGATACGGCTTTCTACCTTAGTGAGTCCTCTGAGGCATGAAGACGTCCGACTTCTGGTGATAGTCTAGCCCACAGTTGTCACAACTGACTACTTTAAATCCTGACATTTCAACCCACTTTAATACTTCATGTGTTTCTACAGGGTTTGCATCCTCAGCTGAGCTCGGATTGATTTGTACCACCATGTGGCCTTCCCTACAATGTTAGCTGTCTTTCAGGTGGACTGATGAAGGTCCTTGAAGTAACTCACCCCTTTATTCTCCCAAAAAAGGATTTGGAGCCGTCTTCTCCGTCTTGACCTTCCAGTTTATTACTACAGAAGACTTGATAAGAGAATGGTGTCTGCTGCTGCTGTTTCTGATCTGCTAGATAGAGATCTGATATTTGGAAAGTTTATCCAGACAAGCTTGGGCTAACATGAAGGTGAAGATTGCATAGTGCACATTGGCATAGTTGCTAACTACGGCCCAGAGAGGAGGAATATGATTAAATTTCTGACTCTGGATCTCCTGGTCAGGAGTTTTACAGGACCTGTCTCTCCTCTCTCCAGGGTTCGTCTCCCTGTTCCAGCAGAATGGCTGGAGTTGGTTTGGAAAATGGAATTCCCAAGGAGGCCAGGTTTCTGTAGTTTTCCAGCATCACATCTCTGTTCAGGGTCCTCTGAACAGGGCACAGTAGCCTCCACTCCTCCTGGTGAAGTTCACAGCCACAGGGTGAAATAACAAGGATGGCTTTTCTCTCCTGGTACTCAGCCCCATAGCCATTTTTCAGGTCCCATGTCTGACTTCCTGGAGAAAGATGAGGTCTTACTCTTACCCAGGCTTTGCTCTGTTCAGTAGCCCAGGAATAGTCCCCAGGATGGAGTTTATGCCTGTGCAGCTCTTGGTGCTTGTCACTGATGAGGAGGCCAAAGCTGTAGGGGACACTGTGAGATGTCTGTCCCATTTCCAGGAAGAGATCATAGATCAGAGACTGCCATCTTTCATTTAGAAATTAACTAATTTTAATTATTACCTTAAGACTACTATTCATCTTTAATTCATGTTTGTGTGTAGTGTCTGATAGAGACAGGTCCACTTGCAATTTTTATTGTCACTTGTCCTAACATTTGTTAAAGAAATGTTCGCTTCCTCTTCACATTGCATTGGCAAAATTGTACAAATTGATGGGTTATATAAGAGCAGGCTTATTTCCTCACCCTATTCTGATCTCTGCTGTGTTATGCTTATTTTCAATGCCTGCATATTAGCTGGAAGAGCTGACTTCAGTTAGACATGTCTCTTTCATCACTGGATTCAATTTCACAGTCTCCCGAAATTCAGTCATTTGGAGAAGACCTAAGAGCCGGTCATTTCTCTTTACTTACCAGGCTTTCATCTACTGTTTTATTGTATTAATCTTGAGGAGAAGGTAGGAAAGAAGGTAAAATTTACTAGTTGATTCAGGTTCTTCCAATCTATCTTCCAGCCTACCCGACCTGACTGTCCTAGGTCATGGCATGGCCTTTGAATCCAAACCTGACAAATTTCCCAGATGGCAGCAACTCCTGCTATACCCTTCTCTCTGCGGGGTTGTTTCTTTCTGTAATTCAGTTCACCAAGCTTCTCAAACCGACCATTCTTCTCTATTCTCAGAAGAATATGTTTTTCATTTTACTTTGTTCTTGTTGTTATCACAGGAAAAAAGATCTTTTCTGTCCTTTAAAATTCTTACTGGCAGTGGGACAATTCCTAGTAGAGAACAAATTAAAGACAAGTTTAAAATTGTTTATATATATTTTAAAAAGAACTAGTATTTTGATCTTTTACATTACCTCCCTTGTCTCCCTGTGATGGATCTCACTAATTGGCTAGTTTTTATTTTCAGGCATGAAAATTTCTTCATCAGCCTTTAGAACCATCTATTCTTTAACTTCAGCAAAATTATTCTAGAATAAAATGTCAGTGTTATCTTGCTTTTATGAACTGGAAAAAAGTAACTGTAGATTCATATAATGATCAAAGGAACAGGAGTTAACGTAGTTATTTTTTTCTCCTCATTGTTAAAGACTATTTAGTAAGTTATCTAAAAAATCCTTCTCTCTGACCCCTGACAAACTCTTCTCAGATAAGGATGAGGAACAGAAAAGGCTAAAATTTGTTATTTCTCAATTTTATAAGAGCAGGATACATACCATTTAGATAGAAAAGAGACTGATGAATACAAAATACTATACATCATAGAAATGAGATTTTTTTAAAGTAAGTTGTAGAAATTGTTGTAGACATTTAGAATTGAAGGAGAAAAAGAATCTCCTCACA
>NW_006159671.1:3490535-3530257 GCF_000334495.1 Tupaia belangeri chinensis | reverse complement strand
ATTCCTGCTTAGCACTTATCTACCTGTGATTATATGCCTCTTGCAATGTTTCAGCCTTCAGATCACAAACGAGTATGTAAGTAAAGATACTCTTTACACTGAGGAGCATGATTAATAATTACTGATTACAATAAAAGGAAATGTTGCTATGTTCCAGAAAGGGTCAGACTAGTAGACCTATCTAGTGCTGAATATTAGAAATTTAAAAAGATACTTCAAGAATTGAAATGCTGGGACCAGCAGTTAGCATAATGGCTATGTCGCTGGACTCCCACGTAGTCGACCCTGGTTCGCGTCCCAGCACCCCCGTAGCTTAAAACTCACGCTGGGCGCGTGTGCGTGCATGTCCAAGATCCTGAGAGGAGAATGAAGGAGAAGGGATTGCGGCGTGGCCATCCCCCCTGGGAGTGTGATTTCTCGCTTTCTGTCTCTCTGTCTCTCTCATGTGCCTTATAGCAAAAACCTCTCAAAAAACAAATAAACAAACAAAAAGAATTGAAATGCCTACTCTAGAGTCCTAGAATAAGGTAACATGCAAAATTAAAATGCATATTTTTGGCATTGGCCAAAGTTAAAATAAAGCAGAGATTATAAACATCCACAATAAGAAAAGCTACTATTAATAAATATTTATAATTATGAAGTATAAAAATGGGAAATTCAAAGTTTTAAGCTTACTGTTTTTTTTTTGTTTGTTTGTTTGTTTTTTTTGAGAGGTTTTTGCTATAGGGCACGGAGACAGAAAGCGAGAAATCACCCCCTGGGGGGATGGTCACACCACAATCCCTTCTCCTCCATTCTCCTCTCAGGCTCTTGAGTATGCATGCACATGTGCCCAGGGTGTGTTTAAGCCACCAGGTCCAGGACTTGAACCATGGTCGACTACATGGGAGTCCAGTGATGTAGCCATTATACCATCTGCTGGTCCCTTAAGCTTACTTTTGAACAGCTCTTAACTCTTAGAAAGTAATTAGTATCAAGCTAAAGGAATCTTTAGGTAGGGGCTGGTAGGTGGCATGGTGGTTAAGGGTGCTGGACTCACATGGCTGACCATGGTTGGAGTCTCTAACCTGGTGACTTGCTTTCTCATTTCTTCTCTCTTTCTCTCTCTGTCCCTCAAATTAAAATAAATAAAGCTAAATTTTAAGAATAATTCTTTTTTTAAAAAAAGAATCTGTGGGTAATCTTGCAAACAGAAACAAGCAAAGGCCCTAATTTTAAAAAGTAAAACAGAAACAAAATTTTATAAAATGTAAGATGATTCTCCAAACACTAGTGTTCCCTAAGCTATGAACAGGATGAGAGAAATAGAGGGTTCTGTGATTGAGAACCATTGACTAATTAGTCTTACATATGTATCCTCATTAACCATCTTCTCAGATACTTCAGTAGGCATAAGTTCACTCTGAACCTCCAAAATAGGAAATGATATGTAGTTACTGCAACTATTTGACTAAGGAATCCATCTCCCAAGAATACGTTATGGAACTATTGAACTGAGAGACATGCTTTACAAAAATCTAGCCTAAAGGCAGCACCATGGTTAAGGGAGGCAGACCTCACACAGCCAAGACGCAGGCCCAACAGCTTGAAAATCTGACCAGACACATGTGTGCATGTGCCCCATATCCCAATGGGCTGTGAAAATGGAGGAGTAATTGGGCTTGACCTTGCCCAATCAGAGGGGAATGCTTTGTCCCTTTCTTCTCTTTCTCTCTCTCTGTCTCTCTGAAGAGCATACACATCCTCTGGCAATTAAAACAAACATTTAAAAAGAAAAATCTGGACTAATTGTAATAAACTTATTTTGTTGTTGTTTGTTTGTTTCCAAAGCAGAATAATATCTGAATTTCCTTTTATCCAAAAATAAAATAAAAGAAAATGCTTCATTGCATTCACAGTTCTACTGAAATTTTGATGAAAATTGAAACATTGATTTGGTAAGAGGTAATGATTTATTCAGAAAACTCTACAATAGACTGCTCATAGACTAGTCTTCATTTGTGTTAGGGATCACAGGAACTAAATGCCATACCCTTGTTGGGGTGTTTTGTGTGGCTTTCAGTTGTTTTTGTTACTGATGTGGATGTGTATTTATGTGTGTATGTATGTGCTTGTTTGTTGTGAGTTTTAGGACACCTGCTAAATCTACACTGAGCTCCACAAGGGAAAGCAATTTAAAAAAGCAGCTGTTACCACTTTTGTTTTCTAGACTTAAAACTGTGACATTAACAGGAGATTAGAAATAAATATCTGAACTGGCTCATCTAATTCTTTTTCAGATAAGTCATTGTGCACTATCCAGGTTGCCAGGTCATTTTGAGATGACATATCACAGAACTCAGGATAGCTGTGTTAAGTGTCTAATACAGAGGGTGAGAGGCTCAGTGCCGAGGAGTCTTCTGTGACCTCGCCCATTCATCAAGGAACTCAAGAAATTAGAGCATTGGCTAGAATATTATCAAGGTAGTTTAGGCTTAGTAACTCCAATTTAGAGAGCTAAACAACTGTGAGAAAACTGTTGCAAGAGCACTTTGATTACTGAGAGTTTTCTGCTTAATCAAGAAAAGTTAAGATTTTTATTCACCCTTAATCACCTAGAGAGCAATGTCTCAGAGGGATACTTACAGAATACGGACCAGTGGTTTTGTTTTTCTGGTTAACAACAACAAATTTGTATTACTTTCAGCACAAGTATTAAAATTACATTTTAAAAAAATTAAAGTTTTTGCCATAGGGCACGTGTGTTTGCTAAAGAGACAGAGAGAGACATTCAGAGGAAATGTAAAAAACCACCCTTCCAGGGGTCTGGCCATGTTGCAATCCCTTCTCCTCCATTCTCCATCTGCAATTTTGGGAATGCATACACGTGTGCCCAGCTTGAGTTTCAAGTCACCACATCTGGGACTTGAACCACAGTTGGCCATGAAGGAGTTCAGTGCCTATAGCCACCAGCTGGTCCCTTAAATTTAGAAAGCAATTTACAAATGTTTCAGGTGTTGTAGGATATATATATCACACAAAATTTTGGCAAGGGGATTCTGGTGGTCCGTGATGGGGAATCTGGAAGAGTTTAGACTGAAGTGCCAAGCCAAGTAAGTGCCAAGTAGTCTTTTCCTTGTTTCTTTGTAATATTAAAGGGAAAATACAATATTTTAAGACATTTTATAATAGCTTTCTTGTTAAGTTTCTCTGTCTCACTTTCTGCCCTCAAGGTTGACATGAATCACACTTGGTGGAAGTTTTGCACCTGTTACTATGTTTTGTCCCTTTTTGAGTCAACTTTTGTTAAGAAATGTGTGTTATATCCTCTAGCTAGAGTCTTATTGACCAAATTATACCGTCAAAATAACTCCCAGTGCACATGTTTAGAATCCTGTAAGTCAAAAACATGGTTTTAAAAAAAAGGGTCTCAAGTTCCTTTAAAAGCTAGAGAAAAAACAGTGCATTAGAAAACAAATGAGGTTTAATGCTATTTAAGAATAAGCTGGTAAGGCCAAACCCACAGCCTAGTGGTTTAAGTAGCTAGAGTCCACATAGCCAACAGTAATTCTAGTCCCAGTCCAGTGGCTTGAAAAACCACTACATGCATGTATGTGGATGTGTGTATGCCCGAATCTCAATCTCAACAGGATGAAGAAACAGCAGAGAAGGCATTGCAGTGTGACCACTCCTCACTGGGGATCCCCCTCCCCATGGGCTCTATCCTTTTCTCTGATAAAAACATATGCTCTCTGACATTTAAAAAAAAAAAAAAAAAAAAAAGCGGGCCCAGCCATTTATGTGAAAAAAAAAAAAAAAAAAAAAGCTGGCTCAGCCATCGTGTGCAGCATTAGTGCAATGTTCAACAGTGCTGGGAGGCACGTGGGAGACTAGAAGGTCAGGGTCAGCCCCGGTCGAATTTCTACTATAAAGGAGTGGATCATGGCAAGAGATCCTATTGAGGACGTACATCTTTCTTTCTCTTTTGTGTTTCTGTCTCTCTCTTATGAAATAAACAAGCTTAAAAAAGAGAAAAAAGGATGAATAATAGACATACTAGAGAACAAAACTTGCAACATGAGTTGACAAGACCTTCCAGGTGAGATTTATTACACATTTTTCTTCTCTTTTTTTTCTCTTAATTGCCAGAGGGCATTTGCATTTGCCAGGAAGAGGATGAGAGAGAGAAAGCAAGAGGGAGAGGGAGAAATCAACCCCCCAATAGGCCGTGGTTATGCTGCAAACCCTTCTCTTCCATTTTCTATCTGTCAAGATTTGGGGTCCAAACGCAAACAAGTCTTGGATATTTTTCAAGCCACTGGGACCAGGACTCAAACTGGTTGGTTTTGGCTCCATTATCTACTAGGTTATGGGGTCAGCCAGCTACATTTTCTATAAATATAATACTCTGTGTGTGTGCGGGCATGTTTACATGCTGCCATTTTCCCCCAAACTGAAGCATGATGAAGTTAAATTATGTCACAGAACCTTAGAGTAAAATACAGAGCTAGAGTCATGTGATACACCTTGCTCCTGTGTCTGGGCTGTCCTAAAAGTGTGATGTACTGTCTTTTTAAACATAAGACCTGTAATGTGGATCCAGGCAACTGCCTGAGACTAAGTGGACAGAATAAGGCATTTCCTAGCAATTACCCAATAAATTAAAGCTTATTTGATTGGTTATGTGTTACTTTTTTTTTCAACTTTGAAATAATATAGTCATTACCCTGTCTCTAAGAATAGTCTAGATGCCATGAGTATCTTTTATGGAGGTTGATTCAAATTTTTTTCTGCCAATCATAAAGGAAAGCTAGTAATCTAGGATGGATGAGTCCCGAAGTCCTCCACTGAGTCCATGAAAGCATACTCAGCACTCTTCTTCATGCTATCACTGCCCCTTGTCATGCCAGAAACATGAGTGCACAGTTCGCTCTCCATGACTTCTCTTTCTCACTCCATATCAATCGTAAATCTATGGGAAGAAGTTGGGTAGTTTTGTGCATCCTTTTTCAACACCCTTATGATTGAAGAAATAAATGATCTTTATATCACTGTCTTGTACATTAACCAATACAAAAAACTAAATAAATTTTAGAAAATGTATGTACTTTATTAACTTGAGTCAAATCTTGAATATAGAACTCAGAGATTATGAATCCACTATTTGATCAGAAACATACATTTTTGCTAGAACTGTATTATGATATCACTGTTGAGTATAATGTGAAACACAGGACCAACCACATCTGCTATTTCTGGATTCCATTTGCAATGTTTTAGAGGAAGTCACAAGTAAACTAGCAGTTATTAGACTTTTAAGATTCAGAAGAAATATAATAAATATTTAAGATTAAATAGAATTTTTTTTAATCTCCAGAAAGCAAATATCAATCTTATAATGGTGCAAAAAGAGATTTCCTCCTATATTTCCAATTCCTAAATACCTTAAAGTTAGGGCCAGCAGGTGGCATGATAGTTAGGGCACTGGACTCCCACATGGTGGACCACTGTTCAAATCCCGGACTTGGAGACTCAAAAATCCTGCCAAGCACATGTGTTTATGTGCCTAAATCCTGCCAAGCAAATGTGCATATGTGCCTAAAATCCCGGGAGGATAATGGAAAGAAGGGATTACACCAGGGCCATTCCCTCTGAGCAGATGATTTCTCACTTTCCCTCTTTCTGTCTGTCTCTCCAACAAGTGCATTTTTTTTTTTTTTACAAAAACTGTAAAAAACTTCTAAAGCTAAAATTTTGTAATAAAATGTCACATATCCTCCTCGTGGACCTTAGTTTTAGATTATTTGTAGTTTCATCTCTCTAATCTGTACTACAGAAAACAATTCCTGGATTAAAGTGAGGGGAAAAAATCTCATTGAAAATTGTGTGGACTTCTAGCCTCCTTCAAGTGTGGAGAAATATGTGACAAAGTTTCAAAGCTCTTAAATATGCCTAGCTATGACAGTGCAGGTCTAGGGCATCCCTGGGCAATTCTGGAGCCATATGGGAAGACTCCGGGTTCGAACCTGGGTCAACCTGAACATGCCAAGTGTGCCCGTGATTGTGGCTGCCTGGAAGATCCAGGGAAGGGGAGTCTCAGCGTGGTGAGATTCTGTAGAAAATAAATAAATAAGCTTATTTATTTTTATGTGGCTATGATTCTGTGAAACAACCAACATTTTATAAATTAGTGAGATTCTTGATGCGTGGTCCATGTATTACTGTACAGGTGTTAATGAAGCATACAATATTCTCCAAATCAAACCAATGAGAAAACAAAATACTGGCTCCAGGCCTGGCCTTGGTGGTGCAGGTGTGAGTGTGCTGAACTGTGGTGCTGGAAGCACGTTACAGACTGGATTCTGATCCCGTTTAATCTGAAAACCTGCAAGTTGTGCAAGTGCCCAAGATCCTGAGTAGCTCAAGGGTGTTGGAAGGGAGTGACAGCATGACAAGACCCTGTCAGGGGTGCCTGACTTTCTCTCTCTCCTCTCCTCTCCTTCCATGTCTCTCAGCACATACTCTGTCATGAACACATTAAAAAATAAAAAATGGTTTCCATTCAGTAGGATGCACCCCTAGGATGGTTTGTAGAGAGAGCAGTAGTAGGGTGTGACGTCTGGCCCTATTGCTGAAATACTGGGTACATGTAAGCAAGTGACTTTACTTCTCTCTACCTCAGTTCGTCATCAGTGAAGTGGAAAAATACTATCCTTGCTCTTAGCATTCCTCTTGGGAGGGGTAAATGAGCATCTGTATATGAGTGTATGAGTGCGTATACACATATATACTGAGTTGCCGGAAAAGTTATGACACATTTTGTACAGAAAAATACATCATGACTTTGCTGACAACCCAATATTTATGTATATATGATGATTTCTCACTTTCCCTCTTTCTGTCTGTCTCTCCAACAAGTGCATTTTTTTTTTTTTTACAAAAACTGTAAAAAACTTCTAAAGCTAAAATTTTGTAATAAAATGTCACATATCCTCCTCGTGGACCTTAGTTTTAGATTATTTGTAGTTTCATCTCTCTAATCTGTACTACAGAAAACAATTCCTGGATTAAAGTGAGGGGAAAAAATCTCATTGAAAATTGTGTGGACTTCTAGCCTCCTTCAAGTGTGGAGAAATATGTGACAAAGTTTCAAAGCTCTTAAATATGCCTAGCTATGACAGTGCAGGTCTAGGGCATCCCTGGGCAATTCTGGAGCCATATGGGAAGACTCCGGGTTCGAACCTGGGTCAACCTGAACATGCCAAGTGTGCCCGTGATTGTGGCTGCCTGGAAGATCCAGGGAAGGGGAGTCTCAGCGTGGTGAGATTCTGTAGAAAATAAATAAATAAGCTTATTTATTTTTATGTGGCTATGATTCTGTGAAACAACCAACATTTTATAAATTAGTGAGATTCTTGATGCGTGGTCCATGTATTACTGTACAGGTGTTAATGAAGCATACAATATTCTCCAAATCAAACCAATGAGAAAACAAAATACTGGCTCCAGGCCTGGCCTTGGTGGTGCAGGTGTGAGTGTGCTGAACTGTGGTGCTGGAAGCACGTTACAGACTGGATTCTGATCCCGTTTAATCTGAAAACCTGCAAGTTGTGCAAGTGCCCAAGATCCTGAGTAGCTCAAGGGTGTTGGAAGGGAGTGACAGCATGACAAGACCCTGTCAGGGGTGCCTGACTTTCTCTCTCTCTCTCCTCTCCTTCCATGTCTCTCAGCACATACTCTGTCATGAACACATTAAAAAATAAAAAATGGTTTCCATTCAGTAGGATGCACCCCTAGGATGGTTTGTAGAGAGAGCAGTAGTAGGGTGTGACGTCTGGCCCTATTGCTGAAATACTGGGTACATGTAAGCAAGTGACTTTACTTCTCTCTACCTCAGTTCGTCATCAGTGAAGTGGAAAAATACTATCCTTGCTCTTAGCATTCCTCTTGGGAGGGGTAAATGAGCATCTGTATATGAGTGTATGAGTGCGTATACACATATATACTGAGTTGCCGGAAAAGTTATGACACATTTTGTACAGAAAAATACATCATGACTTTGCTGACAACCCAATATTTATGTATATATACACACACACACATATATATATATAACAATTACATGTATCTGTATATATAACAAATATATGTGTATAAAATAATTGATGAATAAGCTGTTAGTATTTTTGTTGCTTTGTTATTTTTAATATATCTCTTATCAACATAGGGCATGTGCACTCACCAGAAAGACAGAAGAGAGACAGACAGAAAGTGAGAAATCACCCCCCAGGGGGGATGGTCACGCCGCAATCCCTTCTCCTCCATTCTCCTCTCAGGATCTTGGGCACGCACGCACACGTGGCCAGCGTGAGTTTAAGCCACCAGATCCGGAACTCCAACCATGGTCGACTACATGGGAGTCCAGCGACATAGCCATTACACCAACTGCTGTTCCCTCTCTCGTCACTTTAATGAGATCCGTGTTCTAAAAATTACCCAATATCAATACAACTTTGTTTTTAAAATCTTTCTTTCTTAGCATTAAAGGGCTAGAATAATCCAAATGCATCACCAGGTCACCTTGCCAATAAGGGGAATAAGAGATGTTTTCTGTTCTTTTGGAACAAAAAATAAAAACAAGATAAGACTTTATCTATCCAAAGGTTTCTTCGGTGAGTTTTGTCTGAAGGCGACAGATTTAGAGCAAGGCAGACTGAAACAGCTGAGGATGTTGACTCATTCAAAATTGGGTCTATGGGACTAGTAGCTGGTGTAGTGGTCGGGGTGTTAGATTTCCACATGACCAATCATGGTTAGATTCCTGGACCTGATGGCTTGAAACTCATGCCAGGTATGTGTGCATGCATACCCACAATCCTGAAAGAAGAAAGGAGGAAAAGGGATTATGGCTTGGCCATCCCTTCTGAATCACCCCGGGGAGAAATTTCTTGCCTCTGTCTCCCTGTCTCTCTCTCCAGCAAGCACTCATGCCACTTAATAAAAATCTCCCAAATTAAATAAATAAAAATAATAAACAAAATTGGTTTATACATAACTACTAGAAACACAGCTTTTAGGTAAAGGCATAAGCAAACTAAGAAGATTTCTACTAATTTTTTTCTTACCTTTATATAGGGCTAAAATAAACTACAATAATTAGTTTAAAACAATCTTTATTATTACAAGGCATTCTAGAGCAAAACTTTAAGATGTGATGAAAACAAGTACTCAGTTTTCCTTATTTGCAAGACACAGAAAACTGATTAATAAATTTTTCTAATGAACTCTATTCAATAAAAGCAACTTGGAATAAAATAATATAATTTGGTATGCAAATCAAATTAGGGAGTTTCATTAAAATCTATATTTCTTCCAAAGATGTACAGCATTGAATAATTTATTAGCTGTTTAACACATTCATACACCCTTAAAAACCATTTAAACTGCTTTTATTACTGGGTCATTTTATTCTTTTACTATAAAGAAACAATACAAATATATATATATTTTCATCTGTGAGTCTCTGAAAATGTAGATGCGAAATAGTTAATATTGACTCATTCTCATTAAATCAGCAGAGAAGATTTGGCTGACACTGTACTAGGTACTCAAATTAAGAAATTGTCTCATTGCATTAAACAGTGTGCATTTATCACAGATAAATTCTCAGCCTATATATTTAATATGACATTCAATGAGGAAGGAAAATGAGTCTTCCCAGAACTGTATGCAACAGATGCACAGCTGTTTTTCTTCTGATTGTCCAATCTAGAATTTTCAAAGCGAATAGGATATGAACACTATCATCTGATGCTGAAGCAGAATATAATAAAACCAAAAGTAAGTTCCATTTCATTAAGTTGACTGGTCTGATAGAACTAAGTAAAGAAAAGAATTCTCAAGATGTATGCATAAACAAATTTAAGTTGTATTTCAAGCATTATTAAACATTGGGGGGCTATAAGAGAGCTTAAAGTATACCAGTAAGATAAAATTAAAACAACGAGGCTGGTCCTCTGCTTTTTAAAAATATGTGTCTATTCAGAGAAATATTTTTATATGTTGATTATTCATAGTCATTGAGTTCCTATTATATGCTAATCAAGAAGCTAAATATTGCAGACATAGCTATGAGGAACAGTCCATGCCAATTTCCTCAGGCCTTTCCCTATAATCGACTTTATAGAAGCTTTCTGAGAATTTTGTAGACGAAGAGGGATAGATAAGGACACATAGATATAATTTAAAATTTGTCACCATGGGGCTATTAAACTATTGAGTAGAAGAGAAATGATGCCTAAACATTAAGAATGGCTTAAATAAAAACAGAATAAAGATTTCTAGGGACAGCCTATGGCCTGGTGGTTAAGATGTCTGGATCCCACATGGCCAAGCCCTGGACTTGGCAGCTTGAGAAGCACACTGGGTGCATGTGTGCCCAAGATGCCAAAAGGAGGGGAGATAGAGGAGAAGGGATGGCGGCATGACCATCCCCCATGGTGGGCGGGGGGTGCTTTCCCACTTTCATCCCTCCTTATCCTTAGGCCCAGTGGGAGAGTGCACATGCTCTCTGGCAAACTACTTTTAATTCTAAATTTTAACAGGTACTTCAGAGTTGTTTTTTAAATAAAATAAATTGTTCTTAGAATGTACCACATTAATTACAGTATTTCTCCATTTTTAAACACCATTAGTTGATTTCTAAACTATCACATATCTAATAAGTGATTTTTTAAAATATACTTATCTATAGTTGGAATGCATCTAACTGAAATCTATACAACCTCTATTTGCTTCTTAGCATCATGCAGACCCCTCAGTTTTCAAGTAAGACCAATTAATGTAAATACTCTCCAATGATCATGTGATTATTTTGATTATCATCACAATGCAGAGTTTATTAAAGTCAGGAATAGGGGCTCCTGGGATAAAAGGATCAAATGCTAAAAGTAGAATCCATTTGAGTATTTACAGTAATGTTGCTCATAGATTCTGCAGAAGTATGCCTCTATGCCCTATAAAAATGCATAACAGGAATAGTGATAAACGAATATTGCCATGGTGGTCTCCAATTCTCCCCAAGAACCTAAGAGAAATAGTCTTACTCCTTCATAGCACACGTCTCTCACTCTTGACATTTGACAATGTTTTCTCACACACTGCATTTAGTCAAGTAGTGTCAGCACAACAAATCAGAAATGTTTTATAAGATTTCAATCATCAGGATAATAACAAAAATAAATAAATAACAATAGAAGGAAGACCTTCTCATAGCCTCTATGACCCAGCGTGTTCAAATAGCTTTTCTCTGCTCCTGCACCCAATTACTGATGTACTGACATTTGTGACATTTATTATATGCTTGAAATAGTTATTTTCCACATTCTATTCTGAGTTTTTCGGAGTGCCTTAGGTCAAGAGAACTAAGGTATGCTCTGTAAGGTTATGGTTATTACTCTGTTAGGAAACCTGGTTTTAAAACCCAGCTCACACGTCACTTAAGGACAGGGATGTAATCTGAGAAGGGTGCTTTTGGCCAACTTCATTGCCATTTGAACATCATAGAGGAGGCTTCCATGAACCCACATAGCACAGCCGACTACACAGCGAGGTTAGACGCCATTGCCTTCTATACTCCTGGGTGCCCATTCTTGCCCGGGGGGGTCTGTTGTTGACAGCAATGTCACCACATAATTCATGACCATGACCGTAGTAGCAAATGCTCAGGTAAAGAGATCATTTCCTAGCTTCTTCTGCAATTAACTCTGACTATTTGACATATTTCTGGCTGATAATACTTAAGTATCAATAGAAGCTTTTGGAAAAGGCTTGAGAAAGTATACTCATTCTGAGACAAAGACTTGGGGCAAGAAATTGTCAACTTCTAACTTTTCCCTTTTCTAGTAAAAGGAAAAAAAAAACTAGATGCTAAAATTTAAGTGGTCTCACTTTTTCTTTTTTCTTTGTTTTCTTTTTCTTTCTTTATTTCTTTCCTTTTTTTTTCAGGTTTCTGCCATAGGGCACATGCCCTTGCCAGAGAGAGACAGAGCAAGGGAAAGTGAGAAGTCACTTCCCCCCACCCAGGGGATGGACATGCCCCAGTCCCTTCTCCTCCATTCTCTCCTGGGATTTTGAGAATGCACACACACATTCCTGGCAGGATTTTCAAGCTGCTCGGCCCTGGACTTGAACCTCAAACTTGGCTATGAAGGAATCCAACACCTTAACCACCATGCTACCCGCTGGCCCCTAACCAATTGTTTTTAAACCATCAAACAATGGGCACATGATACTGATAGATGTATAGAGCAGCAAAGTCCAAAATACTGATTTTGTCATGGATCAACCATCCTAGTCATAAAATGTTTACTTTCAGATTTTATGTGAGAAAAATGAAGTGACGTTTACACCACTCCCTACTTGCTGTCTTAGTTTGTGCCACAGTAAGAGAATACCACAGACCCGGTCATTTAAATGAGCAGGAACTTACTTGGTTCACAGTTCTGTAGGTTAAGAAACCTGAGACCCTGGCGCCCACATCTGCCCAGGCCCGTCATGCTGCGTCATCTGAGGGTAGAGAGCAGTAGGGCAGGAGAGCCAGAAGAAGGAGGCCCAAACCCTCTTTTTTGTCAGGGATCCACAGAGCCTTCCTAACCTAATTTCTTCTTAAATGTCCCACCTCCAGCACAGTTGCATTGTGTGATTTCCAATACACGCACTTAGGGTATACATGCGACCCATAGCACTTAGTATATTTAGTTGATTCTTTTTTGATGCATGCAACTGCTAATTAATACATTAGCTTTTCTTTCATGGGTATGGTATGAAATCCAATCTAAGCCTTACCTCAAAACTGGGAAAAAAAAGAAACTTTTTGTGTATCTATCAGTAATTGTTGCAAGTAAGAGAATCAAACAAGAACATGGGAACAGAGGATTTATCACAATGCCTGCTACTGAATTTGCAGTCAATGAATAATAATAATAATTATTATTGCATGCTATTGGAGAGTAAGAGCCTTTCTATTCTGTTTCTTTTTTTTTTTTCCCCATATGATGATATACTTGAGAAACAAATGAGTCAGTAGGTATGGAATGACTTGCTCTGGACATGAGTATAATCCTGAGTCTTCACTTGCCTTAACTCTAACTACTGTATTTCAAGGTTCTATTACATAATTACAAATTGTATGAATCAGAAGTACAGTTACTACAGGTATTTTATTGGAGGAGTATCAGAAGTTACACATGGTGTTTTGCTTTTAAAGTTTGTTTTTATAAAACTAGTTCTGAATTCAAGACTTTATCAATGCTCCCTATCTTTCTCAAAATATGAACAAATATTTACATCAGAACTGAATAAACTGGGACCAGCAGATGGCATAAGAGTTATGTCACCAGATTCCCATGTAGTCGATTGTGGTTTGAGACCTTGACCCAGCAGCTTAAAACTCATGTCAGGTGCATGTGCATGAGTGCCCAAAATCTTGAGAGGAAAATGGAGAAGAAGGGATTGTGGTGTGGTCATACTCCCTGGGGGAGGGGGGTGATTTCTCACTTTCTGTCTCTCTGTCTCTCTGGTGAGCACGTGTGCCCTATAGCAAAAATCTCTCTTAAAAAAAAATGGAATAAACTGACTCTTTTTATACAAGTTAAAAAGAAAGACCAAAGGAAAGAAAGAAGTGTACCTAAAGAAAAGAAAGGAAAAAAAGAGAAAAGAACATAGGAGAGGAAAAAGAAACAAAAATGATTTTGAGTATATTTGAGTTTTCATGTCTTTTAAACGGATGTGTGGACATTTATAAGGCTCCAGGAAGACAAAAGTGATGTCACTTTATAATATTTTCTTCAAACTTTATTCATGATAGAAAGGTATAAACACCCTGGACCAGCAATGACTTAATGGCTATGTCACTGGACTCCTATGTAATCAACTGTGGTTCGATTCTCAGACCTGGTGGCTTAAACTCATGCCAGGTGCATGTGTGTGTGTGTTCCCAAGATCCCTAGAGGAGAATAGAAGAGAAGGGATTACAGCCTGGCCATACGCTCTGGGGGATGATTTCTTTCTTTCTGTGTCTCTGTGTCTCTCTGTCTTTCTGGCAAGTGCATGTGCCCTATAGCAAAAACCTCTCCAAATAAGAAAAAGAAAAAAAAAAAAAAGTATGCACACCCACAAGAGGGAAAGAAAGAAAGAAAAAGATAAGCATCACCCAGCAGGGTCTGGTCATGCCTCAATCCCCTTACCTCCATCTCTGGCTTGTTAAGATCTTGAGTACACATGTGCCTGACATTTTTCAGGTCAGCCTGACTGGGGATTCGAACTGCAGTCATAATATGACTTCCATAACTACAGTCCAGTGAAATACCAACTGTCCCAGAGGTGGGTCAAATGATGTCAATTTAGACAGCATCTGAATAGTTTTAGGTAAATTAAAAATTACACTGCATTAATGTAGCCTAATTATTAAAATTTGTAGAGACTTTTTAAAGTAAACAAATCAGTCAAACTAAAGAAAAAAAGAAAGAAAGAAAAGCCCAAGCATAAATTTTACATGGTTGATAAGATTCATCTTTATTCACCATTTTAATAAATGTTTTCCCAACTTGAGTCATCGTTTTCTGGTGAGTTGATATGTAATTAATTTATGTTTAAGTAATTATTTTCTTTCATTTATATTTCAAAGAAACCATAGGTGTTCAGAATAAAATGTTTATCTCATTTTGAATATTTAATACTTGAAACCATTCCTCTGGGCAAATAGTTGATCAACTATTAAATGAACTGCATTTGTTACTTTTTTTCCTTAAACATGCCAATTCATTTCACATTCACTCAGAATATTAACTTTCTATTATTTATCAGAAAAAATAAAATTATCTTCCTGGTTTATTTAGTTGAGTATTTGCCACATTTTATTTTTAGACTTTTAGTTTCAATTGTCAATTACTTTCAAGAAACGATTGTTGACAATGACAATCAGACACAGAATGTACTTTATTCACTGTGTATGTTCCCAGTCAAATACTGCAGAAAATTTTCCAAACTTGTTGTTTCCTCCTCTCATCTGGATACTCATTATTTGGAGTCTAAAATATGTCACTATAAGCTTTATAATATAAAATAAAGTTACTACATTACATAAAAAATAAAACTAATATTGAGTGCAGTATGAGTTGAAAAAATTCTAAAATAGAAAAAAAATAAAAATATGTAACTATAATTAGAATGGAAGAATTGAAGCTTTCTTTAGACTAAATTGAAATTGATTTTTTTTTACTCATTTATGCATTTAAAATAATTTAGAAAATGCCACTTACATGGGCCTGCAGGTGGCCCAGTGGTTAAGGTGCTGGATTCCCACATGGTTGATCATGTTCGAGTCTTAGAGCAGGTTGTTTGAAATTTACACAGGGTGCATGTGCATGCATGCCAAATATTCCAGAAGGAGAATGGAAAAGGGAGTGTATTGTGTCCATCCCTCCTGAGGAGTGATTTCTCACTTTCTTTCCTCACTGTTTTTACTGGTGGACACATGAACCCTACAGTAAAAAGCAGTAAATAAGAGAAAAAGAAAAGAAAAGAAAATGCTAATTACATATACAGTATGTAATTTAATAATTGTTTGAAGTGAGGACCAGCAGTTAGTGTAATGACTCTGTCACTGGACTCCCACCATGGTTCGAGTCCTGGACCTGGTGGCTTAAACTCACGCAGAGCGCATGTGCATGTGTGCCCAAGAACCCGAGAGGAGAATGGAGGAGGAGGAATTGCGGCATGGCCATGCCCCCTAACAGGTGATTTCTGCCTCTCTGTATCTCTGTGTTTGTCTGGTGAGCACACATGCCCTATAGCAAAAGGAAAAAAAAAAATCTCTTCAAAAAAAAAAGAAAAATAGCAATATTAGTTTGAAGTGAAACTGAATTGAGACACTTAAAAAAGAAAACATTTTCTTAATAAATGCTATAGAAAAATGAAATTTGTGGGGTCAGCCAGTGACTTGGTGGTGGAAGAAGCTGGATTCCACATGGCCAACTGCATTATTGAGTCTTAGACCCAGCAGCATAAGGGCACGCGAGGTGTGTACATGGACCTGAAATCCCAGGAGGAGGGAGAAATGAAGAAGGGATTGCATCTTGACTATACCCCATGGGGTGGTGCTTCTCTACTTTCTCTTTCTAACTCTTTCTCTCTCTTTCTCTCTCTCTCTCTCTCCCTCTCTCTTTCTCTCTCTCTCTCCCTCTTTCTCATAGGAAATGCCCGACAGCATACTTACATTCTTAGAACAATGGAGAAGTAAAGCTGTCCATTAAAAATAAAGCTTTGCCCAGCCAATGATTCCAGTTTTCTGCAGCTGCAATTCTCAGTTCAGCTCTTCATGTCCTCCCCATCAGCACTTTAGACTGGATACAGAAGCTAAAACCCTGCCATCACCCACTGGGCATCATATTTACAAAGAAAAGCAAACATCAGAAGGATGTGCACTACAGAGCAAACGTGCCAGGAGGAAAACAGTTCCCTTGTGTAGCTGCCCAAGGACTTTCCTTCCTCAGAACTGATCAGAGAAACCCTTTCATGTTTTCAGTTCCAAAAGAGCAAAAGGACACTTAAGACTGGGACAGTTTTTAACTCATCTGTTCTCAAACAGAGAGAAGTTGCCACTAAGGAAAATAGCATGCTTAAATAACCCAAATGTGAAAATGAATTTCTAGCACTTTAAAAGTAAAGGGAAGTGTACAAAAAAATGGTGTGAACACAACATACTGCAGCTCCGCCCAGAGCTTACACTTTCACTTGTATTTCTGGATCTCTGAAATATTGTGCACTGAATAGTAAATACGGCTTCAAGAGAAAAAATGAGGAGAAAGAGAGAGAGACTACCTTTAAACGATTTTTGAAAAAACGATTCTAGCCATAAAGCATGCCTATATAGAGAACAGTCTTCCTCATATAACACCCATAGTACTTAATTTGCCCCATAAACCTCAATCTGTAACAAGACCCTTATTAAAGATTTTTCTATGGATGACTGGCTTCTTAAGAATTTAAGACTGAGATAATAACACCAAGCTCTTAAACATAAGCAAAAGAAGGCAAACTGACAATGGTTATAGAAATTTACACATTCCCTATTTTGTTTTCCATGAAGATTATTCTAGTAATGGAAGTAATAAGGGATCTTATTGAATGTACACTATGAACAAAGCTCTTTCTACACATTTGATCCTTTATTCCTAATTATAAGCCATTAAATGTACAAATATTTGCATTTTAAATTTTGGCTATCAGAAATAGTTCAAGTAATTTGGCCAAAGCCAAACTACTGATAAGTTTTACAGCTAAAATATTAATTTAGTTATATAGATACTACCTTTCAAACTAATTTTGGCTTTGATATGTGAATTCGACCTTCGCACGTATATGAGGGCTCTTTCTCTCTTTCCTTTCCCTCTGTCACACACACATGCACCATTTAAATATTAAAATAGGCTTGGAAAACGCTTTCTGTAAAGGGCTCAAAAGTAAATAATTCAGGCTTTTTGGGACATACGGTGTCTGTCACAATTATTCAATGTGGCTATGATACTTCGAAAACTACAATGAGCAATATGCACACAAAGGACCATGGCTGCTGTGTGTCAAGTTTTATTCACAAAAACAGGCTGCCAGCCAGAGTTGGCCTCTGGGTGGTGGTTTCGCTATCCCTGACTTCAAATAATGTGAAACCTGGAAGAAGTTGATACTGTCTGCCATCACAACGTGAAACCATTTGAAATGTGAATGCAACATAACAAGGAGCATTGTGTGTTAGAATTTCAAAGTTAAAAAGCATGAGGAAAAACAACAGTTTAGAGGGACAGAATAACCCACAATCTAAACTCTTCTTGGTATTTCATCTATGGATTATGCAGGCTTTAAGAGAAAGGTTGGTGGGGGACTGAATTACAAAGGGACAGGAGCCCACAGAGGTCACATACATAGTGAAGTAAAAACCAAGAAGGTCAGGGACATGTGACCACCATGCCGAAAGAAAATCTCAAGGTTTTCTGTGTTAAAAATGCAGCTATCTAGAATCTAAAGAACCAATCAGAAGAACCAATTTCTTTCAAGCGATTGGTTCCTACTCTGGTAAGATCATAGGAGATGTTGGCAGATAACTCTTTCAGTCATCAGTAGACCTTCTCTCCAAGCCAAGATGAAAGCAAAATGTATTGTCTTTATACTTCCACCTGCAACAATTGAAAAACAAGCCCAAACTCTAACAGCCATAGTTTTAAAATATTGAACATTAGTACAGAGAGTGATCCCTGAGAGAGAAACAAAGGCGGTTAGGCCTACCATCCGCTCAGGTTATTGCCTGAAGAAATTTCCAGGCTACAGCTGAGGTAGGGGAAACTCAGGAAAAGCCTAGTGACCTTTCTGAGTTGATAAAAGAAAACTGGGTCTATGTAGAAGTAAAGGATGCTAAAGATTGCCATATAGAATACCACCGAGAAGGGATCGACACAAAAAAGAGCCTCGGAGATGCGCAAAAGGTCTTCCTGGAGCCCTTAGCTAAGAAATGATTAGCATGTAAATCTGAGAAAACCATCCTCGGCCATTGAAAGAACTACTTGCAAGAACTATATTATCACTCAGTCTGAAACCTAATCAGAGCAAGGAATGATTCTTGCTGTCATTCGCCAATAAGAATTGAGTGGAGGCACTGACTAGAGGACTCAGAGGAGTGTCGCTTGTTGTGGTGGTGACAGTAGTCACTGGTCTACTGGTCTCATCTAACAGATTTTAAAAACAAGCTTCTAGAGCCAGCAGGTGGAGTGGTGGTCAAGGGGCTAGACTCCCACATGGTCGGCTATGGTTTGAGTCCCAAACCTGGAAGCTTGCTTTCTCATTTTTTTTCTTTCTCTCTCTGGTGAATACATGTGCCCTATAGAAGAAATTAAAAAGTAATAGCAATAGATAAAATTAAATAGATAATTCCTTAAAAAAAAAAGCCTCCAAAATATTAAACTCATTCAAAGATACTTAACTATTGCTCAGAATAAGTTCAACTATATTTATTGGACTACAAAATTTCCAGAGATGGAAAAGGGTGAAATGACAAACACAAGGAATGAGATTAAGAACAGACCACTTATTAGACCAGCAGGTGGTACAGTGGTTAAGGCACTGGACACTCCCACATGGCCAACCATGGTTTAAGTCCTCGACCTGGTGGCTTACCTTCTCACTTTCCTCTGTGTGTGTGTGTCTGATCAAATTAAAATAAATGAATGAATAAATAAAATTGGACAAAATAATTCTTAAAAAGATAAAAGAACAGACCAGTTACTGTCAGGAAATTCTAGTAAACTTAAAGACACAGCAATAGAAATCATGCAGAATGAAATACAGAGAACCAAAACGTGAACAGAGCATCGCTGAGTTATGAGACAATTTCCCACAGTTGGATACACATATAATTTGAGTCCATGAGCAAAGGGAGTCAGGAAAAAAATTTGAAGAAATAGCAGCAAACATTTTCCCCCATTTAATAAAAAAACTATAATAATTCTTAACAGGATAGAATAAATGTTTTTTTAATTATTAATAGTTTCCATCATTTAAAAGACCTACTTAATTTTTAAGTTTATCTACTGCATATTCAAGTGACTTTTTTCCAAGCAGATACATGGATATACATTTTTCAAGATATATACAAATAATGTTTTGCTCATTATACATGAAAGAGAATTTGGCTGAATAAGGAGCAGTTGGAATAATACCATTGTCTAAGGTTTTCATGAAGTAAAATTAAGATATTAAAATTTCTTAAAATTATACTATATATATTAAGCTAATATCCATCCACTAAAAAATAGATTCCACCTTCCTTTAGGAAGGACTTGCCCAATAAAGTAATTGTTCTTAACAATGCTAACATGATAATTATCATTTTTTTAATTTTTTGCAGCCTTGAAATGCCTCTTTATTCAGAAACTTAAAAAAATACACAGTTGCATATTTGAATGCAATGAGGAATATTTTATCTTTAGAATCATTCCACAGGATAGTAACATAACATGCCATTGAAGTTGAGATGAACAGTTGTCAGCATTTCTGTTTCCTCATATTATCAGTTCTATTTTTTTTTCTTTAGGAAAACCCTGAATAAATCCATGCATCTCATGCTTTTAATAATAATACTTTTAATAATAGTATCTTACTATTTTTAATTTTTAAATCTTGTTTATTTATGACACTATAAAATTAGATGTAATTTTTTTTTTTAAGTTTAGTGCTATTTTAGGCCTAAAATCTCAGCTTTTCTTGGATCATGTGAAAAAAAGCCACCATCATTAAAGTGGAAGGAGAGCCTAACTCAGCCAAGCTCGGCAGTTGTGTGTCACCAGCTGTCCACCGAGTTCCTGCCAGAATACATGGGTCAAAATTTTTGAATTTTTCTCATATTTAAGTTCAATACAGTAACAGCCATGCATAACTTAAAAGCTGATCTGGAACTGTAGTCGACTACATGGGAGTCCAGGGACATAGCCATTACCAACTGCTGGTCCCCCAATCTCATAGATTTTTCATGGACAATTCTATTCAAAGACTCAAGGGGCAATGAAGTCTTAAGTAATGTTATTTTTAAATTTTCTCAGTGGAAGAAAAAATGAAGTTGTCTGAGTTTTAAGTATCAATAATTTTGAGATTTGTTTTTTATAAAGAAGGGCACTGTACCAGAAAAGAATGTACATTTGAAAAAAATCACATTAAGAGTGAAGTAGTGCTTATCTTGGTCAAGAAGGCAAAATTACTACAAATTAGGGGGACCAGCAGTTAGTGTAATGGCTATGTCGCTGGACTCCCACGTAGTCGACGTGGTGGTTTGAGTCCCCGACCCGGTGGCTTAAACTCGCACCGGGTGCGTGTACGCGCGTGCCCAAGAGATCCCGAGAGGAGAATGGAGGAGAAGGGATTGCAGCATGGCCAATCCCCCTGGGGGTGATTTCTTGCTTTCTATCTCTCTGTCTCTTGTCTGTCTGGCGAGTGCACGTGCCCTATAGCAAAAACCTCTCAAAAAAAAAAAATTACAATAAACTAGGACACCAACAGAATAATCTGATGTAGGTGATTAAAAACTCAGTGTGCTAATTTAACATTCTCCATAACTGGCAGAGGCGTGCTGGATATCTTTCCACCAAGGACAATGGTACATCAATATTAGAGAAGACTCAACAGTGAGTAAGAGATTGGTGGGGAACAATGGATTCAAACACTGTCTTGCATCTAAAATGCCTTGCTGTCATGCAGTACATTCAGCATTTAATTGTCTCTATCTAGTAAAATCAATTTTCTGATAATATTACTAATTTAATTCTAGAAAAAAAGTCGCATTTTTCAGTTCCATGCCAGTAAAATATTTTAGAATAACACAATCTGAAATCCCAAGAGTATTCTTTAGTGAAACATCCTAAGAACCATTTTGATTTATATTTTTAAAATGAAAATAAATGCAGACTCCGTTTTTAAGATTTCCTCCAGTTACTGATAGAAGAAATAATCTCCATGAGACAAATCACAAATGAGAGTGTAATGACATTTATATATTACACTTCACAGTAATAAAATTGAATCACACATATTCCTAAACCCTAAATCACTGAAACTATTCCTGATAATAGTTTAAATATTAAAAGGAAAATTACACAGACACAATTTTAGAAGCTAAATATTTCTCAATTGTATTCGTGGACTTTTCCAAGTCAGTGTTGGATGCCTTCCAATCTCTTTTCTGAGTAGCTGTAATTTCGTTTCATTTTCCTATTTTGAATTTGCCAAAAGATGTACATAAAACTACCATGAATGGCAGCATGAAAATGTAATTGTTGTAGATCAAAGTTATAGATAAACCTCCTACAGTCCGCTTAATTCACAAGCATCTATTGCATAGTCAGAAAAGTCATGATACATTTTTTTCATAGAAAAACAAAAATATGTCATGACTTTTCCAACAATGCGATATTTTGTTTCATTTAATTTATTTATTTATTTTTAAAATTTTGCCAGAAGGCATGTGTGCTCACCAGAGAAATACAGAGAGAGACAAAGAGAAAGAGACAGAGTGAAAAAGCACTCCCCCAGCTCCCCATGGGCATAATCATGCCATTATCCCTTCTTCATTTCTCCCTCCCCTTGGGATTTTAGGCATGCACACGTACATACCTGATGTGTTTTATAAGTCGTTAGTTCTTACACGAACCATGCAGTTGGCCGTGTGGAATTGTCCTGCTTGGCCACCATCTATTTCAACATAAGATAGAAAAGGAACCCAGAAATACTTCTACTCCTGCTAGGTCTAGGCCTGCATCATCTGTTTGTCAGATGAATGGTGGGCAGCCTCCACATCCTTCCATGAAGTAGGGCACTCTGTGAGGGCTGGGGCATCTACAACCACAGACATGGTCCTTTAGACACAGTCATTCAATTTGAGAATAAAATTAAGGTATATTTAGTTTTTGTTTGTTTGTTTGTTTCTGGAGAGATTTTTGCTATAGAATATGTGCACTCACTGGAAACACAGAGAGAGACAGAAAGCGAGAAATTATCCCCCAGGGGGAATGGCCACACCACAATCCCTTCTCCTCTGTTCTCCTCTTGGAATTTTGGGCACGCATGCACATGCACCTGGAGTGACTTTTAAGGCACTGGGTTAAACCACAGTCGACTACATGGGAGTCCAGGCACATAACCATTGTGCCATCTGCCCGTCCCCAGGTATAGTGAGTCTTGTGCAAATATTTTAAGTTTGGAGTGTTGTTTTAGCAGCATTTTTAAAGCAGTTAGAGTCATCAAGATCTTCCTTTCAGAAATGTGTTATATAAAAATAAACTAAGTTGGGGTTGGTTTTGTAGCCTAATGGTTAAAGGAACCAGATTCTACATGACTGTGTGAGGTTCAAGACCTAGCCCTGTGGTTCCAAAAACATGCCAGGGGGGTGTTTGTGCATGCCCCAAATCTTAGCAGGATAGAGAAATGGATGACAAAAGATTATAGCATGACCACACCCCTGTAGATGGTGCTTTCTCACTCCCTCTCTTTCTGTCTCTCTGTTCTCTCTGGTAAACACATGTGACCTCTGGTATTTTATAATAAAATGAGCCAAATGGGGTTTTTTTTCTGTGTCTTAAACTAATTAGTTTTCTTGGAAAATTATTTCATGACAATCTAGTAAGGCAGATCAATGTAAAATACTTATCTAAGAAAACTAATACTTCTCTTATAAATAAATGTGTGTGTGTGGGGGGATAAACCAAAAACCAATTCATCCTAGCATGAAATGAAACAAATTTTTTTTTTTTAAATCAAAGTGTTACAAATGCCACTAACTTGGATTTTTGGTGTCTTGTTCATTCTGTTAGGATAATTATGTACATAAGGAAAATATATTTCTCTTCATTTTAATTCATTTTCTCTTTGTTTTAATGTCTTCTTTCATTTGCTCACAACAAAAACTTGGTAGTACTAGCCCCTGTAACTTTTCTGTGCGTCCAATTCCAGATCTTTCTTCCCATTCCACTGAGAAAATCTAGATGAATGTTAACCTCTTAAATAGTCAGGTACAAATAAATGCAGTCTTCTACATTAATCTTCACCATAATCTATGAATAACTACTAAGTTGGTAAAAGTGGCATAGCCATTCATCAAAGCTATGGACCATCTCTTTCCATGGCTGAAAGTGATTACTACCTTATTCATCATTAAGCTAATTAACTAGACAATTGCATGGAAACAGTTTTGTAAAACCACCCAGAGTGCTGTATAGAAGGCACTGTTCCATAGTATCCCCAGATAAATATTTTCATTAACTTTGGAGATTTATTGCCTAGCCCACTGCCATCCTCAAACTCTTACAATATTTATGAGATCAGTGTTTACCAAAAAGGAATGCATCTCTTTTCTGCTTTGATGCCTTCTTCCAGTAAGCCTCTAAATGTCCACCCCATGAAATGCAGTAACACACACACACACACACACACACACACTTTATTAGCTCATTTTGTTTTGCTAGTAACATCATCAATCCATATCAAAAGGGAACCAGCAGTTAGCGTAATGGCTATGTCGCTGGACTCCCATGCAGTCGACCGCGGTTCGTGTCCCGGACCCGGTGGCTTAAAACTCACGCCGGGCGCGTGTGTGTGCGTGCCCAAGATCCCGAGAGGAGAATGGAGGAGAAGGGATTGCGGCGTGACCATCCCCCCTGGGGGGTGATTTCTCGCTTTCTGTCTCTATGTCTCTCTCTGTCTGTCTGGCGAGCGCACGCGCCCTACAGTGAAAATCTCTCTCAAAAAAAAAAAAAAGAAAAAAGAAAACATTTCATATAACATTTAAATAACTGAGGAAACATGCATGGTGAAGTAACATTACTGATAAGTCAGATATATTCTATGATAAACCTATTATATATATATATATATTATTTTTAAGAGAGATTTTTTCTTTTTTTAATAATTATTTTTGTTTCATTTTTATTTATTATTCAGTTTATTTTGACTAGATGAGAAACCAGGAATGAATATTTGAAGAAAAACAAGAATCAGGATAATTAGTCAAAGAAAATTCATTGACTTTGATTGATTATAGTAAGGAAGGATTTGCATGGGCTTGCATCTATACTGTGCACTTGCAAAGCTTTTGAGACCATTTGGTGGTGCTTGCTGACAGTCTCCCTGTAACCTGGCTGAACAAATAAACTCCCTTCTCCAACCTCTGCCTCTCTCATTTTATTCACTGCAAACAGAAGCAGCTGGACGTAGTTTGCCTCTAACAGTAGGACAGAGATAAAGAAAGATGATAGAAAGACAAAAGATTGGGACCAGCAGATGGCATAATGGTTATGTTGCTGGACTTCTGCATAGTTGATCATGATTCAAGTCCCAGAGCTGGTGGCTTAAAACTCATGACAGGCGTGTGTGCATGTGTGCCTAAAATCCCAAGGGGAGAACAAAGGAGAAGGGATTGTGGCATGGCCATCCCCCTGATGGGTGATTTCTCACTTTCTGTCTCTCTGTCTCTCCTGTGAGTGTACATACCCTATAGCAAAAAAACTCTCTCTAAAAAAAAAGAGAGAGAGAGAGAGAATCCCAGATGATAGAAATCCTTCCATACTCATTTTACATATTCTTTAAAGTATTCTAAGTGTCTCTTGCAAACATTACATTTCATCTTATTTGGGGAAATAGTAAAAGTCCCATTGAGCTTACATATGTGAGTATGAACATGTGGATAAGTGTGCATGTCATTGTGCACATGTGTGAGTGATGAAAGTGATAGTCAAAGAAAGTGATATATGAGGAGTCTTCAAAAAGTTTATGAAAATGAATATTATAAACAAAACTCTGGCACTGGCTTTGTAGCCAGTGATTATGGGAAGCTGATTTCACAACTGCAGTTGTATTCCTGCCCCAGGCAGCTTGAAAAATGTGCTGGGCAGGTGTGCATGCCCCAAATCCTGACACGTTGGGAAATGGAAGAGAGAATTGTGGCATGACTACACCCCATTGGGGGATGCTTTCTTCCTCTCCCTCTCTTTGTCTCTCTGGTGAGTGACATGCCCTATAGCAAATTAAGGGGAAGAAAACTATAGATAGATTTTTTTAATTGAGTTGCCAGATGGCATGTGCATTCACCAGAGGAAGACAGAGAGACAGAGAGAGGGAGAGGGAGAAAGCATCCCCAACGGAGTGTAGTCATGCTGCAATCTCCTCTCCTCCATTTCTCCATGGGTCCCTAGACCTGCACACACACATGCTCAGAAGGTATTAAGTATACTTCTTCAACCCCTAGACCAAGAGTTCATCCCTCAAAAGTTTTTACACTTCTTGAGAAAATGAAGTCAGGATGATTCAATCTGGCTTCCTCCCTTCCTGTCGTATCTTGCTTGAAGGCCAAGTATAAACAATGTATATCACTAGTTGGCGTGTGCTTGGTGCTCGCTGTATAACCAGGACCTTGTTTTTCTGTGACATGCAGTGCTTGTTACACAGCTTTGCTTCTGGTAATGAGCAACTTGTGTCCACACCTCCTGTAAAAAGGAAGGTTCAGGGGCCAGCACATGGCATGGTGGTTAAGGCGCTAGATTCCCACGTGGCAGATTGTGGTTTGAGTCCTGGACCTGGAGGCTTATTTTCTCATTCCCTTCTCCCCCATTTCTCTGTCTCTGTCTCTCTCTAATAAGTGGATGTTTTCTACAACAAATTAAAAAATAATAACAACAATAAATAAAATTAAATAATTCTTCTAAAAATTATTTAAAAACACAAATATAAAGGAAGCTATGTCCATGGACAGGAGTTTGGCTAGCTCATCCTAATCCAGTCAAATAAACAGAATGACATACATCCCCAAAGTTCCTCGTGTCTTTCTGACTCTGGAAGAGGGAAGACCTCACAAATCAGCACCAGAATAAACTCATATTTTAATCCCATGTTCCCACAAACATTTCTGAGTATCCTCATAGATGGTGATGATCATTATGATTATGATAGATGATAAGAAAGTTCATTTTCATTGAGTTACTTTCTTTGTAACAAAAACTGGGTAAGTAAGGGTTACAGATGAACATCCTTTAAGAGTGACATACCCTTTCAGATGCTACTTGGTACCCAAACTCACCCCAACATGTGGCATTTATATTATTACCTTATGTAAACACATGTTAACTTGTTTTATATTCTTCCACGTCTATCAAGCATCAGAATGATTTCATATCATCTTGCTTTCATGAAATATTTGTGTGGAATACATTACAAAAGGTAGAATTCTTACAGTGTATAAACATCCCCAACAACTATATTCCCTTGTGACTATTCATCAGTCAGCAATTGATTAGGGTTTCTTTTTTTAAAATGTGCAGGTTTTGGTATATGAGAAATGACAGTGTTGTTTTTTATGAACCTATTTTCAAATGGTTCTTGGAAAACGCATTCTATTAAAAAAAATGCATGAATTTCAAAATGTTCTTCACCAATGTAAACTCTCATTTTATTTTTCCATGAACTTTTAGACCTCCTCGTATTTGTGCTCTATTCTTATTAGGAGGTTGAGACTATGTTTCATGTAGCTAAATTCTTTTTAAAATGATCTTTTCGTTAAAATTTTTATTTGATCAATTTTTCTATAAATGTATACTAATAATTTTAATTATTATAATGCATGATAGATATGCCCCAGAACGAAGCAGGCCAGTTTGTTTCAGCAGACTACAGTCATTTTGAAATTATGAAAGGCCTCTAATGAGAACAATCTGACCAGGTGCTTTGTCATGTGGAGGAATGGTCAGGTTAAAAACGAAGAATGGGTGTTTGAAGTAAAGCAGGAAACAGGATAATTACTGAGGAGAAAGCAATTGACTCGGATTGATTGACTGATTGTGGTGAATGACGATTAACTGCTTTTATCTTGTACCTATAAATACCAAGAACATGTTGACCTTTTCCAGACAGTTAGCTGGTGTTTGCTGTCGGCCTTTCTCTAATCAGTTACAGAAATAAACTCCCTTCTTCTACTAACTTACTTGTGGTAAGTGCATAAAAATTCTCTCAGGGAAACACAGAGATAGTTCAATGTTATATTTATCTAGAACAGCTTCCTTTTTGAAAAACAAAGCAACGCAGCAAATGAAGCAACTAAAAACTGAAGTAGGGGCTGGCCCTATAACCTAGAGGTTAGGGGAACTGATTCCACATGGCTGACCACAGTTCAAATCCTGATCCTGGTTGCTTGAAAAGCACACGGAGCATGTGCTTGTGAGAGTTCCCAATCCCTACAAGATGGAGAAAATAGAAGAAGGAACTGTAGTCTGACTATGCTCCATGGGGAGAGGGAGCTTTATCCTTCTGTCTCTCTTTGGTGAGTCAAAACTCTCTGACAATGAAAAATCAACAACGACAAACCCTAAAGTAGATTCTACCTATGTAAGAAACGTTATTGGATGGTTCTTACCTTACAAAATGTTTGGATCCAATAAAGAGTAAAGCAGGCCTAAAATGATATCTTTATTTTTAGCAACTACTCTTTCCTTATTTATAGACTTTTGTTTATGATTTCAACACATATATGCCATATTTAGGCAACATAGCTTAACTAAAATAGCAATCTTAGGCTAAGACATTGTAATGGTTTAGAAATGTCTTTAAATCACATAGTAAGAAAATAAGTGAAATGGTTATTTTCACCAAAAGGATATATTTTGACCAAAAGGTTTTACATATACATACAAAGGTCTTTTTCAGAAATAGAAATTGATTTGATTTTATAAAGTAGGCTTGTATTTAATTAGTTAATAGCCTTTCTGTATTAACTTCATCAATATATGCCTCAACAGTTCGATTGTATCCAAACTAGCAGCATTGAAAATGTCAGTGCATTGACTTGTTTTGTAGACTTAGTACAAACAAATCAAAAGAGCCAAGGTCAATCTTTCTGTCATTTGTGGTGGCGAATGTCTAAAGGTTAGACGTTCAGTTTCTAGGACTTCCAGTGCCCTGCACTACCAAGGGACATCCAAGGAAATCGCTACTTCCCTATTTTAATTTTATCAGGATGACATCGCCATGTTGCTCAACATTCACTGAAGGTGGCCCACCCAATAACTATTTTAATATTGAACATCATGAAAAATCTCTTTTTGTAGAAATACATATGGCTTTTTTGATAATTATACCAAAAGACTATAATGAGCTTATTTAATATTCCTGTCTGCAAGAAAAGTCAGAGGTAAATTTCATTTTTGATTATTTCATCCTTCAGGAATATTAACCTCTCTTTTTATGATCTTTATTTTCCCATACAGAAGTATGTATGCATGTATTTATATTCATGTGTGTACATATTTAATTTGTGATGTACTGCACAACCTTTCTAGAAAGAGGTGTACTATACCTGAAACGTATATCTATTTCTCATAAAAATTAACTCGATATAAAATCACCTTAAATGTTCAACTCCAGGGACCAGGAGTTGGTGTAATGGCTATATTGCTGGACTCCCATGTAGTCGACCGTGGTTCGAGTCCCAGACCTGGTGGCTTCAGGTGCATGGTGCAGCGGAAATGTGCTGCCCAGGGCAACTCCATCCTTCCTGGCAGCTGGGCTTCCACTGAGATACGCAGGGTACCTGCATGAGTGGCCCAGATATGATGGGCTTGCGGACTAGGGCAAGGGAGATTCAGAGGGTCCTCATCTCTCTCTCTTCACCCTCATATTTTTCTCCCTTTTACACAAGTGTGTGTGTGCACACACTCTATCATGCCCCATGCTACTCCAAATCGTGATGGAATGGAGAAATGGAGGTAAAAGGATTGCAATGTGACCATACCACATTAGAGGGTGCTCTTTCTCTCTCCTCTCTCTCTCCTTCTCATTCATTCACCCACTTGGAACTTAAAAAAAAAAATTGAGAGACCAGCAGTTGGCATAGTGGCTATGTCACTGGATTCCCATATAGTAGATGAGGTCCGAGTCCCGGACCTGGTGGCTTAAACTCACACCAGGCGTGTATGTATGAGTGCCCAAGATCCCAAAAGGAGAATGGAGTAGGATGGATTTTAGCATGGCTATCCTTCCAGGGGGTGATTTCTCACTTTTTGTCTCTCTGCTTCTTTCTATCTTTGTGGCACACACACTCACCTTATAGCAAAAAAAAAAAAAGAAAAAGAAAAAGAAAAAACCTCTCCCCCAAAAAAAGAAAAAATGTGTAAATGTGTGTGTCTAAATGGCTACTTGAAAATCAAAAAAGGAAAAGCTAAAATAAAACATAAGATACCATTATAATACTCACTGAAATTTCTACATTAAAACAATTCTAGATTTAGATGTGAAAGCTCTGATAATATAACAATAGACTTTTAGTTAAGAACGTGATTCTAAACTATATCAAGCAAATAGAAACAATTTTAGTTGGATGAGAGTTATACAAATTGGTATGCTGCTTTCAGTGGTAAGGGTCCCAAGATTTTTAAAGGCAGTTTCATGGACTGCATCTGCAAGCCTTCATGTATTAATCTCTCGCTCTTTCTATTTATTTATCTATGCTTTATTTATTCATCTTCTAGAACCACTATAAAATTGTATGTATATATATTTAACTTCAAGTACAGAGAAATAAAAATACTTGTTCAATTATTCTAAGAAGAATGAGCATTGTCTTGACAGTGGAGAATGGCAGTCTATGTCCTTGCTGGTAATTACAGGTCTCCTTATCTCTGTGAGCTCACTAACTTTTATGGCTGCTCCAAAAATCGGCATTTAAAATAATTCAGGAAATGACATCATCACACTTGCTCCTGTCAAGTCAAGGGGAGTGGGATTTAGCAAGACCTTTTTTTTTTTTTTTTTTTTTAATAGGTTTTTGCTATAGGGCGCATTTGCTCACCAGACAGACAGAGAGAGACAGAGAGATAGAAAGTGAGAAATCACGCGCCAGGGCGGATGGCCATGCCGCAATCCCTTCTCCTCCATTCTCCTCTTGAGATCTTGGGCACGCACGCACACGGGCCCAGCGTGAGTTTAAGCCACTGGGTCCGGAACTCGAGCTGCGGTCGACTACATGGGAGTCCAGCGACATAGCCATTACGCTAACTGCTGGTCCCTAGCAAAACTTTTGGTGCTTTCCTTGCAGCAGACGCTATTACTCATTGGAGGCCTCATACAAAAATTCTGAAAGCTCCAAGATGCATCTTTCCAACTTTGCCAATTTGTAAAGAGAGAACATTCTGCATTATTTTTCCAGGTTCCTTTTTCTATTTTTAATTCTTCTTAAACCTCTCCTGTGTCCATTCTGTTATAACCTACCCCATGAGCCTCGTAGGCTATAGTTAACTCAATGTCAATTGCTTAAAACTTAATAATTTCTCAGATTATAATGCTGGATCAAAATAAAAAGATGAGATGCTTCCCTTTTGGTCTTGCAAGTTGATGAAAAATATATTTATTGCATGATATTTAAAGTCAGGACATTTATATTCTTCTCATAAGCTTAATCTATGGTTGTCTGTCATTGTAATTTCAAAACATTGTTTTTCAATAGTTCACCATTAAGTGGGTGGATTGATTTATGTTGGAACCGTGGTGTCAACGGAAAGCTTGCTTTCTCTCTGGGTGTCACGCCAATGAATGCAAAGCAGACATTGGGCTCAAGTACAAACTGTGCTATTTTCTGTTCAATCAACGCATCATTATCGTCACATACAGTGGATCTTAGGGAAAGGATTGATTATCGTTTACTCTTCAGATTCTCAGAGTCCATGCAATAGCTTTAGCCTCTGAATTTGAAAGAAAGAATAATAGATAAATAACGCCGATAAAGCAATGTCTTTCTATCAAAGAGGGCCTGTCAGTGTGGAGCGGTGAGGTTGCTATCTTGCTTCACAAAGCTTGACCTCTCAGCAGGACAAAGAACCATCCCTCAGCTGGAACTGGCCCGGTTAAATCTCTCATTCCATTACACTGTGTGGGCAGTGTAAGAGGCCAGTGGTGGTGACTTGAATTGCAATGTGCAGCCTGTAAAAACTATGTTTTATTTTAAGATATACTTAATTGTGTTCTTTTTTCTAATGAACTATAGCAATTAAAATCTCTGTCATTTGGCAGGAAACGACACTACTGACCAACTCAATTCCTGAAGCACTTTCAGGAGTCAAGATAATTAATTCGAGAAGCTGACTTTTATCTCGTATCAGCATCTGTCCAACACCCTTGTTTAAGGTAAATTAAATTCTGACTCATTCCTGTAATAAACAAAAAAAGGAAAATCGATTCAAACTTTCTCTCTCCTTATGCCTCACCTCACCTCAGGCATTTTGATATGTTTTCATACAGAAGAATCCACTTACAATTTTTCATTTTACATTATCTAAACAAAACATTTTTTAAACAACAGCTGCACTTTTCTCGCTCTCTTTTTCTAACTGCTAGAGGGTGTGTGCCGGAGAGACAGAGAAAGTTAGAGACAGCATCCTTAACAGGGTCTCAACAATGCGACACTGCGATCCCCAGTCATTCGTAAGCCCCATCATGGACAAGTGTGTGGCCATGCTCAGGTAGTCTCTGAACATGAACTCAGAGCCTTCCCATGGGGATTGCCTCAAGAAATGCTGAGGTTTATCACTGTGGCACCATCTGGACTCAGGAGAGATATTTTAATAAGATCAGATTCAGTGGAACAAGCAGATGGCATAATGGCTATGTCACTGGACTCCCATGTAGTCAACCACGGTTCAAGTCCTGGACCCCATGGCTTAGAACTCACAGTGGGAGCAGTGTGTGCGTGTGTACACAAAATCCCAAGAGGAGAATGGGCGTGATTTCTTGCTTTGTCTCTCCGGCAAGTGTACATGCCCTATAGCAAAAATCTCTCTCTCAAAAAAGAAAAGACCAGTGTTAGTAACTACAAAAATTACAGTGCAAATAGGCACTGAAAAACCAAGTAAACTAAAAATAAACTGCCCAGAGAAATTAGGTGAAACCTAATTTAAGCTACTACGATAATAAGTTATCTCATTCATCTCATTTAGTTGCAAATGTTGGTTACTAGAATTCTTAAATGAAACTCAATCAGCAAACTAAATGTGATCATCTGGTAATTTGCGCAGCATTGCTAACATCAGCACTGTGATGGACTGTTACATGTAAATGATCAATTTCAGAAAATAATTACCATTTTTATAATTAACTAAAACGCAGAGCTTCATTTGTATTAAGGCATTTACAACTCGGTAAGTGAATTAACATATCGATCTAATCACAAACAGTTATTAAACTTGATCAAATTATTGTGAAAGGATTTGATCAAAACAGCAATAGTACTCAAGTGCTGGAATTACCAGAGATTTAATTTTTGTTTTGTACTATTTCCAAAATTGTTTAAAATGTATATATATAACAGGGCATTCCGGAAGTGGAGGCAATAGTACTCAAGTGCTGGAATTACCAGAGATTTAATTTTTGTTTTGTACTATTTCCAAAATTGTTTATATATAACAGGGCATTCCAGAAGTGGAGTATTTCTTTAAAAAGCAAGAACTCACTTCCTGAAGTCCGATATTTAAGGAGACTTATTATATAAGACACAGTTCACTGGAAATATAAATAAGAATTATGTTTCTTAAATTTAAGAGTGAATATAAGACTAAATAGAAGGCAATACATACGCATGCACACAACAGATATTCCCTGTTCTTAACTGATGCCAACTGAAAGATGATACGGGAAAGACTTTCTGGAAACAATGAGGCAGTCTGAGTTTTAAAATTTGAAATATAAATTAAGTAGAGAAAATTAGGAAGGAAGATTTTTCAGGTTAGGAGTATTACATGGGCTAAAGGAATGAGGTTGGATTAACAGTTTGAATATGAGTATAAATGTGAGTACTTGTCTGTCTTTGTGTGTTTGACAGAGAAACAGAAACAGAGAAAGAAAGAGAGAGAATTGGGGGACATAAATGAACCGTTCATTGGTTCAGACATCCTGAGGAGGCAGAGGCCATAGTTCTTAATGTGTTTGTTCTTCCAAGTCAGAGCTGTAGACAGACTGAGCTCCTGCCCTCAGAGGGTTCTGTGCCGACTGCAGAAGCTCCCACCCACTTCACAGGTCTGGGAAGTGAGTGTCCGGGGCTCTAGACTGTGTTCAGGCCAGACAGGTGGTTGCCTGGATTAGACTTTTGTTTCTTTCAGGAAAATGAAAAAATACCCAACGACGTGTCACGGGTGCTCACTGCACCTGCTGTGATGACCTCAGGGAGAACAGGCTGGCTCTGCTGTTTCTCCTGTCACCGTCCTTCCACGTCGGGCATCTCCAGGAAGAGGATATCACTTTTTCTGACACCTGCAATATTTCCTCTTCTGCAAGACAAAAACAAAACAAAACAGGAGACTACTCAAAGTAAGGTCTTAGGTGAAACTTAATTTGTTTCCATGTTATCTTAAAGTAATCCAAAAGAAAATAATATTTCTAGTATTTCAGGTGTTTGTGGTGACAGATTATAAAGAAGAAACTGTATATTACTAGGAAAATTTTAAGCATACTTTTTCCAGATAAGAAAAACAAAACGAAAGAAAACACTGGCTTATTTATATCTTCTAAATGTAAGAAGAATAGTCAGCCCCATGGTGCCATGGTTGTTACATAGAAAGCTGGATCTCACATGGCCGACCATGGTCTGAACCCCAGCCCCAAAAGTTTGAAAAACATACCAGGCGCATGTGCATGGGTGCTCTAAATCCTGACAGGATGGTGAAATAGAGGGACAAGGGTTGTGCCATGACCATGCTTCATTGGTGGGATCTCTCTCTCTCCCCCCCCTCTCTCTCCTCGCTGATTACACATGCCAGCTGACAAAAAAGGAAAAATAATATATAGGAACAGGAAATTTTCATATCCCGACTCTTCAGAATGATAACCACACAGAACATAATTATATTAATATTGCAGTTACGTGTTACAGTCTCCTGTTGTTTTCATCTTTCTTTAAATTATTTTTTATTTCAATTCATTTAATACATTTAATCACATTATTTAGCTTGTAAAGTGAATGTTCCAACATGTGTACATTTCTCACCAGTCCAGTTGACAATACTACAAAGTAATCTTCAACAGATAATAACCCATTTCTTTGTCCCATAAATGCCTTGCCTTTCTACTTTTCTCCTTAATGTCTTTCCTCGGGCTCTCTTCCTTTATACACCCTCTTCCCACATTGTATCTGGTATTCACAATCATTTACTATGTTTTTATATTCTTTAATCATTCAGTCTCGGTCATAGAGTACGGATACTCAGTATATATTAAGTGGGGACATACAATGTCTTTCCTACATAGCCTGGCTTGCTTCACTCAGCAGTAAATCTTCCATATTCATCCACTTTCTGTCAAAAGCCAGGGTCTTGTTTTTTATGGCTGAGTAGTAGTCCATGGAGTATATGTGCCACACTTTTTCAATCCATTCCTCTGTTCATGGGTATTTGTGTTGATTTCATGTCTTAGCAATTGTGAATAATGCCACAATAAATATTACTGTGCAAGCACTTTTTCGATTAAGAATTCTTCTGTCCTTTGGGTAAATATCAAGGAGTGGGATTGCAGGATCATATGGTAGTTCTATTTGTAGATTTTTGAGGAATCTCCAAACTATTCTCCACAGTGGCTAGACCAATTTACATTCTCACCAGCAGTGTAAGAGAGTTCCTCTTTCACCACACCCTTGCCAGTACTTATTTTTTTTTTTAACCTTAGTCATTGTGACTGGGGTTAGGTGGTATCTCATTGTGGTTTTGATCTGCATCTCCCTTACAATGAGAGATTTTGAGCATTTTTTCATGTCTTTTGGCTATTCAAATGTCATCCTTAGAGAGTGGTTTTTTCAACTCATTCTCCCATCTTTTAATAGGGTTGATCATCTTTTTTTCAGGACAGGTGCTTGAGTTCCTGTGTATTCTGGTTATCAGTCCCTTATGTGGCACACAGTTTACAAAAATATTTTCCCATTTTGAGGGCTGTCAGTTCACACAAATTACTGTATCTTTTGCCATGCAGAAACTTCTTAGTCTGATATAATCCCGCTTGTTTATATTTGGGATTATTGACTGTGCTTTTGGGGTCTTATTTACGAAGTCTTTGCCTAGCCCGATGTCTCCCAGAGTTTCTTCAGTGTTTTCCATCAATAGTTTTATAGTTTGAGGACTTAAGTTTAGATCTTTGATTCACTTTGAGTTGATTTTTATCAATGTTGAGAGGTGGAGGTTCAGATTCATCTTTCTGCAGTATATCCAGTTTTCCCAGCACCATTTGCTAAAGAGGTTTTCCTTTTCCCACTGGATTGACTGGTACCCTTGAGAGTGAGATTTTTGCTATAGGGCAAGTGTGCTCACCAGAGAGATAGTAAGCAATAAATCATGATCCCTTGGGGAGATAGCCATGCCACACTTCCTTCTTCTCTGTTATCCTGTTGGGATTTTGGGCAAACATGCACACATGCCTGGCATGAGTTTAAGCTGCTGGGTCCGGGACTTGAATTGCAGTGAACTATGTGGAAGTCCAGTGATTTAACCATTACACCATCTGCTGGTCCCAATAGCCTATTCTGTAATAGGACTGGCAAAACCAACTCTATTTCTCCTGACACTATTTCAGAGCAGTTAAGTTTGAACTGGTCCCAAATCATGATTTATTTGCTTGTTATTCAGTTTAGATTCAGGGGGAGAAAAAGAGGAGCCTGGAGTGTCACCTAAATATTGCATTTCCTTAAACCAGAATGGAAATAAACATGTGGCCTGGCTGCTTCAGACCAAAAGGCCCAAGAGGGTCCTTGGTGGTGACCTCTGCCGGGAGGACTCTAACCGGCCATCTGTTTAAGGCTTCATGCAAAGGTATCTAAAGTCAGCATCACACCATTCCTGGAATATTTCTCACTTCCATCACTGAAACTTTAACAAAGCAAAGGAGACAGGAGAACGATCACATCGAGGAGCACAAGTTCAGCAAAATAAAACCCAAACCTTTTTTTACCTACCCCATAGTCTCTTTTCATCAAGAACTATGGGAGAAATTTTCATGTTGCATTTCAATTTTACATAATACCTAGGCTCTTTCCTTCTGAAGGGAAATTACTGGCTGACTTGTAATAGCAATTTGGTACTTCTAAAGAATGAGATTAGTTGCAAAGTACAACCACACTCTGCCTCATTTATTGACATCCACATGTTGACTTTCTTTGACCACAGTTATTTGTGCATAAGTTAAATGAGTTTCTCTGTTAGCTATGTGATTCCTGTCTTTAAATTGCATTGTACTGAGTTCACGTGCCATCTCCTTAAGGAAAAAAACAATTGTGAGGATTAAGTAGATTTCTTTGTTTGTTTGAGGAGTTCATTTTTAAAAGGAATAAATAAAGTGCTTGTCTTGAGTATAGGCTTACCTACAGGACAACTCAAGAAAATTTATTTGGAACCATGATCTGTTCATGAGGTGGGACATTATGGAATAATAAGGACAATTGTTATAAAGCTTATATAGTGGCCAATATAAAGATGAGGGAGGGAGAATAGATAGTTACACATAATTTTATATTTAAGAGTTTTTAATTTTTCTGTTTTTTTTTGGTTGTTGTTGTTTATGTGAGTTTTGGGCTACAGGGCATGTGTGCTGTCCACACTAAGGGGTGGGGGGGTGGAGAGAAAGAAAGAAAGAAAGGAGAAAGATTACTTCTCCCCATGGACATGAAGAATGACACCAAGGAATCCCTCCTCCTCCATCTCCTCCATTTCTCCTTCCAGGACTTGGGGTATAAGCATCCAGCATGTTTCTCAAGCCACCAGGCCCTGTACTCAAACCACAGTCAGCTAAGTGGGATGCAGCTCCCTTAACCACCAGGTCACTAAGCTGGTCTTACCCCTGTTTTTAAGAGTTTATTTATTTACTTACTTATTTTTTGCCTTAGGGTACATGTTCTTGCCAGAGAGAGACAGAGACAGACAACCCCTTCTTCTCCGCTCTCCTCCCAGGATCTTGGGCATGCATACACATATGGCCAGCATGAGTTCAAGTCCCCAAATTTGGAACTCAAATCATAATCGGCCATGTGGGAGTCCAGCAACAACCACTACACCATCTGCCAGCCCCACCCCTATTGTTTTAGAAGTATCTTAAGACAATACTGAATGCTCAGTCTACCAAATAAAAAAAAAATTAAAAATATTAAAAAAACCAGAAAAATATTAAGCAATGTAATACATTTTCAACTGGATGGAGACTGAAACCTCAGTATATCTTGAAATGGAAAGGAATTCAGCACCGGGTAAAGCATAGAAATTGCTTTAAAAACACTGAGATTTAAAAACTTTCGAGTTAGACAAACTTGGTGGGTGTGGAGGCAGACCGTTTTTACCAACAGGAATATGGACTTGCCACTGCTACTACTATAATGTTTGTAAACTTGCCTGATTCAGATGCTAGCCTGCACAGTAATTGCATATGTCATCCAAGAACTCTTGAAGAAAGAAAGGAAGGAATATGGTAGCAGGTAGAACTGCAGGAAGAAGAGCAGGGGAAGAGAAGAAATAGGAGAAAGAGAAGGTGGGGAAGCAGAAGAAAGAGAGAAGCCTTCTGTTAAGCCAACCAAGCACACTTTCTACTTGCAAAATGAAACTTTGAGAGCATCACATCCGTTTTCAGATTTGCTGCCAGTGATGAAGGCTGTGTGTATCTACATAAACAATTTAACGGGAAGCATACTAACAAGATATGCTTTGCTCCATAAGTTCTGCTTTCTGAGAACAGTCTCTTATCTTCTTGCTTTTGTTTTGTTGATGAATTGTCAATGAAGAGAGAGATAATTTAAGGAGGAAAACCTACGAGGGTGTTCATACAGAACTTTCGATTCAAAAGTTTCCAGTTCAGTTTAACTACTAGGAAATGATTGCTTTAATTTTTGTGCCAATAAATATGTGCATTTTTAAATTAATATCTTTATCCCTATAGAAACACACAGTAAAAAATGAAAGATTATGGTTCTTTTGCTTTGCCTAATTTAATCATCATTATTATTTTGACAGCCAGAAACTTTAGAGATTTCCAAGACAGTTAAATTATACCATGTTTAAGAGGCAAACATACTCTTGCAAATCTAGGATTCTTTTTTTCCCTCTGTCTTTATACTACTGCACTGCTATGTTTATAAGTTATATTTGGATAATAATTTTAAGCATATGCTGATACATTATCTACTTCAATTGACCATTTTTGAGCATTTTTCTTTTTTAGAAGAATAAACATGGAATTATTAAATTTTAGCACTGGAGAGCCAGTCAGTGGCATGATGGGTAAGGTGCCTGGATCCCACACAACTGACTGCATAGTTCAAGTCCCAGACCCAGTGGCTTGAAAAACATGCTGGCTACATGTGCATACAGACCCAAAATCCTGAAAGGAGGGAGAAATGGAGGAGAAGAGCTTGTGATGTGGCCATCCCCCAAGGGGTGCTTTCTCACTTTCCCAGTTTCTCTCTCTCTCTCTCTCTCTATCTCTTTCTCTCTCTCTCTTATGAGAACACATGCCCTATTGCCCGGGTCCAGCCTCAGCGTGGGTGGGTTATCTCGACGAAGGCGGCGAAGGTGAACAGAAGACAGAGGCCTCGATGCCTTTCATGCATGTCCTATGCCGGACACCCCTCAGAGGTCGCCCTCTGAGGAGTGACGACTGCTAGGAATCATCGTGCGTTTTTATTGAAAACGTGTTACATGCAAGTAAAGGGAGAGGGGCTAGTGTTTCAATTAACAGCTCATAAAGTTTTTAACAATAAAGAACAAAGATTCTATTCAGGGGTGGATTAAGGGTGGGTCTAGTGTAGTTCCTCAATTGTAGGTGGGTCTCCATGGAATGCAGTTTCAGGAAAGCCGTTCTGGTAAGCAGAGATGATTACCAGCAGATGCGGCGCAGGAGCCATCTTGTGATTACTGAGAATGGTGCTGAGAAAAGAAAATCTCAAGAATAGATATTAGTTCTTATGGATCTTAATAAAGAATGATACTTATACAGTTTTGTAGGGATCTAAAACTTAATTTGAGGAATCCTAATATATTTATCTATTTCACTTGGAGAGGGCAGGGGTGTCCTGGGCCAGTTTTGGCCTAATCCTATTTTAGGTAAAGAAAGGATTAAGTTTACCTTAAATGTATTTTGAAGGGCCTTCCAAAGGTCAA
>NW_006159671.1:3452133-3490448 GCF_000334495.1 Tupaia belangeri chinensis | reverse complement strand
TTCCAAGGTCGGGGGGGAGGGGGGGGGGTGCACAACAGTAGCCTTGCCAACGTGTTGATCTGACCGGAAGCGGAGCTCAAGGGTCTGGGGGCTCAGACAGATCCTGGGGCCTCACCGGGTCGGACTCCTCCACCCTATGACAAAATTAAATTAAAAATTTTAGTACTGGCGTTAGAAAGAAGGGCAAAAAGTTTGAACAAATAGCCATGATTCAAAAGTTTTCATGATGCATTCTACAGCTAACTGAAAACACGGAAATCCCTGTAATGGAGCAAGTTTTACTGAAGAAGAAACAAAGGTGTCCTTAACACCATCTCTATTTTAATAATCTAATTGCAAATGATCAGAGGAGAAGTGATGTTTAGCAGTGCCATCCCATTTTAATTTGTAAGGGTGATCTAGATTTCATGTGGAAAGAAAGACAAAAACAAAACAAAAACTATCTGAGACTAAATCTGGCAATCTTCATACTGAAACTAAATCCTCAAGATGGAAATCAGTTACCTGAGGCCCCATCAATGAAGAAAATCCACGAGACGATCATGCACTTTTCAATCAGTGGCTGAATGGATCACAAGCTGAGACGCCTACCCTTGAAAATGCATGCTTGGACCTCCTCAGGAAGAGACCGGATTATTCCAGTCTTGGCTACTGGCTCTCCTTGCTGTGCACTTGGCAATAAACTTGCACCTCCTTTTGCTGCACCCCATTTCCACAGCTGGGCTTGTGGCACTGGCACGAGTAAACTTGAGTTAACTTAGTCACAGAATTTTCTCGTTCTTTTCAAATTTCACGTTCATTCTATTTTTGCTTTGACTTTCCTTCAAAGCATAATTAGACAATGTTTCTATTCATGAAAGTTCTATTTTCTAAGCATTATATTGTTTTAATGCTCAAGAAAAGAGGTTTCTGGCAATCAAAAAGTATTCAGCAGTGAAGCGACTCAGCCCCAGGGATAAAACAGCTCAAATGTGTGTGTGTGTGTGTTTAAATAAGAGAGCAAGGCTTTCATGAATTTGAGGCTCACTCAAAAGTGAATCACAAAGCACTTCAGTCACCGTGTTGAACATTTTTAATACCTATAGCTTATCTGCATTCAAAATACAAATAATTTCAATGGACATCCAGCTTCCAGTTGCAGAATAACATATAGGACTAAATTTATTAATTATAGGAATTAAAAAAATGTAAAATGTGTGTGTGTATAGACAAATAGAGATACATAACACTTTATGACAAACATGACAGAAATCGTCATCCATCCAATGCACAGTGAATGGACTCAGAAAATATAAGTTGCCATCTTATTGTCCAGAAGCCATGAGAGGATGGAATTTTGAGCTTTTGAAGTTGTTGAACATTTAAGTGGGGGAAGGGAGGGCATTCTAGAATGGAAATAATCAAAATGGGAAAGGCCCCCATATTTCGGAATAAACTTCCCAGCAGAGGGATAATTATTCTTCTAGCCAAATGTATGAATAACAACTAGTTTTTAATAGATAGATAGTAAACAATCAGACTAAAGATATGGAGTGATGGCTCTTAAGATTGGATACTAGACTACAAAGTCCACTCATTTCTGAGTGAAGGGAAAATACGACAATGGATTCCATGATCGTCCTACAGAGGAAAGACTCCAGGTCATGAAGCGGGACAAGGTCACCAAGGTGGTGCCCCTCAGGCTCTCTGGTCTCCTGCATTCAGCAGTGTCAGGAGTGACACCTACTCCCATCAGCCAGAGCAGAGAACCTCATCACTCACTTGGCGGCTTATTACAAGGGATCTTCCCTTGGGAGTGAGGAAAACTAACCCTCGTCTAAACCCTGTACTTGCTCTACCTAGTAAAACAACAGATCAAGACCCAGATGGAATAATAGATCTTCACGTAACTTTGCAGCATTCTAGAGCACAACTCAAAGACACTTACATTTAAAAAAACAAAATGAAGTATGCTGTACCCAACAAAGTAAAATTTAGAATGTATGTCATTTAAAAAAAATATCTAGCAGGTGGGCCAAATGGTGACACAGTGATAACACTGAACATTCTGTCAGGCAGACCCACATGGAAAGGTTGCCTATTGAAGTCCAGAAACCCTTCTGTGATTGCTGGCCCTGTGTGACCCGCGATGGCTGAGGCTCACAGCTGGACAGTGACATTAAGACTGTCTGTCTCTCTCCTTTCTCTCTCTCTTCTCTCTCTCTCACACACACACACACACATCTCTCTCATTCATTGAGTAAATACACTTCAAAATCAACAAATAGTCTGGTCTCCCAACTTTGTGATTAAGAGAGCTGGATCCCACCTGACTGAGCATGGTTAAATTCTTGGCCCTGGCACCTTGAAAAACACTGGGTGCATGTGAGTGTGTGCTCCAAATTCCAACAGGATGAAGGAATAGGTTGTGGCATAATGACACCCCGTGGGAGGGTGCTTTCTCCACATTCCCTACCCTATCAATCTGTCTCTGGTGAGCACACACATTCTTTGGCAATTAAAGAAATATATCTATATATATTCAAAGAAACAGCAAAACACAGCCTACAATGAGGTAAAATCTACCAATGCAAACCGATGCAGACATGCCACGTGTGGTAGCCCTCAATAGAAGAAGGATATGAAGTAAGTTATTACAATCGTACGATGTGTCTTCAAGGTGGTAGGAATGTTATTGAAAGTATTAATTAGAGACATAGAAGATATAAACATGAGACAAATCAAATTTCTAGAGATTTTTTTTTCTCCGTAGCTTCTCTTTTCATAGAACTCAAACAGTAATTTTGTGTGCTGTTGAGTAGGGTAGCCCATAATTCCGTGGGCAAGTTAAACACTTGACATGCGACTAGTCCAAACTGAGGCTTGCTGTGTTAGACAGGCAGTAGATTTCAGAGACTTAGTGTAAAATATCAGACTAGTATTTCATATTAATCACACATTGGAATGATAATATTGCTAATACCAGGTTAAATAAAATATATTGCTAAAATGAATTCTCTGATTTTATTTTTCACTTTTTATAATAGTTATTATAAAATTTTGAATTACATCTATGATTGCATTTGTAGCTCACACTATATTCCAATGTACATGTTAATCCCAGAGACTCGGAACGCAGGCCTAGAGAGGGAAAACGAGCTTTCTCTAAGTCTTCCTGATAGTGTCCCTTAGTGAGAATTATGAATCCAACGATGCACACACACTGTGCTAGCACACAGCATGAAGCAGAGGAGACAGGAGACAGTCTGAGATCCGGGGTGCGTGTGGCACTGTTTAGTAGAAATCACTTCTTATTTAATCCTTATTGCATTTTTCTATTTTATTTCATTTTAAGATGTACATCTGTTAGTATGTGATACTTGTAGCCCTATTAAAAATATATTTTCTATTTCCATTCCCATGTTTATGGCAGTATCTTTATAAAAGATAAAAATATATTTTCTATTTCCATTCCCATGTTTATGGCAGCATCTTTGGAACAGCCAAGTAGGGAATAACCCAGGTTTCCTTCAATGAATGGATAATCAAAATTACATATTTTTTTACATATTTACATATATATGTAAAAATGCATGTAATTTTAATTATACACACATACACAATGGGAAACTATTTAGCCTTAAAAGAGATGGAAATCTTTTCTATTTCCATTCCCATGTTTATGGCAGCATCTTTGGAACAGCCAAGTAGGGAATAACCCAGGTTTCCTTCAATGAATGGATAATCAAAATTACATATTTTTTTACATATTTACATATATATGTAAAAATGCATGTAATTTTAATTATACACACATACACAATGGGAAACTATTTAGCCTTAAAAGAGATGGAAATCTGTCATTTGTAGCAACATGGATGAACCATGGAAGAGATTGTGTTATATGAAATAAACCAGGTACCAAAAGACAAATATTGCATGATCTCACTTCCATGTGGAGTGTAAAAATGTTGAGCTCAGAGAAACAGAGAGTAAAACAGTGTTTACCAGAGGCTGGTGGTGAGAAGATCCCAGCAATATTGGTCAACGCACACACCAGTTTCACTTACGTAATGTAGGAGGATTATGTTCAAGAGATCTATAGTATATCAAGGTAATTACAATTAACAGCAAAATATTGTATACTTGAAAATTATTTTAAAAATAGTTTTCTTTAAAAAGTTACTACAGGGTGTTTGTACTTGTGAGAGAGAGAGACCCCCAAGTGGCGATAGCCATGCTACAATCCCGTCTCTTCCAATCTACTCTCCAGATTTGGGGCATATATGCTCATGTGCTAAACACATTTTTCAAGCTTCTGGATCTAGGATTCATCCAGCACAGCCAGTCATGTGAGAAACAGTTACCTTTACCACACCGCTGGCTGGCACAGAAGAATAGATTTTTAAATGTTCACATTATAGCAAATAAATAAAGTATGTGAGATAATACGTGTGTTAAATAGCTCTACTCTCCATGCCACAGTGTATGCACATATCAAAATATTAATGGGACCAGCATATGGTGTAATGGTCATGTAGCTAGACTCCCACATGGCTGACTCAGCTGCTTGAAACTCACACCAGGCACAAGGGGATGCATGTTGAAAATCTCAGAAGATAATGGAGGAGAAGGAATTGTGGCGTGGTCATCCACCTTGGGGCATGATTTCTCACTTTCTGTCTCTCTGCTTTTCTCTGTCTCTCTGGTGAGTGCATATGTCCTATAAAAAATAAAAAAAAAAAACTCTCTAAAAATAAAAAAGAAAAGAACCAAGTTGTACATCACAAATGTAAACAATTTTTACTTGTCAATTAAATTAAAAAAAAAGTGAATGCATAAAATAACCTCTTGTATTCAAATACATTTTAGGATTTTTTAGTAACACAAAAAATGACTGATTAAAGCTGTAAAAACTGTTAAGGCTTAAACTGTAGGAATGGAACAATTGGATGATAAAACATTGTTAAAACATTAGAGCAGATTAGTGTTGAGTGAGTAACACTAGTTGCAAAGCAGCTGAAGTTACATTGTCTGATTGAAAGAAACTATTTATAAAAATCCTATTAGCAGGTTTAAGAATGTTACTTCAGTTGTATATCCTTTCCTTAGTCAAGTCTTCTAAAGAAATTTTGTATCTTCTACTACAAAAAGAATACAAGCACAACCTTTGAAGTTGTAACCAAACTCAAAGGGCTCCATGGGCCCTTTGTCCTCAGGCTGTTACATCCCTGAGATACAGATTTGGAACTTGTTCTCCTAGCTTAGTTCACCATCCCCTACTTTTAAGAGGTAAGAATCCAGTTAAAGGTGTATTGTGTGACTACTTTTTCTTTTTATTGCCTAGAGCTGTTTCAAATAAATACATAAAGTGTCCCAAAAGGATGGACTCTGTATAATATTATTAATAGGAAGTAAAAATAAAAGTTTACTGGTTTGACAAAGGAAAAAAGCAAGCTGTCCGAGAGGCTATTTTTAGCATATATGTATATGTATAGAAAAAATTTTCTCTTAATTGCCAAAGGGCACATCTGTTCATCAGAGAGACAAAAAGAGACAGAGAGAGGAAGAAAGTAACCCCCAAGGGGCCATGGTCATGCATCATTGCTTCCCATTCATTTCTCCATCTTGTTAGGATTTGGGGCATGCACATGCACATGCCTCCTGAATTTCTAAGTCACTAGGCTACAACTCAAGCTATGGCTGTCCATGTGTGGTACAGCTCTATTAACCACTAAGCTAAGACGCTGACCATGCAGGATTTATCAAGTCTACAGCAATAGACGGCAATCTCCTAGGCATTTACTTTTTTTTTTTTTTTTTTTTTTTTTTTTTGATAGTTTTTTTTTTTTTTTTTTTTGAGCTAGAGTATTTTGCTATAGGGCATGTACACTCACCAGAGAAAAAGAGAGAAACAGAGACAGAAAGCAAGAAAGCAATCCCCCAGAGGGATGAACACACTGCAATCCCTTCTTCTTCATCCTCCTTATGGAATTTTTGGACATGCACTCACACATGCCTGGCATGAGTTTGAAGCCGCCAGGTCTGGGACTCGAACCTTGGTCAACTACATGGGAGTCCAGTGATATAACCATTACACTGTCTGCTGGTCCCTAGCCTGAGATTTTTACATATATTGAAAGAGATATTTTATGGATGAGTTCATAGTTTTGTGACAAAAGCCCTCCACATAAAATATCCCATCAGCCTTTGGGGACTTTCTAGACCACATTTGAAATTCCCATTTACTCTATTTTTAATTCTTTCTGTGGAATTTGAGAGTGATGGCATCTCTGTAGTCTGTTTCACTTTCCCTCATACTGTGACTTATTCTGAAGTTCAATTTTTGTTTTTATGGCCTTTAGAGACTACTGAAAATCTCATAATGAGATTTCTTACATTTCCATGCATTGCCTCACAGGAGTATCAAAGGCACATTTTCATTTATTGTATTTTAGCTTGTCAAGTGATTGGAAAAGCCATGTAACATTTAAGTCAGTATTTAAATCAGGCCTTTATTTTATTTTTTATCTTACATTCACATCCACTATACTCTGTTTCTGTGCTGTCTAAGAAAATCAGGTTATCCAAAACAGCTACCTGGGATTATCCTGAGAACTCAGCCTTTCCCTGAAAAATCAGGAGTCAAATAACGAATGTACATCTTTGAAATGAAGTGAACACCCTTCTGGTTAAAACTGAATACAAATGTAATTGTCAATAGAACATGGTCTTTGTAACACTCCGACACTCTCAAAACGCACAGGACATAAAGGGATGCAGTGTTGTACTGCATAGAAAGGGAAGTGCCAGGAGTCAGAGTGAGGTCCTCAGAGTCCCCCTGAGTGGTGGTCAGTGAGCTGGAACTGAGATACAGAAGAGAATCCCATTACTCGTCTACCTATACGCCCTCTATAACCTTGGCTTCCGTTGAGGGCTACTGTGTGATACTCATGGCAGTGGCTATTGTGGGGAAGGCCAGGATTAATAAGATATAGCATCTCTCAATGTGGTAGGTACATTGAATATTTTGATTTCTCATCTTGTGTTTTTACCTATTTGAATATAAACTAATTATTGTTCTTTTAAATTTTGCCCTTTTATTCATGACCAAGTATGTGCACATATGTGTCAGAGGATAAGTAACAGAGAAAGACATGTGTGTGTGTGTGTGTGAGAGAGAGAGAGAGACAGAAAGAGAGAGAGAGAGACAGAAAGAGAGAGAGAGGGGAACAGTTTCTAAAAGGGTCTGGTCATGCCACAATTCCCTTTTTTTCAGTCCATTCGATCTGAGACTTTCTTGCAGATTTCAGGTTGACCAGGCTGGGGATTTGAGCTACAGTCACCATGTAGGATCCACTCAGGCTCTGGTTTCCTCCTCATCCTATTTCCATTTAATGAGCACTACAATTTTTTTAAGCTTCTTTCAAAACGGTGTGAAAGTTATTCAGTCAGCTCTTTCTAGAGACTGCAGAAGCTCTCGATGGAGAACGAGGAATAGAATTACATCCCTTGCCACAGCCCCAGTGACCTCAATGATCCTCAGGTCATTTAAATACTCCATCTATGGGTGGAAAGCAAGTTCACCCTGAACGGATTTCTTGTATAGTTTTTAAGACTCTTCAGCACTGAATGTATTATATTTCTTCTGTTAGGAATAAGGCCCCCTAAGACATTTTGATTATCAAGTCATGTTTGTATCATTTTTGGAAAAATTATTTGTCCTTTGAATAACTGCTTCTACTGTCTCTTTGCCACCGGTTTTGAGTGTTCTTTGTTTATAACAGAAAATGTCCAGCGGTGGGAAGAAGGGTATAGACATGAGAAGTCCATTTTAAAGATTTCCTTGAGGAATACATCCCCAGATCAGTTTCCGTCAAACAAACTTTACCTAAGATTTTATTTCATAGTTTTACAAGGATATCTTTTTTTTTTCAATCTTCCCTTCCCTTCCCTTCCCTTCCCTTCCCTTCCCTCCTTCCCTCCCTCCCTCCTTCCTTCCTTCCTTCCTTCCTTTCTTCCTCCCTTCTTTTTCTTCATAAGAGCATAAGAGAAAGACAGAGACAGGGGCCCTGACAGGCTTCGTGATGCTGTGATCTCTCACCACTGGCCTTTTGACCAGCCAGCATTATGGGCGTGCCTGTAAGAGCACGTGGTTATGGCACACAGTTTTAAAGGCGTTTTGAAGATGTAATTGAAGTTAATAATAATTTGACTCTAAGACAGAGAGATTGGGTCAACCTGACTTGGTCATGTGAGTCCTTTGAAAACAGTTTCTCCAACTGGGAGCAGGAGTGAAAATCAGAGTCTGAGAAAGAGTTGATGTGCAGGTACTGGCTTTGAAATCAGAGCTGCTCGTGTGCTGAAAAACATGAGTGGTCTCCAGGAACAGAGAGTAGGCCCTTGTTGACAACCAGCAGGGAAACAACCACAGAAACCTGAGCTCAGGCAACAACCCGAATGATGCCGGAGGCTGATTCTGTCTGAAGCCTAACGCAGTTGACACTTGTTTCCAGCCAGTAAAAACCTAAGCAGGAAGGCCCTGGCGAGTCTGCCTGGAATTCTGAACTACAGGAGGGTGACAGAGCAAATGGATGTGGCCTCAAGCTGCTCTGTTTGCCATAATCTGTGATCCAAACACAGAGTAAATAGAAAATCTGAGGAAATGCCTTTTTAGTTTACTCTGCCTCTAATGGAGACTTGTTTGCTCTGGTTGCATATGGAATTCTTGGTCTTTGACCAAGTTTTAGAGAAAAACATATTTATAATACATGCTAACTGACCAAGTTGCATTGCTTGTAACAGTATTTAAGCATATATGAATATATTTATATATATATAGAGAGAGAGAGACACATACCAAGAGAGAGAGAAGCCATTGTGTGTGTGTGTATACATGATGAATTTTTCTTTGCAAAATTGTGTCATGGGACCAGCAGTTGGTATAATGTCTATGTCACTGGACTCTCATGTAGTCGAACGTGGTTTGAGTCCCAGATATGGTGGCTTAAACTCACGCCAGGTGCATGTGCATGTATGTTCAAGATCCTGAGAGGAGAATGGAGAAGAAGGGGAGAAGGGATTTTGGTGTGGCCAAGCCCCTACCCGGGGGCCGATTTCTCGCTTTCTGTCTTTCTGTCTCTCTCTCTATCCTTCTGGCGAGCATACACCCCCTACAGCAAAAAAAAAAAAAACCCAAAAAACAAAAAACAAAAAAAACAAAAAACAAAAACCTTTCCAAAGAAAATCTGTCATAACTTTCCTGATGACCCAATATATAGCTATATCCATATCCATATCTATATATCTATCTCTATCTCTATCTCTATATAGAGAGAGCCATCTCTTTCAGAAAAAGAAAAAGATAAATCTCTACACATGAAAATATATTGGAAAATTAAGCAGAAACAAATGAAAATTATTTCTAAACCACCCAGTAAAACTGAATGCAAAGAGCAGAGCAGAGTACCTATTTGCATAAACATTATATCTTTGCAGTTTTTCTTCCAGCAGTTGCTATGACAAAAAAAACAACCAACATAGAGAAGTATATAAAGAATGGTCATGTTCAACCTGTTTCCAACACTTGAGAAGCTCACTAGGCCCATTTTTTCCATTAATAATTGCCAACCGTGCAATGAAATAAGACAATTTGCTTTTCTTTTTAATTTATATGTACAAAGTTTTAGAAGTTTTGGCTGAGGGCACATGAACTCACCAGAAAGAGAGAGAGAGACAGAGACAGTAATAGGGAAAGTGAGAAATCACCCCCCATGAGGAATGGACATGCTGCAATCCGTTCTTCTCCATCCTCCTCCTGGGATCTTGGACATGCATGCACACATACCTAACGAGAGTTTCAAGCCACCAGGTCTGGAACTTGAACCAAAGATGCCATGTGGGAGCCCATTGACATAACTGTTATGCCATTTGGGGGCCTGTATATGTACACTTTTTTAAATGATGGATAAATCGTGAGGACATAAATACTTAGTAAGTTGTTTGTACTTTAATGCATAATAAAAACGCTTCAGTATTTTTTTTTATCTGGATACTTATCAAATATTATTGATGCAATAAAGACATTGTGGTCTTGGAAGTTATGAGAGTTTCTGTCTTAGACCCTCTGTCTTTTAGACCCAAGTCCATCCTGCTATTTTACTGTTATGGACTGAATGTTCGAATGCCTCCTAAATTCACATGTTGATGTTCTAATTTTCAATGTGATGATATTTACAGGCAAGTCTTTTGGTAAGTAATCAGGTTTGGAGGACATTAGAAGGATGGAGCTACTGAGAAGAGGGCTTTCACCTACAACCGATTCACCTGCCACCTGGATCTTGGACTTCCCAGTCTTCAGAACTGTGAGGAATCATTTGTTGTTTAAGCCATCCAGTCTATGATGTTTTGGTTATGGTAGCTCAAACTTAGACCATTACTTACTTTCCTAATGACTCCAAAATTTGACTTTTTCATTTTTTAAAATTAAACAGTATCCCTGTACCCCAGGCATGTGAATAATTCTTTGCCACACTCTTCCAGAGCCCCTACTATGAATTATTTAACTGCTTTTATGAATTCTTTTTAACAAGTTACCCAGTATTTTACCTTTCTGTGTTTTATGGTGCTTTCTCTACAAGGAATCAACGGGCTTTTATGAGTTTCTCAACATAGGTTACATTCAATTCTTTGCTCTTAAGAAGTATTTAAATTTGATAAATTTAGTAAGAAACTTGTTTCAAAACTGTCACACAAAATACCATTCTAGGTGCAAATATTATATAGTCCAGGTCCTTGACCCTTGGCATTAAGAATTAGTGGTGCAATTAAACTTACTTATTGAGCAACTCTAAATAAAATTAAGTTGCTGTCCAAAATCTCCAGAGGAGAATGGAGGAGAAGGGATTGCAGTGTGGTCATCACCTGGAAGGGTGATTTCTCGCTTTCTGTCTCTCTGTTTCTCTCTGTCTCTCTGGCTAGCATCTCTCAAAAATTAAATTAAATGACAATTACTCGACCTCAGCCAGCATTTATTAAATACTTAATATATCTCAGAAGTTGAGCTATGGACTGACTATAACCAATATGCTACGTGATTAAAAAGTTAATAGACGTTCTGTTTGCTATAGTCCTTTGGAGTAGAAAGATTTTGATAGAAGGCAAAAGTGTTATGCGAGGCTGCCTTTGTAACACATCAGGAGTAACAGTAAAAAAAAAGAATGGAAAGGTATTGACCAAAGAATACCCATTGTGAATGGTATTTATTCAAGTATTGTTGGCCAACTGAAAGAAAATGAGAATAGAAAAGTGAGTTTGAGGACAATAACGAGGACTTACATATCATAGCTGGGCCTCTTTATTCTCCAGCAACTGGAAAACCACAAAAGGTTATTGAACATGGGTAATACTTGAATATGTGGATTCATAAAATTGTCTTGTTATCTTATCTGAATGGGAATTGAAATGATAAAGGATGAAAGAATGCTTGGAAGGCCATTGCTTGCATCTAGTTGAAAGATGGAGAAAAACTGAATTTAAATCGTTCCATTGAGAATCGAAATAAATATATATGGAAATGACGTTAGGTCCTATGTTTATCACCAAGGGAGATCTAGCTACAAATATTGCATTGTCTTTGACGTTAATGTGCTCCGAGTCGAAGACAGGGGGAAGAATACGTCGACAGTTTGGATTATAACCCAAAGGGAAAAAATGTTAGGAGATGCTCAACAAGAGGTTAGGTCCTATGTTTATCACCAAGGGAGATCTAGCTACAAATATTGCATTGTCTTTGACGTTAATGTGCTCCGAGTCGAAGACAGGGGGAAGAATACGTCGACAGTTTGGATTATAACCCAAAGGGTTATAATCCAAGAGGTTATGTTTAGAATATCTTGGAGATCTCTAAATCATAGCACAAGCATCGCTTTCTCCAGGAACTAGAAATTCTACTTTGTAGTTTACCATAACGAAAACACAAACTAGGTTGGGCATCTCTACAGGGCAGTGAGCCCACAGGAACATGCCACAGTTTTGCCGATTTTCTCTCTAGGACTCTGACTGCAACTGCTCAGGCAGCCATGTAGCCTGTTCAGTAAGCAAAATGAAACCATGAAGTAGCATCGGTAAAAACATAAGGGAACAATTTTTTACTGTTGTTATTGCCACTGTCATTTGCTTGTTTAATATAGATCTCTAATTAACCAATAGAAGTATTTAGATAAGCCAAAGACCATTGAATTCAAATTGCCTCTTATTTCCCCCTTGCACTGCAATACTATTAGTTGTCAAATCTTATTGATTTTACATATTACAGAGCTCATAAGCCTATTCCCATCAGCTTGGGTTCATTATTACCTAGTGCTCCCTTGTGAGTCCCACTGCATCTACATGGTATTTCTCAAGTGAGTGGAAAGGCTGTAAAGACTAGGAAGGATCGTGGCAAGGGAAATGGAGGTGTTGGTTGAAGGAGACAAGATTATAGATAGATAATTTCTAGTGTAAGTTTTCAGGTAACTTCAGTTAACAATGATTTATTGTATATCCCAGGATAGCTAAAAAAAGAGTCATTTGAATGTCCTCAATACAACGTAATGACAAATAGTTGGGAGGATGGATATGGTTATTACCCTGCTCTAATTATTACACATTGTCTTCTTGTACTGAAAATTTATATTATGGTCCCTAAACACATATAATGATAACAATGATTGTACATCAATGTAATATTTTGGGAGCCCAAACTAATAAACAGTAAGTTAATTTTTAAAATAATGCTGTGTTTCAGGTGAGTACTGAGATAAAAAGCAATCACGGCACTAGAAATCAATCAGGATGACGTTTTTCAGCTGAAAGCAGTTGGGAGCTAGGGCGAGTAAACCTTAGGGCCTGCAAATATCTTTCTGATGCTGCAAGTCAGATCTTAGAAGACAAACACACATGTGCTCACATGTACGCAAACACACACACAAAGTCTACCAGCTAAGAGCATACTTGTGAATAAGAGATGGAACATGGGCCAGAAAAGGAAGACAAGGTGAATCATTCATCATTGCATTAACTTAGCTATGAAAATTTTATTGTACACTTCCTATGTATCAGGCACTTGAAATTCAGTGGGGGCTTGATTTATTAATGACTTTGGTCTTAAAAATGCACTATAATAAAGCAAACTGCTCACCTGTATAGCCCTTAGTTATTAAAGGCCTGTACTGCCAATGACTGTTTTATGTCATTTTTGCTGCATGTTTTCCATTTGACTTTTTTTTTTCTTTTATTTACTAGAAGGCACAGGCACTTGCCAGAGACAGAGAGGGAGAAAAAGGGACAAAGCACTCCCCATTGGATTGTGGTCATGCTACAATGCCCGTCTCCTTCATTTTTCTACCCTATCAGAATTTGGCACACACACGCACTTATGCCTGGTGTGTTTTTCAAGTCATCGGGGCTGGGATTCAAACTTCTGTTGACCGTATGTATGGATCTGGTTCCCTTACCCAATGGGCCCTGAGGCCAGCGCTATTTGACTCTTAATATACTTTATCTACTTTCCCTGTTATTCTCTGTGTCCCAGGAGTCTGACTTTTAAGGACCATATCAGGCTTCTTTGTTGTCTAGCTTTAGACCATTAGGCATCAGCATGAATTAGCAAAGGATAAGAAGAAAATGAGGTATTTATTGTCCCGATCTCTTCTCTGAAGCTTCTCCTGAGTTCAACTATCCATGGAGCTCTTTCTCAGAATTCTGGTAGCTACTTCCTACTTATCCCTAGTCTGGGAGGACTGTCTTTAGCTTATGGTTATTTCTGTCACCTTAGCTGGAAATTGTCATCAGTTTCATTCTAGGAACCAGACATCCACTGGTCTGGAATGTGTAGTTCTTCGATTAGATTAAAAGATTTTGTTACCCATTTCCATATTCACATTCTTGACTGTTGCATTCGTTGAATATTCCTTTCCATATTCACATTCTTGACTGTTGCATTCTTTGAATATTCTTTATGTTTAACATCTGTGTCTACCTACCTGCTGTCGTATTATGTGTGAGGCGTGAGTCTAGCTCAAGAATGCATGCTTAGAATAAACTGATCACCTCTTAGTGCATATTCCAGAGGCTTCTCCATCTATTTCCAGCTTCTCAACCTTTAGCTGTCCCAAATCAATAGTGTCTCCAGAGCAATCCTTCTAAAACATGCATACCATATTACAAACTATGCAAATCTAAGATGTTCTACCCCAGCTTTTTTCTTTTAAATATCCTTATGTAATTTTAACCTGATAAATATTTATCTTCACGTTACCATAAATTCTGGAAATTCCTCTTAATCATCACAGCTTGCCTATACCATTACAATAATTAGGAATGGAACAAAGTACAGCAATTTTTGCAAACTTGAGATGCCAATGTAGCATTCACATTATTACCTCATTAATGCTTTTTCCTCAGCCTAATAAAAACATACTTTATAAAGGCTATAATCCTTAGACTACAATATAAAAGTAATTAAAAATGTACGTATAGATTACTGATTATTCCTTTTGAAATATATCACCAAAATTATGTTAATATAGTATTTATGTGATAGAGATCATTATTATGTATACTTCTTTAAAAAGTGTACTAGTTTGTTGCCAATAGAATTGTAGTTTTCTTACATTTTAGTAAAAGTATTTAATAATGCTTTTAGAAATAAGAAATTGTAACTCAACAAGGAGACTATCAATATAATTATTTTATTTGGTGCCTACGATGTTTTAATAGTTGTAGATACTATTTACTTCTGTGCATGGCTTCTTTATTGCTGTTATTATTTTAAATGTAGAGTTTATGTACCAGAAATGACATTTAGAACTCTGAGATGTGATATTTTCCTCTATATATAATGATTTGAAAATGAAATATAGATATCATGACTTGGAAGCCACAGCATCTAAATATAGTCACACTAATAAAGCTGCAGGTGCACGTGCCAGCATTCCTAATCTCTGAGTCAATTTTTCAGCAAGGCAATAACACCAATATTTTTTAAAGTTTTATTTGAAAGTTGAATGAGTATTATTAAACTTTGAAGAAAGAGGGCAGCAGGTGGCATGGGCTAAGACACTGGACTCCCCTCCTGACTGAGTGGTTTGAGTCCCAGGCCTGGCAGCTTTAAAATCATGCTGGCAAGAAGACCAGTAGTGGTGAAGGTGACAGGATTTCCACATGGCTGACCACAGTTTGAATACTGGACTTGGTGACCTGAAACTCATGCCAGGCATGTGCATATGCATGTTCAAAATTCCAAGAGGAGAATGGAGGAGAAGGGTTTGTGGTACAGCCAACCCCCGAGAAGTGATTTCTCACTTTTCCTCTCTGTATCTCTCTCTCTCTATTCTCCTTCAAGCACATGCACCTTATGGCTAAAACCTAAAAAAAAGAAAGAAGGAAGGAAGGAAGGAAGGAAGGAAGGAAGGAAGGAAGGAAGGAAGGAGGGAAGGAAGGAAGGAAGGAAGGAAGGAAGGAAGGAAGGAAGGAAGGAAGGAAGAAAGAAAGAAAGAAAGAAAGAAAGAAAGAAAGAAAGAAAGAAAGAAAGAAAGAAAGAAAGAAAGAAAGAAGGAAAGAGAAAGAAAGCAAAAAGAAAAGAAAATCATGCTGGGTGTGTGTGCATATGTGCCCAAAATCCCAAGAGAAGAATGGAGGAGATGGAATTGTGGTGTGATCACTTCTCCTGGGGAATGCTTTCTCACTTTCCTGCTTTCTGTCTCCATCTTTCTCTCTCTAGCCAGCACATATGCCCTATGTCAAAAAACTCTAGCCAGCACATATGCCCTATAGCAAAAAAATCTTTTTCTTTTTTTTTTTTTTAAGGTTTTTGCCATAGGGCATATGTGCTCACCAGAGAGAGATAGCAAGAGAGAAAGCAAGAGGGAAAGTGAGAAATCACTACCCAGGAGGGATGGCGACACTGAAATCCATTCTCCTCCTGGGACTTTGGGTGCCCATACATACGTGTCTGGTGTGTCTTAAGCCCCCAAGTCTAGAAATCAAACTACTTTGGCTATATGGGAGTCTAGCACCTTAACACTATACCACCTTCTGGCCTAAGCAAAAAAAAAAAAAAAAATCTGGAAAAAAAGAAAATTTGAAGAAGCTATAGTATCTTACAGAAGTAACTATCTCTGGAATCAAAATTAATCTATTGAATGAAGATAAAGAAACAAGGAGAAAATATAGAAAATACACTTCATAGTTTATTTGTCAAGTGTGATACTCAGAAATATATAGCTTTAATTTTCAAATGCTATTTTGTCTTTAGTTTTGTCTTTGAAGAATCTGTGCTCACCGGGGATTTTATGCCATTATCTTGTCAAAATTTCATGACTTCTATCTTTCTCCCCATTGCTAACATTGTGTGTGTGTGTGTGTGTGTGCAATACTGATTTGATCGTGTTACACTATGTGCACTTATAATATGGGTGAAAAAGTCAAGTTCAGTTGGCACCAAGACCAGCCAAGTTTGGGTCTCTGCCTTCCCTAGGGTCTCTGTCTTCCCCTCCTCATCAGCCATAACTTCCTAGGTTGTAGCACTTTGCTGAAAAAGTTCTACAGAGTTACCTGCAGTTAAAAAAAAAATACACCAGGCTCATTCTCATCTCTCTACATTTACATGTGGGATTCCTTTGCCGGAAATGCCCTTTCCTAATTTGAATTCTAACTCAGATTTAAATTTCCTGACAGACATACTCGATGCATCCCCCAGCCCACTATTCCATTCCTGATCAGAATGCATGTTTGCCCAGCCCAACTGCTACTTCCCGCATCCTACTACCATTCCCGCTAGATGGTGAAATAGTACCTGGTTACATGCCTGACTCCTTCTCCAGCTTCCGAGTCTTTGCACAGAGAGGCAGTGTCTTTTAACTCCATATTCCAATCAACTAGCAGACCTGTCCCCAAATAGATTTATAGGCATCCAGTGCATATCTGATAGTTCTTCAGAAAGTTTAGGGGTGGGGGGAAGAAGTTAAAGTATAAGTTCACTTGGGCAGAAAATTTTTTAAAGACCAATGCACAGTTTTTGGTGATAGACTGTTTCCAAGAACTTTTTTTTTTGGGGGGGGGAGAGGTTTTTGCTATGCTATTTATTTAGCTGTTGCCTGAGATTATTGTATTCTTTTGTCTTTCATGTGCAATTCAGTGGAATCTTATGTCTATTAGTCTCAGGGCTTTATGCACTTGTTCAGGGACAATTATATCTTTTATCATCTATTTAGCAATCACAAGTAATGCCCTAAGAAGTACATAAGCTGCAGTACAAAAAAAAAGAATCATCATGAATTTTATCATGAAGAGATAGAAAACTTATATATGTGTGTGTGTGTGTGTATGTGTATATATATATATATATATATACATATATATGCATGCACACACACACACAAGTGTAAATGTTAAAAAGAAAAACAAGAAAGTTCTCTTTTCTGTTTGTTTCTTTCTATTTTTTATTTTATTTATTTATCTATCTTTATTTTGCCAGATGGCAGATACCCCCTCTGGAGAGAGACAAAGAAAAGTGGTAATTCTCCTCCCATGGGGAGTGAACACTCCATTTCTCCCTCTATTTGGGTTTTGGGCATGTATGCACACATGTGATTTTCAAGTCATGGGGCCTGGGTCATATAGTTCCAGCCCCGTAACCACCATGCATAGACTGTTCCCCAAAAGTGTTGTTTTGTTTATGTCTGTTCAGAATAGGTGTTCAACAAATATCTAATAGTCGATAATATTGGTAGTGGAAACAAAAATCATGGCCCTTCCAGCCTCCAAGTTCAATGAATTCAGAGTGTAATTACATTAAAACAAAAACCAATGGAGGAGTAAAGCATAGTATGGTTTCTCCGGTGGTTTAATGCCTCCATAAATGGGAACTCTGGAGCTTTCTCATGGTCATAGTCTCAGCGCATATAGAAACAGGCATTCTAGTGTCTCATTTCCTCCTTTTTCTTGATTTTGAGGTCGGCACAGATTCTGGTCTTCTAGAATGTCAGTAATAATCAGAGTAAAAACAGCCCAATTATAACTATGTTATTTTTTTCTGGTTAAACATTTATTCTAAGAAGTAAAAAACAATATTTCTATTTTATTTTACTGAAAAATTCTGCTTAAAACATAGTGAGTGGCATTGCCTCTGGTACTGAGAAACATAGGACCTACCAAGACTGAATCATGAAGACATAGGAAACCTGAGTAGACTTGTAACTAGTGAGGAGATCAAACCAGTAACCAGAAGTCTGAGTAGACTTGTAACTAGTGAGGAGACTAAATCAGTAACCAGAAGCCTGAGAAGACTTGTAACTAGTGAGGAGATCAAATCAGTAACCAGAAGTCTTCCGACAACAAAAAAGTCCAGGACCAGATCATTTTACTGGTGATTACACCAAGCATTTAAATAATTGAGCCAATCCTCAGCCTGTTCAAAAAAGGAGTGAATTACTTCCAAACTCATTTTGTTATAGACCAATATTGCTCTCGTATCAAAATCAGTTACAGATGCCACAGGAAGAGAAAAGCTATAGTCCCTATGAATATTGATAGAAAATCCCTAATAGATGTGCATGTAAAAATCTTTAATGAACTAATAGCCGAGCAGGACAAAAATTACATGATCATTTCAACTGATGCAGAAAGAGCACTTAACAAAACTCAATAGACTGTTATGACAAAATTAGTTCTACATAAGGATTAGGAGAATATTACTTTAATATAATACAAATCATATATGAAAAACTGACAGCTAACATCATACTCAACAGTGAAGAACTGAAGACGTTTCCTTTAAGATCAGACCAAGGAGAGGCTCCTCACTCTTGCCACTTGTAGGCACTTTAGTACCGCAACTTCCTAGTCAGAGGAATTAGGGGGTGAAGAACGAGAAAGAAGCAAAGAAAGGAGAGGATGGTGGAAAGAAGTGAGGGTGAGAAAGAGGGGAGGAGAATGCCAGGAAGAAAACGCACACATAAAAAAATAAAATTCCTTCTGTTCACTGATTACATAGTGCTATGAATAGAATACCTTAAAGATGTCAATAGAAATGCAGTATATATAACCAACATACAAAAACCTGTTCTCAATGTACAAACAACAATATGAAAAGGGAAATAAAACAAAACTATATAGTTTACAATAGCTTAAAAACTTTCTAGGTAGAACCAGCCAGGTGGTGAAGTGTTTAAGGTGGATGGATTCTGCATGACCAACTGCTCAGCTTGAGTCTCGAAACAAGCGACCTAAAAAACACTCTCTTTCGGGACCAGTAGTTAGTGTAATGGCTATGTCGTTGGGCTCCCACGTAGTCAACCGCAGTTCGAGTCCCAGACCCGGTGGCTTAAACTCACACCGGGCGCATGTGCATGCGTGCCCAAGATCCTGAGGGGAGAGTGTAGGAGAAGGGATTGTGGCGTGGCCATCCCCTCTGGGGGGGTGATTTCTCGCTTTCTATCTCTCTGTTTCTCTCTGTCTGTCAGGCAAGCACACATGCCCTATAGCAAAAACATCTCCAAAAATAAAAAATAAAACTCTCTATGTGTGTGTGTGTGTGTGTGTGTGTGTGTGTGCGCGTGTGTGTGTGTGTGCGTGTGTGTGTGTGTCCAAAATCCTAAGAGGAGATGGAAGACAAGGGAAGCTTGCAGCATAACCATTCTCTCTCTCCCTCCTTCTCCCTCTCTCTCTCTCTCTCGCATCTCCAGCAAGTACAGGTGCCATATAGCAAATTTTTACAAAAAGATAAAAACTTAACCAAAAAGGTGAATTACTTTTATACTGAAACCTATAAAATTTTACTGAAAAAATTAAATAAGATATAGATAAATTGGAAAACATCATGTGTTTATGGATCAGTATTCAGACATTCTCATCTCTAAGAAGGAATAGTTTTCATTACCATTAGAAGCATGTGAAATCTCGGTTTATCTGTCTCTCACCTGAGTTTCATTTGTGGAATCCTTTTCCAGGTCACAATTGTATCTCAGGGTGAATAAGAATATCATGTGCTCTGGACAAGAGAGGCTCACAAATTCATTCTCATTGCTCACTAGTCAACAGTGAGACTGTGTTTCTAAGACTGACTACACATTTAGCTATAGTCCCTGATTGCTGTGTTGCAAGGACTCTGAGCTAAATACTACAAGACAGGTGACATAAAACATGTTTTCAAGATCTTTTAAAAGTGCTTTAAAAAAACCAAACAGCACAAGCAAGAGGCATATCAGGAATACAACAATCTTCTTATTGCCTTCAGTTTGGATGTGCCGTAAAACCCTGCCAGGGAAGAATGCTCTCAGATCAATAAACTAAGATGATGTTCAACAAAAAAGGCCCTGGTAGCAAACAGAGCTTGCCATCTGTATGTCTCTATTGTGAAGTATATGGCATTGATACAAACATTCTACTGAAAAACATTCTAGAATCTTGACTGATTCTTTCTAATTTGAAACTGTGAGAAAACTACTTGACCTTTTTAAGCCTTTGTATTTGAAAAATTAAGTGATGTGAGGAAAAGGTGGGTAGAAACTCAGGAGAATTTTTATTTTTTTGAGAGATTTTTGCTATAGGTTGCATGTGCTCGCTGGAGAGACAGAGAGAGACAGAAAGCAAGAAATCGCCCCCCAGGAAGGATGGCCACACCACAATCCCTTCTCCATTCTCCTATCAGGATCTTGGGCACGCACGCACATGTACCTGGCATGAGTTTTAAACTACTGGATTTGGGACTGAAACTGTGTTCGGCTATGTGGGAGTCCAGCGACAGAATCATCACGCCATCTGCTAATCCCAATACATGAGATTTCTTTTTAAGTCTGTGGAAAACAGAATCATAGACTTGAGTTCATATTAGTGCAAATTTTTAAAAATAGATGCACAGGTTTTTATCACAATATGCATTTTTCAATACATATTCTCATCTAAATGAAGTAATACACGAAAAAGAATTAGTACTGTCAGTTATCTGGTAATCTTTTAACAGCACATATCATTGTGAAAATCATGGCGATCAGTATGTAGCTATTTTAAACTATGGGATATGAAGATAAACATAGAATAAACTCCACAACCCTAGAATTCATCCATTTGTTCATTCTTAGTACTCACCATATGTAATTCCAGTGGGGATTAAAATAGGAATAAAACATTCTTCCAAACATCTATCAGTCCACTGTGGGAGAAATATATACAAACATATAAATATTAGGTCATTGAGAAAGTCATGATGTATTTTTCTAGGTTTTTCTATGTGAAAATATATCATGAGTTTTCTGACGACACAATATAACACACTGATGTAGCTTTTGAAGAGAAATATATGAAATGCATTGAAAACACCACAGAAGACATGACTCTAACTCCAAGGAGAATCAGCACCTTGGTCTACCACCACCTTCATACATGATTGTAACCACTTAGAGCTCAAGGCAGAAAACAATGGAGACAGGAAGCAAACCTTCTTCCTTATTTTCTCATCTAACAACCTGTGTCTTGGGCAGCAGATGTCCAGAACGAGGGGAAAGTGGTAAGAGGTGTGAGAAACTAAGTTACTCACCTTCCTAGTGGACCAATTGCTTTCTATACTTTATTTCCTTTTCTTTACCAAAAACCTCATAATAGACCTATGAATTAGATGGAATTGTCTGATTTTTCAGATAAAAATAAAGTGAGACCCTGTGTTAGATACCGATTTTACTTGGCACAATCTTTACAATGCATATCTTTCTGGTACAGAACTCCACTGACTGTGAAAAAGGAGTAAACCTTCATAGTTATAGTAATTAGCTGGATAAAAATGGAGAAACAGGATCAAGCTGCCATTATTAAAATAACTTCTCTCAATTTTCTGCTGAAACTGGTAAAGAAGACTCCATCCTTCTCTTTAGTCACGAGTGTAAGAATGCAGCCCCAAGGCTAAGAGTAGTGCCTTTTGAGAAGATAAAGTTTGTGGGAAAGGGAAGAGAATTCAAGGTATAAACTAAAGAGAACCCTGTTGGTGTTGAGCACCTTGCTTCAGCCCCGAAGTCCTGTGCTCCAGCCGCATTCTGTCTCTCTTCCTTAAGCTGTGTAAGGCACCTCTATATCTCTTCAATCAATTCCCTAATGCTTAAGCGAGTAAAGAACTGAGCTTCTATCAATTCCCACTGAAATGGTCCTAAAATAAGATACAGAGCTCACAGAGCTGAATTCTAATTTTATTCTAGGTCTGTTTGATTTCAAAGCCAGTGAATGCCGTTTTATGTGAGAATAGTCCCTAGTTTTTCTGCATAAAGTTGAACTCCTGGAAGTTTTCATGTCCCCTGCAATATCCTTGTGGCAAGTATCTTTTTGGGTCTCTCACCGTTAATCCACTAATGTGATTTACGTAATGCCACAGTGGATGCTGTCATTTTCCCCCCTAGAAATCAGGGAAAGGTTCATTGGGAACAGCTAATAGTTAGGAAGTATGAGTCAACAGGTTCTGAAGCTTGCCTACCTGCTTTCAACTTTCTAAAAGTAAATCCTTTTTTATTATTAAAAAGAAAAAATTCCAGAGGGTGTGTGAGCTTACCTGAGAGAGACAGAGAGAGAAAACGAGAAAAAGGGGAAGCACCCCATCCTCATGAGGCCTGGTAACTCTGCAATCACTTCCCCTCCAATTATTTTTTCAAGACTTTGGGTACACTCACACCTGTGCCCAGTGTGTCTTTCAAGTTCTCCAGTTGGGACTTGAACAGCATAGTCAGCCATGTGGGATCCAGTCGCCTTAACCACCTGGCCACAGGCTGGCCCTAAATAAACGTTTTGTTTTGATCATTTTAGACTTACAGAAAAGTTACAAAGATTGAGTCTTATATAGTCCATGTTTCTCATTGTTAATTTTTTTATTATTATAATTTCGATCAATCCTTTAGCTTCTCTGCATCTCCTGTTTCTCTTACTTTGTAATGTGACAATACTATTACCACTCAGTACGTTGTTAAAAAATATTCAAGGAGTTCACACACGTAAAATCTTTGCAGAGAGAATGGCATAGGATGTGTTTAAAGAATATTTAATATGATTCTTACATTTTTGTTTGTAATTTTTAAAATTATTCACTGGAACCTTTTCTTCAAATGAGCTTTTGCCTGAACATTGAATATGTAAACCAGATGAAAGCAATATTACTTTTGCTGAAACAGTGTCGGGTTTGGAATCTGACTCATTTTTGCCTATGATTTTCAGGTACACTGAAAAAATAATAATAACCACATTTTCCCCCTAACTTTAATGCATGCCATGTTCTGTGTTTACTATTTCAATTTAATTGCCGCAATGATTTTTATGAGATAGGTGTTTATCATTTTAAAAATGAGATCTTTGAGGGTCTTTATGATTTAGTAACTTGCCAAACTTACAGAGCCTGCAACTGACAAACCAAGGCTGAAGAGGGGTTAGCCTGACCACAAGCCATGTCATGCCGACTACCCCAAGGATCCTGGAGGCTGGCCTTAAAACCACCGTCTTACATAAATTAGGCTGTTCTAGCATCTTGTAATGAATAAACCTGGTCTATATATACTCCTGGATTTTGTTCAGGAATTATTTGAAAGAAACCTTGTTCTTTAAGTAAGTTTTATCATTTCTATTTGTCTATAGTAAGATAATTATGAAAGCCAAGAAGCTTGTTTTCTAGAGAGAATTGCACATCTTAGAGTGAAGAAAACTCAGTACTGGATTATAAAGGTGTTAAATGTTGGCATGGAATAAAAACTTCTGGTTCATTTGGGTGATAAAGTTTTACAAATTACTTCTTGTCTTTGGTTCCATGGATAGCGTCATAAAAATCTCAGAAAATTAATGAATGCTCTTAAGTGAAGGATTTTTTACTTTATTCCTGAAAACTAGAACATTTTTGATACTTGAGGATAGGCAACTCCATTAGATGTCTTTCTTGAAACTGTCTTGATAATCTTTAATCTCTATTCTTTAATAGATCCATCGACATGAAGGAAATCCATTGATTTCTTTCCTACTCACAATTGTGAGATTGCCATGGAGGGTGAGGCACTCATTTATCCCTACTCTTCCCTTCCATAGCTTTTAAGTGACAATAAAGAAATTTCCAGACCTCATACCATGAGGATCCTATTCAACACAATCCCCTCCCTTTTCCTCCCCCTGAATGTTGTATCATTGCTTTCGTCTTGTGCAATATCCACTGCCCTTTCTCTAGTTCATAATTTTTTTTGCTTTTTTTGCAAATAAACTGTTCTATAGCCACTAAATTTCTTTTAGATTAAATTGTCAGCCAAGAAAAGACAGTACTTTATCTGTGACTTACCAGGTAAAAGAAATGTATTATGAATGTGAAGTAACTATCCATTTGCAAATGGACTCCGACAAGGAAATAAGTAGACAATGTTCAGAGAGACCATAGGTTTTCTTCTTTCCATCTGAAAATAATTAAGATGAACCACTGTGCTGAGATCCATGGATTTTCTTTTTAGCTTTTAGCCACAAAATGAGAAAAAGCTATGTAATATACATATATATATATATTTAGAGAGATTTTTGCTATAGGGAAAGTACACCAGAGGAACAGAGAGAGGTAGAGAGACAGAAAGTGAGAAATCATCCCCCCAGGGGTGATGACCATACTGCAATCCCTTCTCCTCTATTCTCCTCTTGGGATTTGGGGAAGGCATGCACATGTGTCCTGCGTGAGTTTCAAGTCTCCAGGTCTGGGACTAGACCCACAGTTGACCATGTGGAAGTCCACCATCTTAGCCACCACACCACCTGCTGGCCCCAATATTTTCAATGGAACTAACTGTCCCCCCTCCAACCTAGACTTTCAGAATATGAGTAGCTATAAATCCAGGGGCTACATGGACCTCAATCCCTCCTCTGCACCATCAGCCTTGTTAGCGCTACAATCCACATTGAGCCTACTACCTGATGGGAATTGAACAAATGCTTATTATACACATATAGTTTAATGGCCTCAGTTCACTCCCAGCCAAACTATGCAATTGTTTTAAGACTCTTTCATAATATGAATGACATGAAATGATTTCTGAACTTGTTCTCCTCTACCAAATTAAATTACAAAATACTTTTCTGATCAGCTTTACAGGTACAAATAAGACTGAACATGACTCTGTCCCTCCAGAAACCTGAAAACTCAAAGAAAAGAAACAAACAAACAAAAACCTGTATACCATTAATTAATTAATTAGTATTCATATAACAGGGTATTACTTTTAGGTGAGGAAAGAAAGGAATTTCAGAGATATTATAAGCAAAACTAGGGCAAGATTTTCATGTGGTGGTGAGAAATAAGTGAATCAGCTAGGATAAAATAGGATCCACGTACTACATCTTTTAAATCAAGTTGGAAAATATTTATGAAGGTCAGATAAAGGATAAATTTATATGCAAAGACAAGAAGAACTGACTACATTCAGTAGACAAACATGAATTAGTAATTAAGAAGAAAGATACACCACCCAGTGATTTTAGAAGTGGTCTTAATATAGTAAAATGGATAATGTGGTGAGAATGAAGGTAGAAAGTTAGAATGCCACCTAAGTTGTCCAGATATTAGTGTCATTTGGTTTTTGTAATGAGAAAAAAAAAAGCTAAGTTGATAAGTAGAAGATCAGAGATGCATAGATTTTATGTTTCATAATTTATGCTACTGGTTCCATGCCATGTGAATGTCACCATTTTATTGACTTATAATAATCCTGCCTATTTGTGGGGTACAATGTGATCTTTCAGTGTGGGAATGCAACATGTAATGATTATACCTGAACTATATGTACTCATCATCTCAACCATTTGTCATTTGTTAGGAACATTCAAAATATACTTTTCTAGTTACTCTGAAATACATAGCAAATTGTTAATTATATTCACCCTACTATATTTTATCACACCAAAATTTTGTCCTGTGTAGAGATCTTGTTAAGAACAGAGATCTTTCATCAGACAGAGTCCACTTGAAACTAGAGTGCCCTAGAAATGAATACCTCAACTCTGCTCTTGTCTCCTTTTCAGCCATACCTGGGAACTTCCACTAGACAACCAAATGGAAGCCAGAGTGCAGGGGACCCAGCTGATAAAATTTGTACAGGTACACATCCCAGGACAGACTGTGGTGAGCAGAGTGAAGAGTAGACATCGATGTGGATCATGAAATTAAAGTTATTCAGTGTGGGTGTTTGTACCCACATACATATGCACCACTTACTTTTTACACATAGAGATCATATAGTCACAATGTATTTTGACCAACTTTAAGGGAATAAACCACGAAATGAATAGCTTGCCGTATTGTTGAAAACTAAAAATTTTAAAACTAAACTATCTAGGTTTTTCAGCTGTATTATCTAATTAGCTTGCTCTTATGTGCCTAAAATGCTAATAAAAATGCTCTCAGGTGGGCCAGCTGGTAGCATGGTGGTTAAGATAGCCCACTGTGTGGATGGAGTTTCAGAACCAGTGGCTTGAAAATCAGTCCAGGGGAGTGTGTGTGTGTGTGTGTGTGTGTGTGTGTGTGTGTGTGCTCCAAATCCAAAAATGAGGAAGAACTGGAGTAGAAGTGATTGTGGCATCACCATGCTTCAGAAAGTGTGCTATCTCAGCTTCTTTCTCTCTCTTTCTGTGTCTCTCAATCTCTCTCTGGTGAGTGCTTGTGCCCTTTGACAAATTACAAAAAAAAAAAAAAAAGTTCTCAAAAGTTAATAGAACTTCTCTGATGAAAGAAAATTATCTGTCGTCATGTTGTGGAGCTAGGAGATGGTGGGCATAATGTCATGGTGTTGTGGAGCTAGCAGATGGTGGGCATAATGGTTACATTGCTGGACTTTTATGTAGTCGACAATGGTTTGAGTCCTGGACCCACTGGCTTAAACTCATGATGTGTGTGTGTGTGTGTGTGTGTGTGTGCATGCCCAAGAACCTGAGAGGAGACTGGAGGAGAAGGGACTGTGGGGTGGCCAACCCCCTGAGGGGTGATTTCTCACTTTCTGTCCCTCTGTCTCTGTGGGTAAGCATGTGTGCCGAATAGCAAAAATATCAAAAAATGGTGAGGGAGGCAGGGTCTTCCCACTAAAATCCACTCCAGTTTCAGCTGGCCCCGATCATGGACGCGTGCACACGTGCACACACACACACACACACACACACACTCCCAGCATACTCGGTGAGGTCCCAGGATGGGAGCCAAGGACTCCTCTTCCCATGTTTGCTCAGCAACATTACCACTCTCCACCACCGGGATTCAACAGGGTTTCACTGGGCAGAGAGGTGGAGAGGACCTTGTGGTAAGCTGCATTCTGGTGAAGAGATGTTAGGAGGTCTTGAAAGTGAACATCTTATTAAACATTGCAGTTGGCTTCCCAATATAGGATTGAGAATAATTTTAAGAGAGATGGATATAATGAGCACATTCATTTTAACTTCATAAAATTACAATCTTCTAATAGAAAAAGCTATTTTAAAATGATCAGATAGAAGCCCTTTTAATAGAATAAGAAAAGTTTCTGAGCATTTTTTATATTATCACTTTCCTTTATCAAAGCATAAAACTTCCTTCTACAGGATTTGACTATAGGCTTCCATTTACATGTGACTAGGCCTTTCAGAGAGCATTTTCAAAATAGCTCTATATGAACTTTTCATAAAAGTCTATTTTTCCTTGGGAGTTCTCTGTCTACCAAGAAAATTTGACCTTGAAATGAATGTCCCCTCTTTCTTGTCTCTGCTTTATTTTTGCTGTTTGTTTTCTATTATTTGTAAATCCTTGCTAAGTAACAAAGCTAATATAATATTGATTTTTTGAAGTTGTGTTTTGCTGGAAATTGGAAGCATTTTTCAGAGCAATGTACTAATTTTTAAACTACAAAAGGGCTTTGAACAAGATGGATTGTTAACGTGATAAAATATCTAGAAAACTTTCTGATATATCGATTAAAATATAGTACCAATAATTCATAGATGAAATTGCCAACTCTCACAGATAATATTTTGAAAATGATTTAGTAAATTGATATCTCTGAATTTTTTTTTTTCATCAACAAATAGTTGGAGAACCTTGTGGTAGCAGATTGCAGTCAATAGTACTAGGAAATTCTGAGATAAGCTCCATTTCAGGACAAGATTCTCAAAGGCACAACCAATGAATTCGCGAAATGACCCCCTCTTGCTCTCTTACCTACTCTCTTTGTATTCTCATACTTGGTCTTCGCAGTTTCCTTTCATCCCATCATTTGTTAGGTACACATGCAATTTACCAAGACATGTCAAATAAATGGCAATGAAAACCTAGTCAAGGAAAAGACACTAACCACCCTTTATTTGTTTTAAGAGACATTTTCTCTCTAAATCATGAGTGCTCACTGGAAAGACAGAAGGAAAGTGAGAAATCATCTACCGGGGGTATGACCATATCACAATCCCTTCTCCTCCGTTTTCCTCTCTGGATTTTGGGTACTCGTGCACATGTGCCCAGCCTGAGTTTCAAGCTGCTGGTCTGGGCCTGGAACCGTAGTTGACTGTGGAGGTTCCAGCAACATAACCATGACACCATCTGCTTGTCCCGACACTCTTCCCTTTCAATACAGGAATGCTAGACCCAGTGCTTGGTTATTTCTATCAACACATTTTTTTTTTTTCCATTTAGATTTAAAGAGGTAACTCAGCGTAATGATTAAGAATGTGTATTTTCTGGAATTAGACAAATAAGTTCTCTTCCTTTCCCAGCATAAAAGTTCATTGAAGGTATATATACTCTATGTCACAATATTTGAAACTTACTAAGTCCTATTTTTTTGTCATAGAGTATGTGCACTCGCCAGAGAGGAAGAAACACAGGTGGAGAGAGGGAAAGTGAAAAAGTACCTTCCAGAGGAATGGCCATGCCACAGTACCTTCTCCTCCATTCTCCTCTTGGGATTTTGGGCATGCACACACACATGCCTGGTGTGATTTTCAAGCCATCATGTCCAAGACTTGAACCACAGTTGGCTATGTGGGAATCCAGTACCTTAACCACCTCTTCACATGCTGGTCCCTAAAACTCTATTTTTCAAAAATCTTTTCATTTATTTCCTCTATAACCAAGAGAGACAGAGACAGAGAGAGAATGTGTACCCCAAACAGGGTCCTGATGCTGAGATCCATCCCTGGCCTTCAGCCAGCCTCAGATCACGGGCAAGCATGTGCCCAGTGTACTCAGAGAAGTTGCCAGATCTCAACTTGGAACTTTCCTATGTGGGATTGTCTCACAGAATGTCATGCTTTAGTGCTGAGCCACTGTCTGCTTCCCAATAGTTGAGACCTATAAATCACGCTAACTGTTAAATGAAATACAGTCTACTTACTTATTCTTAAAAATATTTTTAAAACGTCTTTGAAAACTACTTTTAAGTTTAGCATTCTCAAACTTCTTAGAGTTCTGTGTTGAAAATTGTCACAAGAGACATTCTGGAATCCATCTTGTTTGTGGACCAGTGGTTTTCTTCTGCCTGCTGTGTCTTACATGAAAAGATTTCCCTGTACGTGTGCATGAACATCCCATTAGCTGGCTCTGTAGCTTCGTGGTTAAGGATGTGGATCCCATGTGCTGATTGCATTTCAAATCCTGGTCTCTAGGACTTCAAAAAGATGCTGACAAGTATACGTGTGCCCCACATCCCAACAGAATGGAGAAATGGAGGAGATGCGATTGTGGCATGACCATGCCCCACGGAAAGTTGCTTTCTAGCCTTCCCTGTCTCTCTTTTTCTCTGTGACAAGTGCATGCACCCCTCTGGCAATTAACAAAGAAACCAAAGCAAAATAAAAACAGAGTCCAGCTTGTGCCTACAGATTCTGCCTAAAGACCCTATAATAACTGCACTTATGGCCAAATGTGTCCATGCACCATGTATTGAGACTTAGACCTGGAAAGTGGCCCCAGTAGGTTCTAGAACTAAGAGCAAGCCCAAATGATCTGAGAATTCTTATAATCTGATTTTTCCATGCAGCTCAAAACCAGAACATGAGAATGCAAATCCTGGAATCTCTTGGATTACTTGTTCCATGGGAGGAGGGATAGCCAAAGGAGAACTGAAGGAAGACCCTCCAGAATGCAGGATTTGGAGACGGGGCCCCTTTCGTTAGAGTCTAGGAGTAATACTGTAAAAAGATGTCTGAGGACCTTCTGCATGCTGACAAGTCAGACATTCACAACTGGGGTAATTTCTTCCCTAAAATTCCAAAAAATATTCTTCCTAGCAGGTGAACAAAATCTTAGTCTCGGGGCCAGCAGTTGGTGCTGTGTTAAGGTGCTGGGCTATCCCCCATGGCTGACCACAGTTTTAGTCCCAGACCTGTCAGCTTAAAAATCATGCCGGGCATGTTTGTGTGCATACCCAAAAATCTCAGGAGGAGAACAGAGACGAAGAGATTGCAAAGTGGCCTTCCCTCCTGGAGGGCAAGTTTTCACCTTCCTTCTCACTGTCTCTCTCTGTTTTTCTGGTAAGCACATGCGCCCTACTGAAAAACCAAACCAAACCAAACCAAACCAAACCACAACAACAAAAACAACAACTAGAAAACAAACAACAACCCAACTTACTCTTTAATGTTTAATGCACATATTGCAATAGAATACATACTACATTTGTGATATTAAAATTTCATGGACAGAATCAGGGTTATCAAAGAAAAAAGGGTTGCCTCCTTAAGAGGACACTGATAAAAATAAAGTTTGAGAAACTGTGCTCTAAGCAGCAGTCTGAAGCCAGCCTGTTTAGTTTGCATTTCTGCTGTGCAAGTTAGTAGCTGTTGGGAAAAGTATTTCATTTCTCTGGCCCCAGTTTTCTCATCTTTAAAATGGAGATAATAAAAGTACGTCCCACCAAGGGCTGTTGTGAGGATTAAGTTGTAGTATCTGTACTGTGCTCTAAACAGTGGACAGCCTGTAACATGCTCTGAGAAAGCCTTTCTTAAAACAAGTTTCCTCATCTGTGTGAAGTGGCTACCTCATAGGGCAGTTTCCTGGATTGAATAAAATAATCCCTATGCAGTTCCTAACACACTACCTGGTACTTAGTAAGTGGACCTCATTGCTACTAGGAAAATTTTTAAAAATGAACGATAGCTCCAGAAATGTATAATAATAAAAATACTAGCTTTTTCAAATGTTTATTGTCACATAGAATATTTTTGGCTTTTATTGCAAATGCTGTCAGTACCAAGTGCTAGCAAGTTTTTGAAGTTTTCTTTTTAAGTTCAAATAGATGACAACTGCCACTTTCCAGTAGATTCGTGTGGGTTCCTCAAACATTTCAGCCTAAGTAATGGGAAAGTCCCACTGCTCTCTCACTGTCGAGAAGCCATTTCTTCATGGAGGCTCCTTGCTGAGTGTCCAGCCTGGAACACGGGTGCTGGACTTTACACTTTTCCGATGCTGCACGGCAGAGTAGGTATTGGAAGTTAAATGAATGAATCTAGTTCATCCTATCTCCCAACACCCTTTCATCCAGTATGAAAAATACCCTGCGTATTACTTTTATCAACACAGGAAAAGACTCCGACAGGTTAAAAGTATATTAAAGTACAACTCCATTGTATTTTCTTGAAGTTCCTTTAGACCTGAACCTGAGGATAGATACTTTTTGTGTCTTCGAAATATATTTTTCTCATAAGAAGAAAAAAGAATTGTCTTCAACACTACTTAATACATGGAAAAAACAAATATGTTTTGATTTTAGATAATAGAAAATCAAAATCTACTTCTCTAGAGTTCACTTCTCTAAAGTTGACACATGCATTCCTTAATATATAGTCAAATACTATCCTGAATATATTGTGCTTATTTTATTGATGACTATGTACTAAAATATTATTTATAATTTCTTCTGTAGGAAAGTGTTATTTAAATATTTAAAAGCTAATTTGGGGAGGGAACCAGCAGTTAGTGTAATGGCTATGTCGCTGGACTCCCACGTAGTAGACCGCGGTTCGTGTCCCGGACCCGGTGGCTTAAAACTCACGCCGGGCGCGTGTGCGTTTGTGCCCAAGATCCCAAGAGGAGAATGGAGGAGAAGGGATTGTGGCATGACCATCCCCCCTGGGGGGTGATTTCTCGCTTTCTGTCTCTATGTCTCGCTCTGTCTGTCTGGCGAGTGCACGCGCCCTACAGTGAAAATCTCTCAAAAAAAAAAAAAAAAAGCTAATTTGGGGAGAACTTAGATGTGGAAATAGATTACATAGCTAAACAGTGGTTGCTGATGTGTTTAAATGATTTAGCACTGGAAATTATTAGAAAGGCTATTATTGGTTATCTTTTAGATATTTAAACAGTTTTTGGACTATTAACTAGCTAATTGTCCAAAGTAACAACTAATTACCTATTATTTGCCTAGAATTCTCATCTTAGTGTGTCCAAAGTAAACATCTTGTGAACTTCACAATCCCAACTTCTTTGAAAATCATCTCAGAGTACTTTTACTGAGCATTTAGCAATAGAGGTTATAAAGATGGCATAGAATCATTTGAGACAGAAGATCTATTTCTGACAACTGAAAGTTCACTCAAAAATCAATCAAATTCTCTATAGAAACGTAACCTTTCAGAGGTTCCTAGGAAGTTTGAACAAGATGAACTTCTCAGTTTTAATCTTTTAGCCATCTTGAGACTTAAACATCTCTCAAATCAGACCTATGACTTAGCATTTCTGAGTAAAATGGGGTCAAGAAAATGTGACATCAAACCACAAAACCAAACAAAAAGGGCATCATTGTGTCTGTAGCAATAAATACTTCGGAGGGGATTTCGAGAGCAGGAGACATAGCAGTTTAACATGCCTGAACACAGGTAATGTGTAGTTAATACCAACCCTCTGCTCCTCTGTTTTTTTGTTTGTTTGTTTGTTTGTTTTTTGTTTTTTTTTGCTACAGCTTTACTCAGGCACCTGAATGAGTTTTACCTTATGTGCAAAGTGTATCTGCCTTCAAACTCACCTCCCTTTTCAAAAAATAAAATATTTTTAAGTGAGTATAATCTAGTACCAGTGTTAAAGGCACATCTGCTTATATTCTGCTAATATATCTGTCATCATTTTGATGGTGATGAATTAGTTCAGTTAATAATAGTTTCTATATCAGTAAGCCAAAATTTATATCTCAAATATAAGTTGTGCTTATTTGCTTGAAGTTCACAACCAATTTTTCTGAGAGTCAGAGAGCTCCCTTCCTTTTCTGGGAATAATGAACTGTTTTTGAGTGGTAACATCACATTCCCTTGGTTGAAACTGAGACATTTGGCTATATTTCTGCAAGGGACACTAGGCACACTGAGCCATGTAATATAGCAATGTGCCTAAGAAGAAAAAAAATCCATTTACCTTGATAAGAAGTATAACTGATTCTTACAGAGAACTATAGGGTAATTTAAAAGGTAACAGTCTTGTTAAATTAAAATAATTTGATACCTTGGTATCTATTTTATAATGGCTTAATATTTTTCCTAAATATAACTGGAAATCTTTTTTTTTTTTTTTTTGGAGAAGTTTTTGCTATAGGACGCCTGTGTTCGCCAGAAAGACAGAGAGAGATAGAGAGATAGAAAGTGAGAAATCACCCCCCAGGGGGTATGGCCATGCAGCAATTTCTTCTCCTCTGCTCTCCTCTCAGGATCTTGGGCACAAACGCACACACGCCCAGCATGAGTTTAAGCCACCAGGTCTAGGACTCGAACCATGGTCGACTACATGGGAGTTCAGCAACAGAGCCATTACACTAACTGCTATTCCCTATAACTGGAAATCTTGAAGAATGGGATTGACCATAAAATCTTGACCATACGTAAAAGTGACCATTGAAAAATGAATTTAATAGAGAAATCAACAATCTGATTAAAAAATGGGCAAATGAACTGAATAGATAACTCTCTGTGGACAGAAGTCTGACTTCTTTTCCTATTTTTCCAAAATCTTTCCAAGGGGGACTGGGGAAGTCATGCCCACAAACATTAACAGACCATTTTACTTTCTATTAACAGGATTCTTCCTACCTCCTGTCCCTGGCATAGTATCTTTGAGATGCATATTTCAACCAATTAGTGTATTCTTTTGCTTATCCCTTCCCAAGACACAGAACTTTCCTTTTCCTTGAGATGTAGGTTAAGCCTTTCTTTAACTAATCTCTTCTCAAGACACAGATCTTCCTTTCCAATCACCAACCTAGAAACTGTGGAACCCACCTATACAAGCCCCCCTTCCCTCCCCCACCCCCTCCGGTTCTACATGTCCTGCCTTTTTGGGCCAGACCAATGGGAAATCTTATAATTAAATGTTGTCTACCAATCTCAAAAGCAAATAAAAGGAACCTCTGTACATGATCACCCCAAGAAAAGGCATGTATGCCTCCTCTCCTGCCTAGGTCACTCACAGTTGGCTTGGAAATAAACCGCATTAATTATTAATTATTAATTTTACAGTTGGTTATATTTTTTCCGTCGACATCTCCAAGAAAGACTTATGAATGGCCAAAAGGCATATGAAAAATGTTCAAAGTCTCTTGTCATAAGGAAAATGCTAATTAAAACACAGTGAGATACCATTTAACTCCAGTTAGAATGACTAGAAAGACTAGGAAAAAAAAAAAAAAAAAGTATGACAAGTGCTGATCAGGCCATGGTGAAAAGGAAACCCTCTTACACTGTTGATGGGAATGCAAATTAGTGCAACTTTAGTGGAAAACAACAGAAAGATTCCTCAAAACCTGCAAATATTAGGCCATTGGGAAAGTCAAGTTATATTTTTCTATGCAAGAATGCATCACGCTTTTCCTGATGACCCAAGAGAGCTACCGTATGACCCGGTAATCTCCTTGCTATTTGCCCAAGGGATAGGAAAACACTCCGTCAGAAAGACACTTTCATATCCATGTCTATTGCAGCATTATTCACAATTACCAAAATGTCGAATCAACTGAAGCATCTGAAAACTGATGACTAGTTTGAAAACCTGTGGCACATAAATACTATGGAATATTACTTAGCCATCGACGCAATGAGATGCTATTATTCGATTCAAAATAGAATATTAAGTTACACCAACTTAACATTAAGCAAAGCAAGTCAGACTTTGAAAGATACACATTGTATATCCCCACTGAATATCTGTACACTAGAAGAAACTGAAAGATCCAAAGACGTGATATTAGCAAGGATTAGTGTAGATACTAGAGACTGTAAAGGAGAGGAATGGGTGGTACAGAGTTGGTAAGAGAGGGAAGGTAGGAGGAGGAAAGGGAAGAAACATCTAACGAACAAGGAAACATACATTTCTCTGTGGAAAAAACTTTTCTGTAATTTTTGCTTTGTAAAAATATAAATTTTTTAAAAAGAAAATGGAGGATGGCATTGATTTCATCAGAAAAACTTTCTTAATGTTTATTTTATTATTAAAGTGAAGTATAAAAGTTGTGTTATATATCTTTTGTTTCATTTTTCCTTTCTGAGTATAAAAAATGACAATTTTTAATATCAAAAGCATAACACATGAATTGTATAGTGTAGTCAGCAAGCATGAAAGATAAGGGGAAGATAAGATAACTAGCATATTCCAAGAAAATTATCCTCATCCTTCTCTAGAAATTCAGCTTTTGTGAAAGACAAGCAGGCTAGCACTTATTATAACAAACTCTATTATAAGTGAAATTAGGGCCTAGTGGGTAAGAGAGTTGTATTCCACAAGGCCAGCCCTGGAGGCCTTAAAACTATACTAGGCATATGTGCATGCTCGGAATCTCAACAGGAGAAATGGAGAAGGGATTGCAGAATGACCATGCCTCACTCGTTTTCCCGCTCTCTAACTCTGCCTCTGTAAGGTGATTGTGTACACCCTCTGGCAAAAATATATATTAAAAAAAAATTAACATGAGGGACCAGCAGATAGCATAATGGTTTTGTCACTGGACTCCCACATGACTGACCACTGTTTGAGATCCAGACCCAGTGGTTTCAAACTTATGCCAGGCATGTGTGCATGTGTACCCAAAATCCCTAGAGGAAAAGGAAGGAGAAGGGATTGTGGTATGGCTTGCAGTGAGGACAACCCCCTTCCCCGGGTGTGTATGTGTGTGTGTGTGTGTGTGTGTGTGTGTGATTTCTTGCTTTCTATATCTCTGGTGAGTGTATGCACCTATAGCAAAAATCTCTCCCTCTCAACAAAACAAAACAAAACAGAAAAAGTGAGATTGCATATCTCTCAGTAAATCATAAAAGCAGAGTGGCTTCAGATGATTATATACATATATATATATATATATAGTGTATGGCACAAATGCCTCAACCAAGGGGTGAGCGATATCAGAAATCCCTCCCTCACGCCAGAGTAAGCCATTGGAAAGCAAAGTAGTATCCAGTTTGCATGAACACCTGCAAAGTGTAGAGAGATTGTTTCCTATAGTCTTCCCAAGAGAATATCAAACATTCAATTTTTTCAGTCTGATTTTTTTTAAAAAGGTTTCTTAGAGAAGCACAGATTTGCACCTGTTGTTATGAGTAAAGCTGAAAATAAATTCAGATTTTTCAGGCTCTTTTAAGTGTTTATTTTTAATTACATTTTTACTTTTCCCTTCTTCCTCATGTTTTGGTCTTTTCTCAACATCATATCTTTACTTAGATATTGCAAATTGTAGCCTTTCGGTTTCAATAGTTCTTTTAAATCTCTTCTCCTAATTTATTGCTCATTTTGAGTTTGCTTATGGTGATTTTTCCATGCAAAACTGATGTTAAGATGTAACATTTTTTAGTCTTTTTTTTCCTTATTGCATCTGCTTTGCGAGTCATTAAAAAGAGGAAATATTCTTCTTTGGCCAAGTTGTAGAGAAATTTATCCATATTTTCTTAGTACTTCTATTTATTTTTGTTGTTTATTTACCATTTGCTTATCTTTAGGAATGTGTTGTTGTGTATAATGTTATGTATGAGTGTAATTTTATAATTTTATAAATGACTAGTCAATTCAATACCATGTATTACAAGTATACCTTAGTCTCAAGATAAGATACATCAGATTATAATAATAAGCCTTTTTGTCCATTTTCTTTCATTTTGTACATTTTCTTTCATTTCGTTTATGTGCTACTCACATGTTAAGTTAATAATAGATTTAGAATAAGTATTTTATATCCTATCTAATCTCTTACAGATTTTCTTCCTAAAGTGTTTTTTAACGATTCTTTCCTTGCATTTTGTTTGTTTGTTTCTTTATTTTTTTTTTGGAGAGGTTTTTTTCTATAGGGCATGTGCACTCAACAGAAAGACAGAGAGAGACAGAAAGCTAGAAATCACCTCCCCAGGGATAATGGCCACGCCACAATCCCTTCTCCTCCATTCTCCTCTCAGGATCTTGGGCATGCACACACAAGTGCCCGGCATGAGTTTAAGTCACCAGGTCTGGGACACAAACTACGGTCGACTACGTGGGAGTCCAGTGACATAGCCATTGTGCCATCTGCAGGTCCCAGTGATTCTTCCATGTGTATTCTTCCATTTCATTTTACTATCAACTCTACCTCCACAGAATTAAGTTTTGTTGCAGTTTTCCTGGAACACAGGTTGTGATTTGGTGTCCAGGCCAGCTCTGCAGAGGTTGTGTGCGAGTTCTCATGTACATGCTTGAGCCATCGTCTGTCAATACAGTCTGATCAGTGTATTTACCCTTTTCTGGCTCTGTATATTTTTTGAGGATAATATGGTGGTTTGGAGTTTGGGTGACTGCTATGACTTCACGTATCTAGAAATCTCACATGTGCCCTTTAAATAAACATGTCTTCATACTTAAGCTCCATTCATTCAATGGTATGGTTAAACTATTGGGTCGTTGGGAAAGTCATGATGCATTTTGGTACACAAAAACATCCAAAACGACATGATATTTTCCCACCAATATAATAAAAATCATGAGATAATGATCATGAACTTTTCAGGTTTTCCTATCTGTACTAGCCCCGTTATTTAAACTGTGCTTTCTTCTATTTGTTGCAGTAATGTGGATGTTCGTCCCACCCTGCTAGATGCAGGAACTTGGTAGAGCCCGTCATCCTTCTTTCTTTTGGACAAAGCTCCCCAGTTAATTATTCTATGAGGTCTAAATCATGGAATAATCATTCATCTTCTCTGTCATCTTCTAAATACCATTCTATTCGCATTTGCTTTAAAGTGTCTCTTTTTTTTTTTTTTTTGGAGAGGTTTTCGCTATAGGGCGCGTGCGCTCGCCAGACAGACATAGAGAGACATAGAGACAGAAAGCGAGAAATCACCCCCCAGAGGGGGATGGTCATGCC
>NW_006159671.1:3424794-3451892 GCF_000334495.1 Tupaia belangeri chinensis | reverse complement strand
CTGTTCACTGTGAGGATTGATGTTTTTTCCCTCCTTTCATCTTTCCATTCTCAAATCTATAAACCACTGACACTTACATTTTCTTTTATTTATTCCTTTATTTTTATTTAATTTTTATTTATTATTATTATTCTTTATATTCAATCATTTGTTCCTACCCTTTTTCCACACTGCCTCCAATGTCCATAACTACCTTTGTTATTTTTATTTTTAAAATTTCCTTTTAATTGTTGGGGTGTTTTTGGTGTTATTGTTTTTTGCCTTTAACGATGGTTCTAGTCTTAATTTGGTTTGTTCACCTGACGCTGACGTATATAGACATCCTTACCAGAGACTGAAGTTTCACAGCCTCTCAGAAGACACATGGACAACTTTAGAGACTAGGAGAGCTCTAGGATAGATCCTTTTTTTCCCCCCTAATTACTTTATTTCCTATGCAACTTGCAGACTTACCCTGTCTCTTTGTCTTCATATAAGTTTTGGATCATTTAGGGAATAGCCCTTCTTAGTGTTCCTTTCTACTTACCTATCTAGACTCTTTCAACAATGCTTACAGTCGTAGCACTCCATTTAGCATTCCGTAATGGTAAACAGTATTTTTAGTGTAATGAATGATTGCCAAACCCAACATCCTGCTTAGTCCACGCAAGAGCCCGTGCTGGCTGGTCGTGGTAGAAAAACTCCCTACAGCCCTCTATCAGGCTAGTACAAAATTGCAGTTTTTCTTCAGTCACTAACCTTAGACTTGAGCCTTTTCTCTTCCCCCTTTTCACCATCTTGGTCAGACTAGTTTGCTCTGTCAACAGAGTTCCTCCCAAATTCCCTGTTGTGCTGCTCTCTATCAATGAAATAGGTAGGTCCTTTTTTATTTTTAGGTTTATAGACTCATGCATCAAAGATAACAAAAACCTACAAAGGTAAAACAGCCACAGCCTCAAAAGGTACGTTTCCCACAAAGTCCCCACTTAATCCGTACAAAATACATTTGACGTAGTATTTTGACTTCTGTTGAAAATTTTAGCCACTGCCCTAAAAGTAATTATTGATGGTCTACTATACACCAGGCTCAAGTGTCATCATTAAAAAAGAAAACATGCAATGTGATCATTGTATGTTTATCATTGGCTTACATATTAATGTAAGCCACAAAATAACCACTACAGCTGGGCTCACTAATCACTTCGGAACTTACTTTAAAAATGTCTTTGAAGATTCATTTCTCTACCATAGTGGATCTTGTTAATCAAGGCATATATACATGCCCCTGCAAATTCAAATATGCCAGGTCATGTGCATGCATGCCCAAGATCCCAGGAGAATGGAGGAGAAGCGATTGTGGCACAGACATCCTCCCACCCCCGGGATGAGTTCTTACTTTCCTTCTCACTGTCTCTGTCTCTCGCTCTCTGGCAAGCACATGCACCCTAGGGGAGAACCCTCTACATTAAAAAAAAAAACAAAAAAAAACTGGAAATGCTAATTTATGTTCATATTATTACTACCAGATATTGGGAACCTAGCCACAGATGTTTTAATCAAAGTTCTTATTTTTTCCATCTGGATCCTTTTGCTAAACTACTCTGTTTTGTGCTGGAAATCATTGATTTTGGTATTTAGAATCATCTAAACTGGTCAAGATCATGCCTCAGAGGCATGTTTCTGAGGGAAGAGAATAGAGTAGTCATTAAATAATATGCAGGATTGATTTTTTTTTCATGTTCTAAGCAAAGGATGCTTTCAAGGACATAGAGTATGTAGAGGATGCAGTGGAAACAAACAAACTAAAATACTGTGTGTAAAGTATAAAAGCTAAATCTCCAAATGCCAGATATTTACATTCAGTACAATCCACCTTTGCATGATCCAAAAGATTTCTACCTGCAAACAGATGTTCAATTGTATAGAATTGCTATTTACACGCACAATTACCATTTCATATTCAGCATTGGATTCACCTAGAACAAATATTGTTAAATAGCTTTGTCATTCCTGGCTGTTTTGATTTCTCTGTTTTAAAATAAAGGATTAGAAGTCTTAGTCTTGGTAGTGTGAAGTAAGCAGATGTACTTGCTTCTAACATATTGCTTTATTAGGCAACATTAGAAGTTTATTGGATTATGCAAGGGCTCTGTCTTCTGTGTTTTTTTTTCCTTGCACATAGTATCTGAGAGTTAAAGACAACACATATATTTTTTTTTTGAGAGGTTTTTGCTATAGGGCGCGTGCGCTCACAAGACAGAGAGAGGCAGAGAGACAGGAAGCGAGAAATCATCCCCCAGGGGGAATGGTCACACCGCAATCCCTTCTCCTCCATTCTCTCTCCGGATCTTGGGCACGCACGCACACGCACCCAGCATGAGTTTAAGCCACTGGGTCCAGGATTCGAACCGCAGTCGACTACGTGGGAGTCCAGCGACATAGCCATTATGCTAACTGCTGGTCCCCCAAAACAACACAAATTTTCTTACAATAGGAAAATAATTATGTACGGATTTAATCTGTATTTCTTACCTATTGGAGTGTTCAATTTAGAGAAGACAAGCAATTGTAGACCCAGGTAATGAGAAACATTCATCTAATTTAGTTTCCTATAGTATCTAAAGGTTCCCTGGAAACCAAAATTGAGGAAATTTGTTGCCAACTGACTTGCCTTGTAAGAATGATAAATTCTTCGGTGAGAATAAGAACTATATAGGTCAGATGTTCAGATTTACTTAAAGAAAGGAAGAACGGTAGGAAAAGACTAAATGAATAGGCAAAACGGAAATTTCAGGGCCATGAAAGTATTTTGTATAGCACTAAAATGGATCCACACCATCATATATTTGTGAAAAGCTATAGAATGCAATACCAGGGGCAAGCCCTCACATGGATGTGAATGGATAATTATGTGTGAATGTGAATTCACCAGTTGTAACAATTGTACCATCCTGGTGGGAATTGCTGATAGTGAGGGAGGTCTTTGAAAATCATAGCATGGAGGACACATGGGAGCGCTCTAAACGTTTTCCTCACTTAGGCTGCGAAGTACTCATAAAGTAAACCACTTTTATAGAAAGCATTTGATTACATGCAAGGAGAAACGCAATAATCTACTATTTCTTTTTCTTTCTTTTTAATTTTTTTTGGAGAGGTTTTTGTTATAGGATGCGTGTGCTCACCAGACAGAGAGAGAGAGAGACAGAGAGACAGAAAGTGAGAAATCAGCCCCCAAGGAGGAATGGCCATGCTGCAATCCCTTCTCCTCCATTCTCCTCTCGGGATCTTGGGCACGCACACACACATGCCCAGCGTGAGTTTTAAGTCACCGGGTCTGGGACACGAACCGCAGTAGACTACGTGGGAGTCCAGCAACATAGCCATTACACTAACTGCTGGTTCCAATAATCTACTATTTCTAAAGAAAACATTGTATAATCTTAATCGTGTAAGCTGGTGACCATAGAGTGGTAAGTGAAAATAATATACGAATAATAATATTTTATTGGGTTGGATTAGTAGACAACAATAACAACAATAATAGTAATATATTTTTCTAAGAAGATTTTGCAGTATTTGTGGTATTTGTTAACTTTTAAATGTCTGACTTTTTATCATTATAATTCCCTAAGAAGTCTAATAACCACTCCCTTGTAAATTTGTCCTTTTCTTTTTTCCCCTTTAGATAGCCCTCCCAACTTATAAGCTTCAGTCTACAAAATATGAATGCACCCTCATCAGGACCTTAGGCCACTGGAGCCTTACCTGAAGGGACATGGAAAAGCCTATTAAAAGTGTAATTGGGACCAGCAGTTGGCGTAACCGGACCTGGTGGCTTAAACTCATGCTGGGTGTGTGTGTGTGCATACCCAAGATCCTGAGAGGAGAATGGAGGAGGAGGGATTGCGAGTGGCCATACCCCTTGGAGGGTGATTTTTTGTTTTGTGTCTCTTTGTCTCTTTCCATCTTTCTGGCTGGCGAGCACACACACCCTATAGCAAAAACCTCTCAAAAAAAAAAAGTGTAATTAATATACAATTTATTTTGGTGCAAAAAAATTAAATCCATGCATAGTTTTCTTCATAATTTATATTTTCTGTACACTTTTAAAAGACACTGTGTACTTTGGTGTTCTACTGCATCTGACACTCATGGGAATTTGCCAACTTCTCCCAGCCTCAAACCTTGCATTGTCTATGTATCTTATCACATAGAACACATCTATGTTCTACCTCTTTGACTCTCAGAACTGGATCAGAGTCCCTCCTATTTCAGAGAGAATCTCCTAAAGATTCCTCTCCTGGGCAGAGATACTTGATTCTTTTAAGATCTCCTACTAGAGCATTTATCACACTACACTTTCTTCATTTGCTTGTTTGTTCATTTTTCCTACTAGACTGTTAAGACTTTGAGGCCAAGGACTACCAGATTCTCTGCTTTATAGCCTCATTATTGAGCACAAGGACTGACTTACAGAGGGTACCAACAGTGTAATCATAAACTGGATGTTTAAAGCCCTCTCTAAACCTCTGTAAAAATTCATTTCATTGAAATATGCTTGAACATTTCCATAGAGTGGGTTTTATTTATTCGTCTACAATTCTTTTGACTTGGAACATACTCCATTAGTTATGTACAGCATAGTCAGTGATGGAACTGTATCTTCTGCATCTTTGCATCTCTCAGAAGACTGAGTTTATTGCCTTGCCAATGGAAACAATTTAATCAGTGCTCAGAGCCTTAAATTAAGGTGCACTTTCATGTTTTTAGTTTCTGATGAGTAGGAGGTTTTGCTTATTTCTGTGGTTCTGTATAAATGACTCAGCAATGTTAACATTTCCTAACACATAAGAGAAGTTTAATTAATGAGAGATTTTGTGGCCATTTTGACATGTAAGCATAAATTGAGATCGTTCTAATTTTATCCATACCTTAGCAGAGGGCAGTTAAGCACTAAAGAATCTGTAGTATTTTTTTCAGCCTGCAAGCAATTTCCAAAGACTTGTACAGACAAAATTGTAAATAAATAAATAAACAAACAACAACACACACACACACACACACACACACAAAACAACAACAAAATCGGGTCTCTCTGATCTTACGATCATGTTCTCTAACCTGCTCAGTCTGTCCATCGATGTACCCATTCCATCTGGATGATTCTGCTTCTGGTGATTTCCAGCACCCACTGAAAGGCCAAACCTTCATTGTGGTGTTTCACTCATGGACTCCATGGCTGAACACTTTCCCTTTCTTCCCAGACACTGCTACGCTCCAGTGTGCCACAGAATTCCCGCAAGTCTGGGCAGCATGGAATATGCTGGAGATTATTTTAATTTTTGAAAGTCATTACCATAAAAGAAGAAAATATGGAAAACTAGCATGAAAACATCAGAAAATATGTAAGGGTGAATATGGTGGATACATTTTAGAGAAGGTGAATATGGTGGAATCATTTTGGAGAAGAGAGATTTTTGCAGGGTTTAAAAGGGCTCATTCCCTCACTAACGAAGCCGATAGCTATCCAGTTCTTCCTATGCCTCAGCACTGTTCTAGGTACTTCATGTGTGTCTGTACTGTCCTAGCCACCTGTGGGGGAGCATTTTTATCATGTCCATTTTATAGACAAGGAATCTGTGCCACAGAGCCATCAAGAGGCTTGTTCAAGGTTGCACAACTGGAAAATGACAGGACAGAGTCATCTCTGTGTAGTCTTGGTCCAGAGTCCAAGCTCTTCCCCATCTCACAATCTTGCAAAACGCTAGAGAGTGACCTCGCCAGGGATGTCAGCCAACAGGGGCACAGAAATTCATCAGATGTTTCCTGTGGGGAAACTGACATCGCAAGCAGTAACAATGGAGATAAATACTTTATACGATGGATTTTCATTATTTTTTGCTACATATGTATTTTTTGTCTGTTCATTAACAGCACTTCATAATCAACCAGGCCCCCTCTCTAGTGAACCCATTTTAATTTAATTATCTCTTGAAAGACATTATATCTAAAGTTGTGGTCTGAGGTTCTCAAACTTAGAACATATGAATGTTGAGGATGATGTATGTTCACAAGTCAGCTTATAACATTTTTTAGAGAGAGTCATGCATTTTTGTTTTTGGACTTGAATTTCCTTTTCATTTACTGGGTCTTTTTCTCAACTAATAAAATTAGAAACACCAAATATCAATTTCCTCTGCCTACAGTTACTTTGGTGAGTTATTCTAGGATGAAACGAAAAGCTACAGAATTGGATATTGGCAAGTCTTTGCAGCTCATTTCCTACACATTCTTCTTCTTTTTTTTTTAATCTATGTGATGTTTGTTTCTGACATTTGTCTTATAGAGGGTAATTTGTTTCCTTAAAAAAAGTTCTTTGTATTGAAAACAAGCAAACAAACAAGCAAAACCAAGTTGTCTTTGGTTTGGCAGAAATACATCCTATATTGTGCTATAATTCCTGGCAGAAGTCATGCCTCCCTTTTAATTTCTAGCTCGGCTCTACTTCCCCTAGGCACTGTGATCAGTGGTCAGTGTTTTAACTCATTGCATTCAATTTATAAGGAAAAGAAGCAATATTCCGGTCTTTAATGACCTTGCGGACTGCAAAGCCATTAAGGTCAGGGTAGTAGCAGCACAGAACTGAATACCTATTTAACAGATAAAGTCAATAGCACTTTTTTGATTGAGTGGATGGTGTTGAGGCAGATAAAAGAAACTGTCAAGGATAACTCTCAGGTTAAAGGCAAAGACATTTGCTAGACAATTTTCCTATCTCTGTGTAGAGGTCTTTTTCTCTCTAAATGGATGGGAAATTCCTTTGGCACAAAGACTATGGCAGAGGATTATTTAATTCCCCAAAGCTTTCTGCTTCTAATAAGCAGTCGGTCAATGAGTAAATGAATACAATACGGAGCCTGTGATGGGTAGAATAATGCTGCTTCAAAGAAGTCCATGTCCTAATTTCCAGAACTTAAGAATATTTTTTTTTCCTTAAATGAAAGAAAACTTTAAAGATATGATTAAGAATTTTGAGATAGGAGCCAGAGGTGGTGTGGTGGTTAAGGTGTTGGACTCCCACTTGACCGACCATGATTAAAATTCCAGACCTAGTGGCTTGCTTTCTCACTCGTCCTTTGTCTTGCTTTTGTACAAGAACTCACCCCACAGGTGCTGGCTGGAAGAGGGAGGAATAGAGCCACAAGCAAGAGTGTAGCCAGCCTTTAGAACCTGGGAAGGGCAAGGAGGCACATTGATCTCCAGAGTCTTCAGAAAGCAATGGTGCCTTACAGACCTTGGACCGTTTGCCTAGTGAGACCCGTTACAGACTTCTGAGCTATGGAGCTGCAGAATAACACATTTATCATTCTATTCCTTGTTTTTAAGACACTAAGTTTGTAGTAATTTGTGTCCGTAGCCTTAGAAAACTAATCCAGGGGCTAACGAGGTCCTCCTGTGACCCAAGTGTTCTTTCTCTGTTACCAGGCAGTCTTATAATTTCATTGATTAATACCAAAACTTAAACACTCACCTCTATGGCTTATAGACTATTGTCACAAAACTTGAATGAATCATGGATCTTAATTTTATTCTATTTAAATTTCCAGTTGTTAACAAGTGCAATATGACTATGTACGTTTTAGGTTTAGTTTTCTTACAAATAGTGACAAAATGAAAATAAAGGGCCAAAATTTGTAGGTAATAGAAGCATGAAAGTTAGCAAATCTACTTTATGCACTAAAATTAATATAACTTACACACTGAATTTACTTAATAATAGTCTGTGATACCTATTATAAACAAAGTACCCTAGTCAATATAGCATTATTCTCTTATAAAGTACACATATTTAATATGCATTTATTTACTTGTCTATGTACTAAAATTATTCCACTCAGAAATTAAAGCCTAAGATAAATAATATAAATACAAGGAAAGAGTTAACATTTTTATATATTGATTGTAAATATACAACAACAGCTATTACAAGTTTGTGTTCCAATGACTCTAAATTCAAGTGTATGAATTACTCATTTTGGAACTCACAACAGATCTTTTAAAACACATTTATGTTGAACAAAGGAATAAAAATGGACCTTAGATTTGGTTCAGAGACTAAATGCCATGTCAACCTGGTTCCACAGGTATTTCAGTCCTAAGCTAAAAGAGAACAAGACCTTTCCTTGGAGAAAGAGCAATCTTCCACTTGGCTTCCTGCCTTGTTGGTGTGCAGTCTTCCTTTCAGTCACTACGAAGACCAGCCATGCCAAGCAATGGTTGAGTTGTAAATGCCAGTGACTGTACAAAGGTGTGTAAAATATTAGGTCATTGGAAAAGTCATGAATGATGTCTTTTACTGTATTTTTCTATGCAAAAACCTGTCATGACTTTTCCAATGATCTAACACCATCCCTTCTCTGTAGTAGCTGATTTGGCAAAGGAATTGATGACTATGTTCTACCAACACGAATTTTTCATTTGTTTGTTTCTCATAAGAGAGAGAGAAAGGCATGCCCAACAGGATTCCCAGGCTGTGATCCACCCCTGCAGTCAGCCAGGAGACCAGCACTCAGGTGCACGCTCAGCGTGTGCAGGACCCATTTTTCATTTGTTTGTTTCTCATAAGAGAGAGAGAAAGGCATGCCCAACAGGATTCCCAGGCTGTGATCCACCCCTATAGCCAGCCAGGAGACCAGTACTCAGGTGCACGCTCAGCGTGTGCAGGACCTGGAGATGCCAACCTGGGATCTTCTCAAGGTCTCGGCATCCCAGAACATTGCATTATCGCCATGCTACCATGGTTGACCCTGAACAGGAGGAATTACTGATGTTAAAATTGAACTGTCGGAGACCAGCAGTTGACATAATGGCTATGTCGCTGGACTCCCAGGTAGTCGACTGTGGTCCGAGTCCCGGACCCAGTGACTTAAACTCATGCCAGAAGCAATGTGCGTGCGCGCCCAAGATCCCAAGAGGAGAATGGAGGAGAAAGGACTGTGGCATGGCCATCCTCCCGGGGTGTGATTTCTTGCTTTCTGTCTCTCTGTCCCTCACTTTTTCTGGCAAGCGCATGTGCCCTATAGCAAAAACCACTCAAAAAAAAACTCAAAAAAAAAAAAAAAAAAAAAAAACTGGGGTAGCAAGCCAAGCTGTTATCATTTGGACAAACTGAGTAAATGGTACGTAGTATTTCTTGCCTTTTAAAAAAAAAATAAAATAAATAATTTTTATTTAATTTTTTTTTAATCTTTCTTTTCTCTCTTTTTATAATTTGACCAGAGAGAGACAGTAAGAGAGAAAGGGAAAGTGAGAGAGCAGACTGCCAGGTCCAAGACTCAAACCACCATTGACCATGTGGGAGTATGCTATCTACCTATGTAGTATCTCACACAGGATGACTAAGACTTTATGAGAGATAGTATTATTTCTTTTCTTCTTTGCCAGAGGGTGCATTTACTCACCAGAAAGAGATAGTGAGACAAGGAGAGTGAAAGGAGAAAGCACCCTCACATGGTAGCACCAACACTCCCTTCTCCTCCATCTCTTGTTCCTTTGCAGATTTGGGGCATGCAACACATGTCATTTCTTGCAAACTTGGTAAATTCAAACTTATCTCAAAATTTTTAAAAAAATTAACACTTAAATGGGATAAACGAAGGACAAAGTCTTTCTCTGACCTTATTAGGTACAAAATTTTAAACTAAGTAAATATGACCATTGATCTTCCTCTTTCAGAAGTTATCTAGCTGTTGAATAAAAACAGCTGGAATCCAGAAATAGCCTATATGAGAACCGTGTGAGGGTAGGGTAGCCTCTTGGAAACGGAGTAAAATTCTTCGTTAATGCATGCTTTTGACTAAGCAAGTTGGAGCACAGATGGCTGAATGAGAAGTTAGTGTATTTACAGAGGGACATCTGTTACGTTACATTTAATTGTATCGCCTCTCATAGCCGGCACCCAAGTTGTTGCCAATGCTCTCCACTTCATTTAGCTTTCATTTAGCATCTCTGCATATTGGGCATGTTCCTGAGTTTTTCCATGAGTGGTTTCAACTGTCTCATTTATAGACATAATTTTAACAGATACATTGAATTGCACTAGGACTGAGTGCGGGTAGTGTCTTCAGATTCCCATTCACTGGGCAATTATGCAGGTGGTGACCAGGCTGTATGTCCTTCTGAGTGATACACACCTGCCTATGTGTGGGCTGCCCACTTCTCCATATTTTCCTTGTAATTAAAAATGGAATTTTACCTGAGCAGGATTTAGAGCGGGCTGAGTGACCAAGGAAAGCACTGTAGATGGTTTGGTCAATGGATGTCTGATTTGTAGACCAAAGATTCTAGACTATGAAGGAGTGGAGAATATAGTGCATAATCTATTATATTTTCATCATAATAGTTATAGTATACATGAAAGAAACTTGAACTCTAATAAGGATCTCATTTTCTCCCAGTATTGTAAATTTTCTGGCTGTCCAAGAACATGTAAGATTATGATGAAGAAACCATAATATTTTTATGTCAATATGAACAATGAAGGAATCTATTGGGTTGTTGGGAAAGTCATGAAGTATTCTTGCATAGAAAAATATGTCAGGACTTTCCCGACAACCTAATATAACAAAGTCCTGAAATTGCTTTACTTGCTATAGATTGCTAACAAGTAAAGTCAGTGGCATTTGGGGGAGTCCACAAAAAGTTTATGGAAAATGCATATCATGAAAAAACTATGCACAGATTTTTTTTTTAAATACATCATAATAAACTTTTACTTTAGTTACATTTTTCCATGAAGTTTTTGAACTTTCTTATAGGTGAAGGGAGTCTTGCCTTAGTGAAAATGCCTACAAAGTAATGAGAATGTTGTGTATTTCTTTCTCTAGAATCAAAGCTTCTCTGTTTTTACCAGCATAGTGATTCTGTCAGTGGGCTCTAGTCAGAAAAAAAAAAAAGAAAAAAAGGCTGAATATTTTTATCTTGTTTCTGGTATCATCAGAGTTTAGTTAGGAAATTAGGAGCCACTCTAGTCTTCTTAAGAAAGAAGAGATTAAACACAGGAAATTTAGGTTTTACGAAGTCATCAAGGGGGGGTTGTAGGACTCATTCTTACAAAGCAGGAAGCTTGCGGTGTAACAGGATGGCCGCCATTTTGAAATTAAGAAAGATCTCTGCCCAGGACACGCTTACCTGGTGGTGAGTCATGGGGTCTGTTTGAGGAACGGTCAGATGAGAAACCAGGGATGGATATTTGAAAAAAAAAAAAAATAGAAAATAAGATAACTACTCATGGGAAAGCAGTCGGCTCTGACTGTAGTGATCATGAGTAGAAACAGAAAAGTTTATGGAAAATGCATATCATGAAAAAACTATGCACAGATTTTTTTTAAAAAAATACATCATAATAAACTTTTACTTTAGTTACATTTTTCCATGAAGTTTTTGAACTTTCTTATAGGTGAAGGGAGTCTTGCCTTAGTGAAAATGCCTACAAAGTAATGAGAATGTTGTGTATTTCTTTCTCTAGAATCAAAGCTTCTCTGTTTTTACCAGCATAGTGATTCTGTCAGTGGGCTCTAGTCAGAAAAAAAAAAAAGAAAAAAAGGCTGAATATTTTTATCTTGTTTCTGGTATCATCAGAGTTTAGTTAGGAAATTAGGAGCCACTCTAGTCTTCTTAAGAAAGAAGAGATTAAACACAGGAAATTTAGGTTTTACGAAGTCATCAAGGGGGGGTTGTAGGACTCATTCTTACAAAGCAGGAAGCTTGCGGTGTAACAGGATGGCCGCCATTTTGAAATTAAGAAAGATCTCTGCCCAGGACACGCTTACCTGGTGGTGAGTCATGGGGTCTGTTTGAGGAACGGTCAGATGAGAAACCAGGGATAAATCTTTGAAAAAAAAAAATAGAAAATAAGATAACTACTCATGGGAAAGAAGTCGGCTCTGACTGTAGTGATCATGAGTAGAAACAGTTGGGCTTAGTTTGCCGAAAACAATTAAGTTAATGGCTAGCCCTCAGAAAATCAGTTTCCACTTCCCCAGCCAGGATACCTCCCACAGTGGCCAGAGTGTCATTGTTACCCTTTCTGGAGTGCTATTAAGAGCAAATTGCAGACTAAAACAAAAGTCCCTTTAAAGACAAAAGTATTTTCAGAACAAATAATTATAAATCCTAATTTCAATTGTGGCATGTTATCTAGGTTTAAATTCTAGCAACACTACTTGCTAACTTGACACATTTTTTGAGCCCCATTTGTTTTGTTTTTATACATGTTGCCATCAAGATTATATAAAAGCATGAAAAAGTATCTGGCAAATAAGAGGTGCCAACTACACAAGGTTGTTCTTTTAAATTCCTTTTTGATTGTTGTTGTTTTTCATGGACAGTGGCTATCACATCTGGTTTCAAGAATGAATATAGTTTTGAAATGAAAGAAATTAGACATGGGGGAAAAGTGTTTACAAAATCATGTTGTGTTTTCCATCCACGTTTAAATAATACACAATTTAGATTTCCTCAACTGAGATTTAATCTCTGAAAAATAATCTGTACAAAGCTGGTTCACTTACTACTTTCTTTTTATTGTTTCCATTATCCATTGTAATACAATTTCAGTTTTGAGGTGAAATAAGTTTAAAGGGTGAATCTTATTAAATACAGATTATTCTGAATAGTAGATGTGAAAAATATTATTTTTCATTTGGATAAAAATTGTTAAAAATTTGAATGAAAATGCTTACATTTAGCCTACTTTAGATCATACTTTTGGTTCAGGTCAAAGCTACTCTATCATAGAAAATCTGTCATGAGAACTAAAACTGTCATAGAAAATAAAAAGTCATTTAATCAAAACATACTTTCATTATTTATAAATAACAAAAACAGAATGGAAATTAAAATAATATTCTTTTAAAACAATTTTATCTTTGATAATTTTGTGGGGCGCGTGCGCTCGCCAGACAGACAGAGAGAGACATAGAGACAGAAAGCGAGAAATCACCCCCCAGGGGGGATGGTCACGCCTCAATCCCTTCTCCTCCATTCTCCTCTCGGGATCTTGGGCACGAAGGACCACGCGCCCGGCGTGAGTTTTTAAGCCACAGGGTCCGGGACACGAACCGCGGTTGACTACGTGGGAGTCCAGCGACATAGCCATTACGCTAACTGCTGGTTCCCAGTAATATTCTTTTAAAACAATATTATCTTTGATAATTTTGTGTTGTGCTCTATGTATTGCATTTAAATGATCATATTATAGATTAAAATATGCAAAGCATGGATTAAATAGTGGCTCTGCTAGAGGAAGAAAGGGAACTATTAGATTATTTTTTAAAAGCATTAAGCAGAGCCAGCAAATGGCATAGTAGTTATGTTGCTGGACTCCCACAAGACTGACCATGGTTCAAGTCTCAGACCCTGTGGCTTGAAACTCTTGGTGGGCACCTGTGCATGGATGCCCAAGATCCTGGGAGAAGAATGAAGGAGATGAGATTGTGGTATGGCTATTGTCTCTGGGGGTGATTTCTCACTTTCCCTTTCGCTTGGTCAGTCTCTCTCTGCCTTCAACAAGTACAGGTGCCCTAAGGTAAATACTTCTTAAAAAAAAAAAAAAGGCAATAAACAAATATTAGTAACAGTGTAGCATATAAGGAGGGCCAGCCCAAGAATTGTGAGATATGATACATTATGGAGAGAACTTTAGTTTGGGGATTAGAACACCGGGAAGTACACATTAACAAAATGAGCTTAATAATGGAAATAGGCCTTGCTTACATGTATTGAATTTTGAACTTTAGTTTGGGGATTAGAACACCGGGAAATACACATTAACAATATGAGCTTAATAACAGAAATAGGCCTTGCTTACATGTATTGAATTTAAAAAATGTAGCCAACATTGTGAATTGTTTTATACTCTGAGTGTTTACAATGAAACCACTTTAAATTTTATTTTTAACTATGCAATCTCAAGCAATTTTCTTGGTGTTACCAGACCCATTGGAAAATTGGAGCATTGATGGGACTATATGACTTTTTAAAAGATACCCAGTGCTCTAGTCTCTCTTCTGATTTTCTCCTTACTCTAGGCAGATATGTCCCTAATTCCCTACAATATTTTTTTCATAACTCATATTGTAACTTATTATATTGTAATTATACAAGTGAGCGTCATTTATTATAATTTATATATTTTCTCAACAGTAAGCCAGTGACAAACACAGGCCTATCACACCAGATATGCTTTTCTTTGAATGTGCAGCTGACTTTCAGTGGGAGTAATAGCTATCTTTCTCACTAAAAAATAATAAGAAGCAGTTCAAAATTGGAGATTCTGAGTCAGGCATGTTGTTATCACTTCACTTGCTACTTCTTACCACTCTATGGGCAAAGAAACCATTTCATGGATGAGAAGGCTGAGGCATGGTGGTGGAATGGCACATGGAATGTGTCGTCAGAGAATAGGAAGTGTTGGCAGTGAATTTAGGGTTGTGACGGAATTATGGGTCGGAGCTAGGCTATAGGGAGCTAGCTTAGTATGCCTTCATAGAAGTTTGCACAAAAACATTTACAAAGTGTTTGCTCTTTTAGGGGTTCTTCGAAATACCAAATTTGAGGGAAGAGCATGTGGGATATGAACCTGTTTTTTCCTAGATTCTTTCCCTCCTTCTTTAATGCTATGTTTTCTCCCCAGCTATCATTAGGGGTTAGTGTGTTCAAAGGCTCTGACCCATTCCTCACCCTTGAGTTTATTCCCATTATACTACATTCAATGTTTATTCTGTTGACATTTACGTTAAAGGCCATCAGCCACTATTTCTTGCCAATTTTGTCACAGTTAAGCCTTTGACCATAAGAGGGGAGAATGATTGTCGTCTTTGCAGAAAAATATCAGGAATGAGAATATACTATACTGACCTTTTAGTTCTTTTTCTCTAAAGTACTATTCACACAAGTGAGCTTTAAAATTGTTAATTAAAATGGCAGTGGAATTTTAAGCCTCGACTATTTATCTGTAGGCTGTGCTACTACATAGAAGATGAATTAAAAGGACCACAGTTAAGGCCAGTCCATGGCATGGTGGTGAAGGCTGCTGGATGCCTTACAGTGGCTTCATGGTTCCAGTCCTGAACTCCGTGGTTTGACCACACTGAGGATATGTGTGTGTATGTGTGTGCTCAAAATCCCCAAAGAAGGGAGCAGTGGAGGAGAAGGGATTGTAGTGTGGCCATGTTTCATGGGGGTTGCTTTCTCCCCATTTTGGTATTTCTGTCGCTGGTGAGCCCGTGTGCCCTCTGGCAAAAGTTTTTTTTTTTTTTTAATGTGTTTATGTAACATACATGTGAATAATATACATGGATAACAAAGCTGATGAGGCAATTCTCATTTTTCTTCTTGAATTCGTTTTCCTCTGATATGATTATTGGTGACATGAGCGATCTAAAAAAGATTTAAAATATACCCACTGGTTAAAAAATAGGTAGGATTGACGGGATTAATTTACACGGAGAAAAACTCCTTCTAAGAGTGTCAACATAGGGACCGGAAGCCATTTATCTTTTATCTCTCCACATTTCTAAATGCAAGAGAATGTGAGACCGACAGGATAATGCTTACTCTCAGTGCTAAGCGGAATATCTCCAATAAGCCATTCCTTTGTGTAACCTCCTCCTCTTTTCTTTTTTTTAACTTCTTTTATACATTCAATCACTATATATAACTTAGCTTGTAAAGTGAATTTTCCAGCATGAATACATTTCTCACCAGTCTAGTTGGGGATACTATACGTGTTATCATCAACAGATAATTCATTTCTGTGTTCCATAAATGTCTTGCCTCTCTATTTTTCTTCTTCATGTCTTCTCTGCCTTCCTTCTGGCCCGTACAGCATGGTAGAAGGAGGGGCTCTTCATCACGATGTGAACCAACTGAAAGGGAAAATCTTCCTACTGGCCTTGAAAAAGCAAGGTGCAATGAGTTCTTTGAATCATGCCAAACATTTAATAAAGATCCTATGGGTTTGCTAAATAAAGACAAAATAAATAACACAACTTTGTTGCACGAATTCAGGCATCATTTCCATTTTCAGTTCTTTTGAACTCACAGACTAGCTTCTTCTATTGCAAAGCAGTATGAAGGAAAGTAAAAGCATGTAGGCAATTCTTCTCTCTCAATTTCCTGGTGTTTGTGTAATGCTTATAGCTGCCTTCGTTCATGTTATTTCAGGGTATGACACATGGGAGTAGATCATTCACTGTGTCTGTCTTCATTTTAGTAGATATTAAAGATCTGGATTATTAATGATGATTAGTTGCCCTACCAACATTTACTAGATAATTGTCAACAGTAATTAATTTGGTAAAGATGGATTTTTTTTAAAAACCCAGAAAAAGATTCTTTTCAGAATTCCATTAGATACTATCACTTGATAAAAAGGAATTTATGTTCTTTATCTGATCATAATGCTTTTCAAAGTAATCATGAAAAAAATCGAAGTTCAGCAGTATTAACAGCATGCTTGTTTACATACTTCTTGCTCCCATTCCAAAGCCTTGGAAAGGTATATCCTGAAGCCCATCAGGCGTTTGACAGTAGTTGGACGTTGTGAGTGAATCCAGACAAGTCCATCCTGATTCTTCCTTATTTGTGTTGTCTCTACCGAGTTTTAGAAAACGAAGCCCAGGGCTGGCTCTAGGCGAAACGTCAAGTTTGCAATCCTCAGCCTGTCATTCAAAGCCCTGTACATTTTGTCCCCTCTCCACCTTCCCGGTCTTAACTCTGATTTTATTCTCATGCCCCAGGTTTTTTCAGTCACATGCCTTTCAGGCTGTCCTCCAAAACCTCCTTCGTTTCTCTTGCCTCTGGCATTTCCTGCACATAGTTACGTCTGCCTAGGATATAGGCTTGCTTCCATATACGATAATACATTTTTTCCATGCCCATTCACATCTACACTCTCAAAGACGCTTTTGCAAATATATCCATAACTTTCATATGCCTCTCTTACTTTGCCTTATGTTTTTTTTACTTCTATAATAACACCTTCTATAATCTTTGAACCAATTTATTTATGTACAATAGTTTGATTGTGAGCCCCTGACACTCTGATGATCATTACCTGTGACAGTGCTAAGTGCTGTGCTTGGGAGAGTGCATGGGAAACCGCTTTCATTAAATGAATCACACTGGAATTACTGAGGCATCCGGTTTCCAAGTCTTAAATCATAGATTGATTTCACCCTTATTATGTCAAGTCAACAGCAGGTTGAATTTGCTTCATCTACAAAATGCAAACAAGTCAGCTATATTAAAGGTATAATGTTGCAAAAGTATTCAGTGAACTATGAAGAGTCAAATGAGCACCAATGGCTGAAATTGAATTATTCTGCACTTTTAGGTACTTTCTCTCTTTTCTTCTATTCTTCGGGGCAAAACTCAATATCTCAATTTTTTTCTTACCTTTATTTACTCTACTGATAACATTTGCTTTAGCTATTTCTTAGTATGGTAATGCAACCTTTACTTGGAAATCTATGTCTACATTTCTAATTTAAAGGCCATATTTAATATTTAGAAGTCCAAAAATACTTCTGTACATATTTGCTTCCATTAAACAAAAGGGTAATGGCATGGTGATAATCAAAATAAAGTATAATAAGTGCTATTGAAATAGTCACAATGTGTTAAAGAGCAGAAGTCCTGTAGTAGCTACAGGAAGGTAAGATCCATAATAGTAATATCAGGAAGATTATGCAATTCTTTAAAAACACGAGAGTAATAGTTACTAAGATATGTTGATCTCTTTTATTCTCTAGCTTTTAGTTGACTTTGCCATGCATTTTGCAGTTCTATGATTCTAGGTTCTCATTCAGTCTACAAAATTTTAATTTCAGCCTCAAAAACTAAATTCTACACATGTATTTTCCAAATAAACTGAGCCAAATTTCCATCACTTAAAATATATACATTACATATACATACATATGTAACATTATTACTATTTTTACTATTTGTATATAAGTATATATATAAATATATAAGTGTATATATGTGTGTGCATATATAAGTGTATGTATATATAAGTATATATGTGTGTGTGTTTATTTACTATATATATAGGCTTGTGTAAAGGAACTAATAAAATAAATTATTTTAATTTTAGTACATAGTGAAAACACTATAAATAAACCCACAATATATGATTATATGTTTGACATTATTAAAATTATTTTAATCATTGCATTGGACATCTTGAATGTACTTTCAAGGTTCTTTCTCTAGATTCAATGATTTTGCTGTGAGGGGAAACTAGTTATTTAGCCAAATGTTCCTTAATCATTTCAAGAAACTAATGATCTATTTTCTATGATGAATCAATAATTTTCTACAATAAGCAAAATAGTTTTTAGAGTAAGAATATCCTCACTCCAGTCTTCCAACCAGTCAGTGTTGTTCAGGTCAAGCCAGGACCTAGACCTGGGCCTTCTCTAGGACTCCCATCTCAAGTAGTGCCACCCTACCACCTGAACCTCAGCAGCTGGACTTAAAATGAAATCCTATATAAAAGAGCAGCGCATAATTTTCCCACATACTGAAAATCTCTAAGTGTTCAGTGGAGTTTATCCAGCGTGAGTCTATATAAAAACATGCACCCTTCTATATGAAAACATTGCCTCTTTTAAAGAACAAACTAGGGCATAAACTCACCAGAGTAAAGCAATACTGGCCAGCTTCTTTCTCTAGGAACTTTCTGAGGAAGATAAAAGCGTTCTCAGGATAGTTGAGTTCACTGTCTTCATGCATAGTAGTCAGTATTTACTATTCATAGGAGTATATTGGGACTCAAAGCAGATACAATATTTATTTTATTTTTATTTTTAGTTTTTGAGAGTTTTTTTTTGCTATAGGGCACGTGCGCTCGCCAGGCAGACAGAGAGAGACAGAGAGATAGAAAGCGGACTCTGCAGGGGGTATGGCCACTTGCAATACCTTCTCCTCCATTCTCCTCTCGCGATCTTGGGCATGCACACACATGTGCCTGGAGTAAGTTTAAGTCACCGGGTCTGGGACTCAAACCGCGATCGACTACGTGGGAGTCCAGCGACATAGCCATTACGCTAACTGCTGGTCCCGATGCAATATTTATTTTGATGAAGAGTTCCAATTCCAATTTGCTGGAAGACTCGAGATGCCTTAATGAGCTTGGTTAAGGAAAGACTTTCTGATTTATGCATCATCCCATTTTTTGCATTTGAAATGGTTCTTGCCATGTTCTTTCATTACTGGAGTATTTGTATTGGTGTGTCCTTATTTTTATTAACTATGGTTTACAGTCTGTGCTTAACAGGCTGTATGTCCTAACACACTTTTCATTCTGTGATGTGTGTGAGAGCTAGGTGTTCACTCTCACCCATTAGCTGTGCCAATTATCTCCTGTCTTATTTGCTTACTAATGGAAAGGAATCCCCCATCCCAGATCTCAGGTCAATTTGAAATACAATATGTAATATTCATGACCCAGCTTTCCCATCTATCCCAGGGAACTTAGTATTTGTCACACTACCTGTGCAATGGATTAGATACCCCTGGAACTTCTAGGTGTTTGTTCCCCTCCAGTACTCTTAGTTTTCAATGTGTTGAGAGATCCCATGTCCTTCTGAAATTAGATTCCATGACTCTATCTTATCTTGATAAATGTTCTTCTTCAGAGAAACCTAAGAAACCATCTTATGTGGCCTTTCTCTATCCCGGGTCCTTGTCATGACCCTCTGATGTTGAAAGTTACCCACTAGGCTGTTGCCCAACCCAGGTTCTATGTCACAGGTCCTCCTCAGTTGTGTCCTAGCTTCTGCTGTCAGAAAAATCCATACTGCTTCACCTCTAAGCTTGTAATAGCAGCATTTATATTTTCTCATTATTCCATTAATTGTCCTTCCCCTAATTATTACCTGAATCTTAAGTGTGCATTAATAAATATCCAGGGACATGATGCATATTCATTATATGATGCTATCTTTTATTAACAATTAAACAGATGGTTTAATGGTTACATTGATAGACTCCCACATAGTTGACCATGGTTCAAGTCCTAGTGGCTTAAAACTCACACTGGGCATATGTGTGTGCATGCTCAAAATCTCCAGAGGAGAATGGAGAAGAAGGGATTGTATGGTGGCTATCCACTCTAGGGGATGATTTCTTGTTTTCTGTCTTTCTGTCTCTCCTTGTCTTTCCAGCAAGTGCATGTGTCCTATAGCAAAAATCTCTCTCAAAAATTTTTTTTAATGTAATGAATTAGGAACTATATATTCAACTGAATTTACTTTATTATTATTTCAATTTTTTATATGCACGTGTAATCATCAAAGAGAGAGAGAGACAGGGAAAGTGAGAAAGCAAGCCTCCAGAACTGCCTTTGACCATGGTGTCCTAGCTTCTGCTGTCAGAAAAATCCATACTGCTTCACCTCTAAGCTTGTAATAGCAGCATTTATATTTTCTCATTATTCCATTAATTGTCCTTCCCCTAATTATTACCTGAATCTTAAGTGTGCATTAATAAATATCCAGGGACATGATGCATATTCATTATATGATGCTATCTTTTATTAACAATTAAACAGATGGTTTAATGGTTACATTGATAGACTCCCACATAGTTGACCATGGTTCAAGTCCTAGTGGCTTAAAACTCACACTGGGCATATGTGTGTGCATGCTCAAAATCTCCAGAGGAGAATGGAGAAGAAGGGATTGTATGGTGGCTATCCACTCTAGGGGATGATTTCTTGTTTTCTGTCTTTCTGTCTCTCCTTGTCTTTCCAGCAAGTGCATGTGTCCTATAGCAAAAATCTCTCTCAAAAATTTTTTTTAATGTAATGAATTAGGAACTATATATTCAACTGAATTTACTTTATTATTATTTCAATTTTTTATATGCACGTGTAATCATCAAAGAGAGAGAGAGACAGGGAAAGTGAGAAAGCAAGCCTCCAGAACTGCCTTTGACCATGTGGGAGCCCAGTGCCTTAACCACCATGGTCCTGATGACCCTGTAATGACTTCTTTATGTCTGTTGGACTCACGTACTGTGACAGCAATACTTGCCATGCAGAATGCACATTTTATTAGAACCAAACTGAACTATGTAAATTTCCCATTTTTGTTCCACAGTTCTATCCTCATAACCTCATAGCTTGTATATGTTATGAATATTCAATGTATTGTCTCAACATAAAGGCTATTAAGTATTAGCACGTAACAAAGCAAAGTTAGGATTCTTTGCTAGGCCAATAAAGCAGTCCAGTTAAGCAACCCCAGGGGATTTCCTTAGTGCCAACAAAGTGACGTTAAAGCACTGGCAGTCAGCAATATTTATGTATTTTTCAAAAGAAAACATTCAGTCAACAATCTAAGAACTTAATGATTTGAAACTCTGCAGCATTTTTTATAAAACCAGTACTTCATCACATATAGTCCTCTCAAGATATCATTGAGGGACAAGGATAAAGTCCCATTATTCCTATAGCTCTTTCCTTTCTTTCTTCATTTCTTTTCTTCTTTTCTTTCTTTCCTCTCCCGCCCTTTTTTTGATATAGCAGTTCTGACTAAATGGATCGAAGGCATCAAACTGAGGAATTACCAAGTGGTTTAGACGTGATTATACATGTCCTTCAGGACTGACTAAATACATACAAGAAATTGAGAAAAGTAAGATTTTGCTTTATGCCACAGAGCAGAGCAGAGAAAACTGAACCTATTATTTAGCAGCATTTTGGTTATAGAACTTTTGTAGAAGCTAAAGAGAATCAAGATATAAAAGAACTCCTGGAGAAAAAAATATATATAAATATATATAAACACAAAGTGTTGTTCTTTGAGACTTTTAGTCATACAACATCAAATTTTCTTAGCCTATGATCATGAAAAATCATACTATCTTATGACCTATGTATGTATAACTTAATTATTAATATTATTTTTATAGTAATAAAAGTGCCAGTCATTGCTATGCATCATTCCTAGTAAGTACATATTATTTTGAAAAGTGATCACTGATACTACAAGAAAATATTATTTTCATGTTATTCAATGACAGTTTGTGAGAAATAAGGGACTATTTCAGTAATCATACATAATTTATCTGGAGAGAAAAAACACTTTGATTTTTCAAGTAACAGTATTATATTTGGAAGTAAAAAGATCTGGATTCTATTTTCTTTCTTTCATTTATTTTTAAGGGATAAAATTAATGTTCATTTTTGATTTATTAATGTCAGAAAATAATACAAAAGAGTAGATAAAAAGAAAAAAGTATAGTTTTTCTTTTTAATAAAATGTCATATTCATTTTTTAATAAAATGTATGTTTACTTAAGTTCATTCAGAATGTCAGTGAAAGAACTGCAAATTTTTTTGGCAATTACATAGTGGTTTTTAGTTAAAAAAAAGAGCAATTACTTTGTATAGACTGAGTCAGAGACAAATGAAGATGAAAAACCTACTGTGCCCATAGATAACTCAAATTTGCCATGTAACAATGAATTTTTTTCTTTTTTTCTCTTTTCTAAATTTTTGAATTTTTATTATCATCATAATCTTCTTTATATTACATTGGATTGCATATAACTTTACAGTGTATTACATTGCTTTTTCAAAAGGGAATGCCATGCATGTCAGTCAATACAGAGACATTAATCTCCCCACTTCACCATTCAATATCTTACTTGCAGTGAATTCAGGGTTGTTTGTGGAAATGTACAGAGGCAAAAACTTTTGTCACTAGATGTGTGTTTTCCCTTATGCCAAATAAGGAGAAGCTCTACCCTTTGGTAAACAAGTGTTCTTTTTCGGGTCTCTGCAATGTTAAATTGTTCTCATTCTCATGCTTTTCATTAGTGATTTTTCTGTTGAAATTGGCCACTGGGTCAACCAGTGGCATGGAGGTTAAAGTGAATGGATCCTACATGGCCAGCTACATGGTTTGAGTCCTGGACCCAGAGGCTTGAAAAATATTCCAGGCATATGTATGTATGTGTACCCAAAATCCTGAGAGGAGGAAAGACAGGAAGAGATTGTGGTATGACCAGCCCTGCTGAGGGATGCTTTCTCACTCTCTCTCTTTCTCTGTTTCTAGTGAGCACACATACACTATAACAAAATAATAATAATAGTAATAAAAATAAAAAATATATAAAGAAAGAGAAAGAAATGGCCCCCATGTTTATAGTCCCCAAGTGCTGTCTAAGTACTCCTCAGCACAAGAAGGCTGTACTATGCTTTAAGGAGAAGTCTTCACTCAGTGCTGGATAACCTTCATTTAAGCATGAGTCACAGTGCTTTGACCATAAACTAAATGTCAATAAATCAACAATATATATATTATTAAATATGGCATCTTTAAACGGAAATACATAAGAAAGAAACTTATATACTGATGAGTTGATGAAAATGTGACAAGAGGTTCACAGAAACTTAACCCTGAGTTCCCCTAAAACAATCAATCAGCATTAACTAAGTCAGTGCTCCAGGTAATTTTTAAAAATCTCTTTATTTCTTCCATGAGCAAAATAGAGAGGGAAAAAGAGGGAGAGCAAAAGCCTAACATGCCTCAACACTATGATCTACCCCCAACCTTCAGCCACCCCTGGATTCTGGGCAAGCCTGTACCCCAACATACTCAAGAAGGTCTCTGGACTTGAACTGGTAACTTTCCATGTGGGGTTGCCTTGCAGAGCACCATGTTTTACTACTGTGCTACCTCTAGTCCTTGAGGTAGCTTCATAGAACATAACTGCAAAAAATGAATATTAAAGAGACAATGGCTGGCATGGTGATTAAGGTGATAAACTCCCACATGGCCAACTGCGGTTCGAGTCTCAGACGTGGCGACCTGAAGATCATGCCCTATGTGTGTGTGCACAAAAATCCCAGGTGGAGAATGTAGATGAAGGGATTGCACATGGCCATTTCCCTCATGAGGTTATTTCTCACATTCTCTCTCTATCTCTCCCTCTCTTTCTCTAATGAGTGCACTAGTCCTATGGAAAGAAAAAAAAAATTAACAGCATTTAAACCTAATGTAATTTTAAAATATTGTTTGATAAGCTACACAGGAATTTATAGATGGTTTTGGATTTTTTATATTTAAGGGCATTATGATTATGATAAATTCACATGTTTAATTTCTGATATGTATATGTATATATAAATCAATAATTTAGCCTGAGATACAGTGATAGAGAGCATAGCAGGGGAGAGTCAAATATGGCATAAAGGTGGACAGTGAGATGGAAGACTGCAGCAGAGAATCTTGGAGAGCACGGGTGATAGACAATGGACATTGGCAACCTGAATTCCTCTTTAAAGAAAGCTGTGTGGCCCCAGCTGCAGGAAGGCTGCCAGATAACTGTCTTCAGCTCTTAGTCCTTGCAAGTATCAACACATTGTCCATCTTTCTAGATGTGTCTCATATCTAACTACTTATTTCAGTAGCAATTTCAAGGCCTGCCCAATTCAGCCCAGTGCCAAGCAACTCAGATGTCCTGTTTCAGCTCCCTGTGTAATGAGCTGCATATGCTCTTTCTCTTGTCTCTCTTTTTCTTCTTTACATTCCCTTCTACAGTCGTTGGATTCAAATACACTCCTTAATAAACAGCCTTAGTCTGTACTAAACTCCTTCTGTCTGAGAAATTACTTTTTAGAGAACCCAAACTGTGACAGCATCTTTCTATTAGCTTCTGATATTATAGATGGTGTTTGGCTCTGTCATGAATGCAGGAATTAACTGGGATTTTTATTCTTTATTCTATTTATTTTTATTCTGTCTACCTTTTGAAAAGTGGTCCCAATGAGAAACTAAAAATCTACAAAACAAAAAAGACAAATGACTGCCTAATTCTGAAGATGAATAAATTCTTTCTGGAAATACAAGAATCATTTAAACAAATGCTTGCATTTTGAGTTGAAAGTCTTTTACTTAAGGCTCCTGGAATAATGAAAAGCTACATTAACATTTTCTCTTTATTTTTATGTCATCATTTGCTAAGAGACTATCTAGAGGCCACTGATACTGTTTAGCACAAGACTTCCTGTGCAATAGACCAATGATGAATTTCCCCTCTTAAAACTTTTAAAAATATGCATGTCCTCAACCATAAATTAATAATAACAATGTTAATATGGATAATGATGATGATAGTAAAAGAAAAAGAGGGAGACAGATTTTGTAGTCATTTTGACATTTAACACTTGGATAACATTTTCCATATGGGGTACTTCACTAACAGTCATCTTTTTGTCTACATATTACTGTTTAATTTTAATTATAATAGTAGATGTATAGGATCTTTATTCTTGGAACTGATGCATTCGAATAACTCCAGAATGGTGAATGGTAAGGGTTGCTGGGAAAACTTGTCCATGGACAGGAGACTGGGTTTTTAATCTTGTGCTCTTTGTTTGAGAAGAATGAGGGGAATCCCTTGCAGACTTTCTTTCCAACATGGGCGCCGGGCAGAATGGCTCCCGCAAAGAAGGGTGGCAAGAAGGGCCATTCTGCCATCAACAGGTGGTGACCTGGGAACACACCGTCAACATTCACAGGCACATCCATGGCACGGTCTTCAAGAAACGTGCCCTCCAGGCACTCAAAGAAATCTGGAAATTTGCCATGAAGGAGACAGGGAATCCAGATGTGCACATTGATGCCAGGCTCAACACAGCTGTCTGGGCCAAAGGAATAGCAAATGTCCCATACTGTATCCATGTGTGATGTCCAGAAAATGTGATGAGTATGAAGATTTTCCCAACAAGTTCTACTTTCTGGTGATCTGTGTACCTATTACTACTTTCAAAAATCTACAGGCAGTCAATGTGGATGATAACTAACTGTTGATTTTCAAATAAAATTATAAAACCAAAGAAGAGAAAAGAAGAATGAAGGAAAACCTATTTTTAAATTATGTAGCTTTAATTGCTCAGAAAAGATACATATTAAAATGTTAAAATCATTATCAATGAAAGAACCAGCAGTTAGCATAATGGCTATGTTGCTGGACTCCCACGTAGTCGACCACGGTTCGCGTCCCAGACCCGTTGGCTTAAAACTCACACCGGGCGCATGTGTGTTCGTGCCCAAGATCCCGAGAGGAGAATGGAGGAGAAGGAATTGCGGCATGACCATCCCCCCTGGGGGGTGATTTCTCGCTTTCTGTCTCTATGTCTCTCTCTGTCTGTCTGGCGAGTGCATGTGCCCTATAGCGAAAACCTCTCCAAAAAAAAAAAAAATCATTATCAATGAGAAAAAATCTCTTTTTCAACAGAAAATATCTATATTCTATTTTTTTCTTTTTTTAAAAAATATTTTTATGACAAAATTTTATCTTTTGCTTATTTTTACAGCTGGATTTTTTCTAGTGCATTATAATTTTTTTCCAGAGTACACTGTGTATTGTCTCAATCAAGCACATCAACATACATGTTATTGTCAACAAATAATTTTTCATTTCTTCCATTTCTTGTTTCTTGTATGTTTTGCTGCCCCCCATCCTTGATTCCTTATCTCTTACCCTCAGCCATCTCCCACTCTCTTCCCACACTGTCTCTGGTATCTATGTTTACTTTCTATACTGTTTCCCCCCCATTTTTTATTGAATTACTAAAGATCTTAATTAATCTAAAGGTTTTCATAGCAAACACAGCTGATATATACATTTCCATGAAGACAAGTCTAACTTTAGGCATCCTATAAATTATCACCTAGCTGGGGCTATATATCTTAACTGCGGTCATCAAATGGAATTTTTTTTTCTGGAAACTTTTCTTTTTTTTTGTAACTTACCTAAGCATCATCACAGCATACAAAATGTGATTTCCCATCCAGAATATACTGCATAGTGACTTAATCATGCATATTACTATCCAAAATTTTCTATTTATACTTCCTAGAATTTTTTACCCCTCTTTCTGACCCTCTGTCCTTTCCCCCCCTCTTCTCCCACTGTCTCTGGTGTCTACAATTGTCTTCTATTCCTTTTCCACCCACATTGTATTGATCACACAATTTCTTAAATAATCTAACTACTTTCAATGGTAAGTTCATATGGTACTATTAAGAAAA
>NW_006159671.1:3397167-3424044 GCF_000334495.1 Tupaia belangeri chinensis | reverse complement strand
TGTAATTCCTCTTTTAGATCTTGCAAGAATTTCCTCACCTCCTGGGACTCGTCAACTTCTTTTTCCTTTCTCTTTAGCAGTTCCTTGTCTCTCTTCTCTTCCATCTCAGTTAGCTTCGCCATTATGAATGTTCTAAATTCTTTATCAGATATTTCCATGATTTGCATTGAACTGCTTGTGGATGAAGAGGAGTTATTCTTTTGTCTTGGAGGAGAGGTATTTTCTTGTTTCCCATATTTCTTGTGGTCCTGCGGTGATTTCTTGTCACCCGATGGATGGTGTGTTTCTTTCGAATTCTTGAAGTTCAATCAGAGTGTTCAGGAGTAAGCAGAAAGAGGTGATCGGGAATCTCTTTGCCGTTCTGTTGTGATCACAGGTGCAGCAGATTCAGTAGATATTGAGGAATATGTTAACCCTAATAGTATTTCAATGTTTAGCTACAGTGCTCTTAGATCTATCTAGAAAAACATTGAATGGATATTGAAGAGTGGAGAGAAAAGAAAAAAGAAAATGAACGAGAGAGAGAGAAACAATGACAAAGAAAGAGGAAAAAAGACAAAAAAATTATAATTATTGTTTTCATTAAAAAACAACAACAACAACAAAAAAGATTTAAAAACTCAAATTACAAAAAAATGAGAGACAGAAGCAGAGACAAAGGCAGAGGCACAGAGACAGATAGAAGGTCAGAGGGGCTCCCTACCATGCTAGCTTTGTTTGTTGGAGGCTGAATTATTGGTAGAAAATCTTCATTTTTCCTGTCCCCTGCAATGACTAGTGACCAGGAGCCATGAGGAATCTTGTTCTCTATATTCTATTTTTTTCTTAGGCACTAGTTAATTACTGAAAGATAAAGAAATAAAACACTCATTTATACTTCTCTGTTACACTTTCAATATCAAGTGAATGCATTCATTCTTTTCATTCGTGATAGAGCATGTTTGCATATACAAGACAGAAAAAGAAAGAGAAATAAAGATGCACCCTCCACAGGGCTCAGTCATGGCATGACCTGTTTTCTTCATCCCTCCAGTACCCTATATACCTGTGCGTGACCTGACCTATTTTCAGGTCAACCAGGTTGGGAACTTGAGCCTTAGTCACTATGTGGTTTCCAGCTCCATAATGCAGTATACAACTAGCTACGCCATAGAGGCTGGCCCAAGTATTTTATTAAGTTCTTAATACAGGAACTAAGAAAATAATGTATTTCATTCTTTTCTTTCTAGGTTATTTTGACTGAACACTCTATTTATTTTTAATTACTTATTTATTTAATTCCACTTGTTCTTATTATTTTTAAATTTGACCAGAGAGAGAGAAAGGGAAAGTGAGAAAGCAAATTGCAAGGTCTGGGACCTGAACCATGGTCAGCCATGAGGGAATCCAGTGCCTTAAGGCTCAGTCATGGCATGACCTGTTTTCTTCATCCCTCCAGTACCCTATATACCTGTGCGTGACCTGACCTATTTTCAGGTCAACCAGGTTGGGAACTTGAGCCTTAGTCACTATGTGGTTTCCAGCTCCATAATGCAGTATACAACTAGCTACGCCATAGAGGCTGGCCCAAGTATTTTATTAAGTTCTTAATACAGGAACTAAGAAAATAATGTATTTCATTCTTTTCTTTCTAGGTTATTTTGACTGAACACTCTATTTATTTTTAATTACTTATTTATTTAATTCCACTTGTTCTTATTATTTTTAAATTTGACCAGAGAGAGAGAAAGGGAAAGTGAGAAAGCAAATTGCAAGGTCTGGGACCTGAAACATGGTCAGCCATGAGGGAATCCAGTGCCTTAACCACCACACCACCTGCTGGTCTCCCTATCCGGTTTTTCAACCATAGCCTAATCATTATTTAATGAATCTTGAATTTGATACCGTAGTTATAATTATGTTCATCACTGCAAGCTATTGTTTAATTATAAGGTCTTACTTTTTGAAAAATAAGTGATTGTTAAAATGAATTTTGAGAACAGTTACATTTCTAGTTTTGGATGAGCTAATATAATGGATACTTTTATAGCATCATATATTGACCAGTTTTAGTGAGAGGCAGAGATGGAGAAAATAATTGGGGCTTTGGAGGCAGTAAGGTTAGCAAGAGCTGAATCTCTGATCTGAGCTCCTTAAATTAAAGCATTTTCTTGGGGGAGGTGGGAGCACACATATCTGGTTGGCTGCTAAAGCAAAATAACATAGATGGGGTGGATTAAACAACAAGTATTTATTTCTCACAGTGCTAGGATCTGGGAAGATTAAAGTGCCAGCACATTCAGTCCTGTGTGGGTCTTCTTTCTTCTTTTTAATTGCCACCTTTTTGTGGTATCTCCACATTGACAGAGGGTTCTAGCTTTTCTGCATCTTTAAGGACAATAATCCTGCCATGGGAGATTTCACTATTCAAAGCTCATTCTCCAGCTAATCATCTCGCAAAGGCCCTGGCACCAAACACCATCACGCTGGGGATCTGTCTCAACATGTGAATTTGGGAAGGAGATACAAATATTCAGTCTGTGGCAGGTACTTTCTTTTGCCACAGGAAATTCTATATCCCTTTAATATCATCTTGAAGCACGAAGCTCAGAGGTATAAGGAAGTTTGTTAAATGTGGCTTGAACTCAAAGGCAATGAGGATGCTGTTGGAGCTCCCCTGTTGATTTGCTTATGTTTTCCTGGAATCCAGGAGCTGATGAATAGCAGACATGGCAGTGGCAGAAACAATCAGAAACAATTGCTAAGAATTTCACTCCCAGTGTTTCCATTGGAGCATTTGTAAAAAGAATTACGCAAATATTAGAGTTCATATTTTGTTGAGCTTGGTTTTATTTTCATTTTGAGGTAAACTTACTTCTGAGTCTGCCTTGTCTTTAGATATGTAAAAGTTGTATGAAAAATCAACCTCTTTGCTTGTAATGGAATATCTCTATGTGTTAACAGTAGAAAGGAAAATTGCCAGAGGATTTAGCACATTAATTAGAGAAAGCAATAAATTACGTTGCCATCGAATCTCCCTGAATGTATTTGTTTACTTGACAGAAGAGATCTAAGCAAAGACTGTCCCCGTAAAGGTGGTTGGGAAGAATGCAGTGCTGCGTACCTAGCTGACCTTTATTTCCAACCTTGATGAAAGGTCACGCATAAATATGTGGAGCACAACATTGACTTTGACAAGCTACATGGTTTTCTGGTCTAACCATCACAGGACAGTAAGAATTTCAAAAGCTATTGATACCCTTTTTTAAATGTAATACATTATGTTCTACTCAACATTGCTGTAGATGAGGTTTAGTCTCCAAGGAAGTAGCTTAGATTCTCAGTGATGGAAGGAAATTGTTTTTATTTCTACAGGGAAAAATAATTCGAGGTAGCTAGTAAACATGCAGTTCCCTAGGCTCAATCTGTTATCCGAAAACCATAGGCTGACTCATGAAAAATCAGTCTGAATGTAACATTGTTATGAATTGTAGCTATATTTAGGAAGTTGAAATCCTTCTATATGACATATAATGAACACACACATACACATAAAACACATAGAAAAACATCTGTCAAGAAGAAACTAAATAATTTATGTATACTTAATTGCCAGAAAGCACATGTGCTCACCAGAGTCAGAAGAAGAGGAGAAAAGCAGCCCCCAGTGGGACCTGGTCATACCGCAATCCTTTTTCCTCTGTTTCAGGAATTTAGGTATGTATGTACACATGCCCTGTATGTTTTCCAAGCTGCAGGGAAAGGATAAACCATAGTTGGCCCTGTGGAATCAACTCCCTTAAGTACCAGGCCACAAGGTTGTCTCTAAATAATATTTTGAAGTGTAGTAGAATTTTATTATGAAGATATAGCTCTGTTTTTAATAAATGAATTATTTTATTACATTTATTATTATTATTTTAAATTTTCTACAAGTCTCATGTGTTCACCAGAGAGAGAGAGAATGTGAAAAAGCAAGCCACCAGCTCAGGGACTTGAACTACGGTCACCATGTGGGAGTCCAACACCATAACCACCATGCCACCTACTGGCCCTGATAGCTTTGTTTTTAAGTCTAAATAATATTACAATAGCTTGGGAAGCTAACATGTTTTCCCAAGACTTATACAAACACTAAGATTTATATAAACACTTAACACTTTCAATATGTACCATGTTAACATCCATTTAGCATTACCTCTCTACTGTAGAGTAACTAGGAGCTATATTAAAAAGAAACTATACTCATGATAAATATTTAAAGTTTAATACACTCATTAACTTCCTTTTCCATTTGCTAGTTTCTTCCCATTATGAAGCTACTTTTCCCTTGGGTGATTTGCATATTCATGTTTTGAGTTGAATACAGAGACTATAAATATTTCAAAAATGATTTTAAAAATCATCAGTTTGGGAAAACTAAATATACTTTTTATTTCACAGTGAATATCATTTCAAAACTGGAATTTATTTGCTTCCTTTTTAAGGGGAATATTTAGAAGGACATTTAGATCATTAGGTAGGGGCTTTTCAGTCAAACTATGCCAACTGAATATGTTGATGGGGAATTTTCAGATATTGAATAGTAAATGTACAAATGCAATTCTAAGAACATGTGATTAGCTCAAAAATTTAAAATAAAAATGGCAGTAGTGAAATTCTGACTCGCAGTTTGTCATTCTAAATTATTCTTTGTGCATGTTCCCCATTCACTTTTGTATAATTTATATGCATATCTTTGACTAATACAATGGAAATAATTTGAATCAAATAAGTCCTGGGAAAGTATATTGAATCCCCAAATGTTTATACCTGCAGAGCTTTGTACCAGGTACTAAGGAAAACAAACTGTAGAATAAATGTTAATGAGGAAAATTATAGTGCAATGGTTAGAAGTGCGGAATAGAGAAGGGTTCCTAGTGCTTCAGCCAAGTTCCATCACATACTGGCTGTGAGATTATATGCAAGTTATTTCAAGCTTTTTATCTTATTTTCTTGCCTGTAAAGTGAATGTGATAATAGCACCTACCTCAAAGTTGTTTGGAAGAACACATAACATAAACCAAGTGAACAATTTTATGAGCACTGAGTTAGAGCAAAGGACTGGGTCGATCATTCTTGGGGACAACATTCAAATTGAATAGCACATATTATTGCTATTGTGCCCTTTGCTATTTATGCAGTGGTTTTGGCAAGCGCTGTTGGGGACAGTTATAATTGTTTTCCCTACTGGAATCAGAACCAAGGAAAACACATATGCAGGGTTGCCCCTGCTTGGCTTGTTTCATGCTAATCATCATGGCATGATTATTAGCAGGGCACCTTTCACTTTCAGAACTGCCCTTACTTGGAGAAATATTGAAGGCAGGACATTTGGGTTATTTGGACGAAAGGTATGAGTTCTGTCTTTCAAACTTTAATACAAAGGATTTTATTTTGATGTAAATATTAAAATCTACAACATTGAACCAGTCCCGTAGCCTAGTGGTTAAGGGAGCCAGATCCTACCTGGCCAACTATGTTTTGAATTCTGGCCTTAACTACTTGTAGGTAGTTAAGGTACATGTGCATGCATGCCCCAAATCGCAACAGGATGGAGAAAAGGAGAAGGACTGAGGGATGGTCACTCCTCATTAGGGAATGTTTTCTCCCTCGCTCTTTGTCCTCTGTCTCTCTTTGGAGAGCACTCATGCCTCATGGCAATTACAAAATATCTGCAGCATCACACGCCTTTAAATCTCCATGGCCCATCCACCGGTACAGTTTTTCATAATCAAGGAAGCCAGCTTGGTTCAGGGAAAAAACACAGTTTTTCTTCACATCTTTTTTATGTTAATGACTTTGTTTTCCTAATTTATTTATATTTTTATTTTATGCTATGCTCCAGAGATAATATTCTGGCCTTGTTTCTTAACACTGTATGTGTCAGAAGTTTATTTATTCATCTGAGATTTTAGGTCTTCATGAATTCGTCAATTATGAAAACATCAGATCTGGTTCTGTTTGCTAGGCAATCCAGAAAGAGTTTATAACTTCAGAATTCACTTCTCAGTGAATTCACCATCCTTATCCAAATAGAAATGTATACTTAATTGGAAACTCATGTTAAATTAGAGGGAACTTGGGAGTGTTTATGAATCCTGTTGAAAGAAATCATCACATTTTTTTTATTAATAATAGATAAGTAGAAAAAAGTTTTTAAATTTTCAAAATGATATAACGTTCTTTGTTAAAAAAAAGGTCTGTAGAGGCTGGCAGATAGCGTTGTGGTTAAGGGCTCCCCACATGGTCGAAATTGGTTCAAGTTCTGAACCTGGCAGCTTGCTTTCTCACTTTCTGTCCCTCTCTCACTCTGTCCTTCTCTGGTCAAATTAAAATAAATAAATAAATAAATAAATAAGGTTAAATAAAAAGTAATTCTTTTTAAAAATCTATAATTTTTGCTTTGTAAAAATTAAAATAAAAAACGAACTTTTTAAATTTTTTTGGAGACGTTTTTGCTATAGGGCGTGCGTGCTCGCCAGACAGACAGAGAGACAGAGAGACAGAAAGCGAGAAATCACTCCCCAGGGGGGATGGCCATGTTGCAATCCCTTCTCCTCCATTCTCTCGGGATCTTGGGCACGCACGCACATGCGCCTGGCATGAGTTTTAAGTCACTGGATCTGGGACACGAACTGTGGTTGACTGCATGGGAGTCCAGCGACATAGCCATTACACTAACTGTTGGTCCCCAAAAAAACAAACTATTTTTTAAGAAAAATAAAATTTACTCGTATAGGATGCATAATCCTCTCCTCTCCATTTTTCTAACCTGTTGGGATTTGGAGACTGCACACACATATACCTGGTGTGTTTCTCAAGCCACTAGGACTAGGAATTGAAACTGTTGGCCCTGTGGGATTTGGCTTACTTAAACACTAGGCCATGAGTTGGCCCCTAAAATAGCTTTTTTTTTTTTTTTTTTTAATAAAAGACTTAAGTTTGTGTTTTTGAAAATACTTTTAATAGTTTTTTGTTTTTTAAGAGAGATTTTTGCTATAGGGCATGTGTGCTTGCTGGAGAGACAGAAAGCAAAAAATCACTCCCTAGGGGAATGGCCACGCCGCAATCCGTTCTCCTCCTGTAGGCTCTTCTTGGGATTTTGGGTATACATGCGCACTTACCCAGCATGGCAAAAAATCACTCCCTAGGGGAATGGCCACGCTGCAATCCGTTCTCCTCCTGTAGGCTCTTCTTGGGATTTTGGGTTTGAAGCTGCCGGGTCCAGGACTCCAACCGCAGTTGGCCATGTCAGAGTCCAGTGACCTAACCACTGCACCATCTGCTGGTGCCATTGTTAACACCTTTATTGAGGTGTGACTGCTATACCAAACACTGCACATATGTAAGGTATACAACTTGCTGTGCTTGAACGTATGCATACATTTGTGAAACCATAACCACAATCCTGGTAATAAACATATCTGTCACCTCCAAAAGTTTCCTCCCAGGTCTTTTTTGTACATGACTAGAAACATTTACCTTGAGATTTTCTCTTGTAAAAATGTTTGCATATACAATATTGATCATTTTAGGAGCTTGCTATGCAACAGCCTTCTAGGACGTATCCCTCTTGCCTTACTAACACTTTATGCTTGAATAAGCATTTATCAGAAGAAGCCATACAGGGCCTGCCTTATAATTGGGTGGTTAAGGAAGGTGGATCTACATGGTCAACCTGGCAGTAAGACTCCTGGACCAAGAAGCTTGCAAAACACACGGGGCACATGTTTGTTCTTGCCCACATTTCCAAAAGGACAGAAAAATGGAGAAGTAATTGCGGTGTGACCATGCCCCATTGAGGCTGCTTTCTTCCTTTCTCCATTGCTGTCTGTTTCAGGTGACTGTATACTCTGTGAGGCTGCTTTCTTCCTTTCTCCATTGCTGTTTCAGCTTACTGTATACTCTGCAAAATGAAAAAAAAAAGAAACAAAGAAAAAAAGAAAAAAAAGAAAAAAGAAACCATATAAGTAACCAAAAGACATGAAACAATATTAATGAGTGTTGCTCAGAAGAGAAATACTTAATAGACATAAAAATACAAAGTTCTTTATTGAAAATGATGTATATGGTAATTGACATATACTATATTCCTACTTCAAAAAACAATATTGTATGCTATAGAGAGGTATGGCAATTAAATGTAAATAAATTATAAAATAAAAATAAATACAATGGACGAATAAAAGAAAGAAAATGTGGAAAAATTAGAACTCTTGAACATCGTTGGATGGAATGTAAAATGGTATAGCCACTATGGAACAAGTGTGAAGGTTCTACAAATTATAAATAGAATCACCAGGGCCTAGCCGCAGGGGTGCAGTTGGTAAACAGCACTACAAATGCTGGAGCCACATGGGAGGCCCAGGTCCAGATTCTGGGTTGACCCAAATATGTCAGGCAGGCTGGAAGACTGAGGGGAACATGGCAAGACCCTGTCAAAGCCACTTGTTTCTCTTTCTTCCTCTCATTAAAGAAATGGGTGACTATACTTTAAAGGAAAAGGGGAGGAAAAATAGAACTACCATATGACAAATTCATTAATTCCACTTTTGATTATACATATCAAAAAAATCGACTGTATTTCACATTCATTGTACATTATTCACAAGAGCCAAGATATGGAACCCACCTAAATACCTGTGATATAAACAGGCAATGGGCTGTTATCAGCTTGTCAAAGAAGCAATTCCCACCACGTTCAATGAGATGGATAGTCCTGGAAGAGACTGTTTCCCAGTTTTAGAGTTTATAAACAAAACGATTTGCTCTATTATTTATTAAAACAGTTCATTAAACATAAAAACCGTAAGTCTAGGAGACCAGCAGGTGGTGTGGTGGCTGAGGCTCTGGACACTCCCACATGGCGGTTTGAGTCCACGATCTGGTGGCTTGCTTTCTCACCTGCTCTCTCTCTCTCTCATTAAATGAAAATAAATGAACAAATAAATAAAATTAAATAAATAATTCTTTTAAAAATGTCCAAATGCCATAAAGTGCTCACTTGGGGAAACCAAGGATTAGGGAAATACGTAAAGAAGGCAGAAAGGGGGAGCAACAGGTGGCGTGGTGGTTAAGGCGCTGGACTCCACATGGCTGACACAGTTTGAGTGCCCAGAGAAGGGACTGTGGTGTGGCTAACCTCCCCACCAACACACCCGGAGGGTGATTTCTCACTTTCCCACTCCATGTCTGTCTCTGGCTCTTAAGCAAGCATGCACACCCCATAGCATAAATCCCTCCCTCTTATCAAAAAAAAAAAAAAAAAAAAGAGAGAGAGAGAGAAAGAGAGAGAGAAAAAAAGGAATACCTATTGACTATTATTTGATTTGAACAGAAATATAAGATATCAATATTTTCTTTTTCCTTTACTCATTGCAATGTTACTGTTAGGTTAAAAGTATTAAGTCAGCGGGACCAGCAGGTGGCGTGGTGGTTAAGGCGCTGGATACTCCCACATGGCTGACCATGGTTCGAGTCCTGGACCTGGTAACTTCCTTTCTCACTTCCCCTCTTTCTCTCTCTCTCTCTCTCTCTGTGTCTCTCTCTGTCAAATTAAGAATAAACGAATGAATAAATAAATAATTTTAACAAAAAGTATTAAGTCAGCCTTCTGTATCTGAAGTGCTCCTCATCTATGGAGTCAATCAACCACAGAGGGAAAATATTAAAAAAAAAAAAAAAAAACTAAAATAAAGATTGCATCTGTACTGGACAGGTACAGATCTTTTTCTTGTCATTATTCCCTAAAAATATGGCATAAAAACAGTTTAGATACCATGTACATTGTATTAGGGATCATAAGTAATCCAGAGATGACTAACAGCATTCTAAAGGTGGTATATGCAAATCCTGTGTCACTGTACGTAAGGGGCTTGAGCCTGTGTGGATTTTGGTATCCACTGGGCAGAGGGAAAAGGAGAGTTCCCTCGAGCCAGTCCCCCTGTGGGTACCAAGAAATGACTGCATATCACATTTAAGTATTCAAAGATTAAGAATCTGAGGTTTCATGCAGAATCAGAATTTCTACTCAGATCTCTCTGGATTCAGACATTGTTTTTCATTCATTACTACCCAGTGATTAATACCGTCCTGGAAGTGGAGTTTACTGTTATAACAGTATATCCCTTGCCAGTTGAATGACTTTCCTTCCTCTAACAGAGGATGTACAGTCCCGGACCCAGTGATATGATAAACGTGCCAGAGCCAGCTGTTGATGTGGTAGTTAAGGGAGCTGGATCCCAATGGCTGACTGAGCAGTCAGTCCCAGACCACAAGGCTGGAGAAATATGGCGTGTGTGTACGTATGCCTGAAAGAGAAGGGATTGCTACATGACCTTACCTATTAGAGGTGCTTTCTCCTCTTTCCAGCGAGCATATGTGCCCTCTGGCAAAACAAAACAGGCAAACCCAAAACCCTAAAATGCCTCCACGTGATTCATGTGTGTTTATATGTATTGCAAATGAGCTTATTACTGGTGGTGTTAGCTCCTCCTACCATCCAGCCAGGGCACTGCTGGGATTTAGTTAGTCTGCTGAAGTCTTGCTGCGTATGATTTTTGTTGATGTTATTTTTCTGTCATCCTTCATTCTTAAATATGTTAATCCTAGAGGATTCCAAAATAAACTAAATTTTCTCATGATGTAAGATCTTTATGTGTTTCATATTGGCATGAGGGAAAACCAACCAGACACAGAAAATCTATTGCTTCAAAGGCTCCCGATCTTATCCTGGGTGTAGAACTGAAAACCAAATACAAATGGAAACCAATCCACTTGCTTTTCCTATGTTAACCTCTCTTTCAGATTAAAGCCTGATGAAGTTATTATCTCTTCCATTAAAAAAAAACCTGTATTTTTAAACCACTAAATTACTTCTAGCATATTTTAAATGCTCTCTAACACATTTTAAAATATGTAGATGTCAATATATCCAATTGAACTCCATGAGCATCCATTGAGCCTGCATCCTGTGCCAAGCACAGGTTGAGTGTTTTGGATAGAATAACAAAAAAAACATGGTGTAGCGCCGTGATGTCACACAGATTACAGTGAAGTGGAGTAAAAACAGAGGCTTTAAGTAAATGTTTCCACAAGTAAATGTAAAATTACAAGTGAGATCATTGCTGAAGCAGGAAGATCAATGGTGAACTAATAAAGTTGGACAAAATACTTCCCCTTTAAGAAGACATTGATGAGAAGGAAAATTTGACACCTCGTGTCATAAAGACTGAGACTCCTTAAGGAGTAATAAATAGTTCAGGTAATGGGACTCATAAAGGCCTGATCAGCATTCTATATAGTCAGAAAGACCTAATTGCCAAAAGATAAAGCATAGGACACTTCTGAACTAGAAAAAATATATATATACAGTTTTATGAGAGTTAAATTGGAAACTTCTTGTGAGCCAGAATTTAAAAATATTAAAAATAAAATATTAATAATAAGAGTAATATAGTTGAAAAAATTACATCAAGTTCCAAAAAACTACATCTAAATTACACATTTGCATCTCTGAGACTCCCTTACTTGTTAGTTTAAATGATGGTCTTAATCCCAGCTTTTACTTGTCTATGCTAGGATTATTATGTGACTCCAATCAGATAATTTGAGTAAGAATATTATATATGGTGATATCTGATAAAAAACAATGACAAAACAATTCGATAGTGCTTTCAAAGGCAAGCATGTTTCAAGTCATTGAACATTAATGACTTGAATTCAATATCATGTCAAAATGTATGTCATCACTAGTGCTGAAGCATGTGTAAACCAGTCTGCTGATTAATTAGAAAGGAGTTTAGGTGGAATTTCCCTCAACAGAGCCTCCGGTGTTGATAACAGAAAAAAGTTCCCATTTGGTCATGGTTTAAATAATAGGAGTTTTGAACTCTCATACATTTTTATTATTTATTTAATTTTATTTCTTCTTCTGATTATTATTTAACTTGCTATAGGACATGTGTGCATACCAGAGAGAACAAGAAATTGAGCAAGCTGGCCACCAGGTCTAGGACTTGAACCACAGTTGGCCCTGTGGGAGTCAAGCACCTTAACCACCATGCCACCTGCTGGTCCCACACATAAATCTTTGTGTAAAGTATAGGTCTATCACTCACTTTCTGGGTGTGAGATTTTAGGTAGTTTTTAAACCCTCTTAGCCATCTCATTTTCTTGTAAGTGAGAATAATGCAAAATTTTCAGGGCTGTTCTGAGTATAAATCATTATAAATGAAAATTACTTATCACAGTACATGCCCCATAATGTACACTCAGTACATTTTAACTGTGCATGTTTGCTTCAGTGTCTTGTTAGCATTCCACATTGGCAAGTAAACAATCCCATTTTTATGCAGTTCTATAAGCATCAGGCATTTCGTCGCATTGAATTCGCTGATTTTTGATTCCTGGGGACATCAAAATTTTGACTGGAAATAACTCTATTTGATTGTAACAAAGACTTCAAAAGTAATCTTACTGTTTTCTAGCATTGTTTTCAGATGCTGTTGTTTTCTCAATAAACATTCAGAGAGCGACAGAGCATCCAACACTTAATAAGCTCATGATGGAGCCTGCGAAATAAAATCAGTGTTAAATCTAGTACTTTAACATAGAGGTCATTCATGCCTCGTATTAATATGGAATATAATCTAGTACCTTAGCATAGACATAATTTATGCCTCATATTAAGATGGAATATAATCATATTCCATATTAAGATGGAACAAGTAATCTACCCCCTAGTGTGTGGTTTCTCTACAAATAATTAGACTATTTTCTATTTATGGAATACACTCAGATTTTATATCACCAGATGAAAGACTAAATACAATTATGGTGGACTGGAACTGGATTCAACTCATGTATTCCTCTAGGACATTTTGCTTGAGTCATGTGTTATAATACCATCTAGACTGTTAGAATGGAAAATCAATTAAGTATTTTTTATTTTCCCCATATTCCTCACTGTAAGCTGTGGCAATTAAATTTCATATTGTATTCATTGGGAGAAAAAAGGAAAAAAAATCATTCAGCAAGTAAAATTAATAATTATATAACATTTAACTCATATTGCTATCTTGTTTTATTTCTTAAATATCTTTCGAGCTCATTACCAGATTCAAACGTTTTTCACCTATGTTTTTTTAAAGCCACTTCATCTGTATGCTTTAGCTACAGTTCCTCCAAATAACACTGGATTCACAATAGAGTATGATATGCATACATACATAATTTTGTAGTCTCAATTTTAAGAGAGTTATCACTTATTACCAAGAAAATCTGGCATTTTACATTGTGCATTTCTCAAATTTTAGTTCTACAGCCATTTCAATGTGTTTATGAGTTAAGTTAATGTCTCTCTAAATTTTCTAGGATTGGCTTACAGTTGGGTGCCATACATGTAATTGATATCCAGATGTGTTATAAAATGTAATCAATGGTGAATGTAAAACTTTAACTAACTTATAGGTATGGAAAATTGTAGAGCATACTGATAGGGCTAGATGGCAACAAAAAAATAAGAAAGCTGGTTTGTTAAGGATGTAGAATTAATACTGAATCTTTCTCTGATTTTTGCTCTTACCATGTTGCCTGCATAATATGTATTTTTAAATAAAAAGCTTTCAGTATAAACACATGTTATATACTATATTGTTTGTCTATTCCCTGGAGCTTGTCTAAGATGAAATTGCAGTAGGCACTGGGGTGATGGAAAATTAAATGGCAAGATCAGTAGGGGACTTAGAAGCAATCAGCAAAAGAGTTTTGAGTAGCTACTCACTAGGTTAGGCACAGTGGGGGATACAGAGAGGTAATAAAATTATTTTCTTCCCTCAAGAATGCTAACAACATGAAATAATAACAATTTTGATCACTTTGCCACCATGAATATAGGTCTTTTGAAAATATTTATGACCAGTAGATTGATGCTACAGCATCTGATTTTCCCTGAAAGCTTAGGAGTTGGTGATCATGCAGCGATTACGTTGCAAAGTGATGACTTAATACAAATTGCAAAAATTTCCCACACTTGATATGGAAATCATACTAAAATGAAGAAATTTGTCAGCTGCCATTAATCATCAGATTAATATCTGACATTAATCAGATAGTTGGATACTTGATGTGAGCATCCCAAAGAGAGAAAAGAAAGGAGCAGAAAGAATGAATCGTCCATCAGAGTGCAGAAGCTCGGATATGCACAGTGCAGAGCAACGACAATGGCTAGCACAAACGAAAAACTGCATTGAGGATAACGGAGGACAGGTTTCTTATTGTTGGAGAAGAGAGTTACAAATAAATGGAAGAAGATGAGAATGTGATCTGTAGGGGTCAGCAGATGATGTATGGTTACATTGCTGGACTCCCATGTAGTTAATCACGGTTCAAGTCCCAGACCTGTTGGCTTAAAACTCATGCTGGGCATGTGTATGTACATGCCCAAAATCCAGAGAGGAGAATATAGAAGGGCCTGAGGCATGACCATACCCCCGGAGGGGTGATTTCTCACTTTCTGTCTCTCTGTCTCTGTCTCTCTGGTGAGTGCATGCACACTATAGCAAAGATCTCTCTTTAAAAATGTGATCTGTAAAGTCAGTTTATAATATAAAGTCAGAAAATATCTAGAGATAATATATAGAATATAGATATAAGTCTATGTATGCCTAGACATGTAAATATATGTAAATATATACCTGAATGGATATAGAATGTCTATGTATACTTTTTTTCCATTCAGTTCTGGTCAGTGAGAAAGCCCAGAAGCAATAACACCCCAATAACAGTGAGCATGCAACTTCTCATATCTGAGTCTAAACCTTATCATTCACTAAAAGGAATTCTGACTTTCTACTAAAGGTACATTAGAAGATTGGGGTTAAAAAAATATATGTAATAAGATGATCCTGAAATATCTTTTTGTTTAATAAAGTAAGGAAAGACTTAAAGAATGAGGACAATACATCAAAACAACAAAGGAATGAGCCTGACAGGGTTCGGGATGGCCAAATGTAGGTCAATTTAAGTATCAAAAATAGTTATAAAAGTATTGAGAAATTTTTGAGCCTTCTGCCCATTCAAGAAAACTGAGGCAGGACTGTCCATCATCTCCGGCCCTGGGCTCAGTCCATTCTCCCACCCTCAGAGCTTCCCCCTTCTCCACCAGAAAGAGGGACTAGATCAGTCTAGAATTATAGTTTTCAAACATTTTAGCATAGTGAGCCTCCCAGGGATTCTAACTCTATACTGAACTATCTGTAAAAAAGAGAAACTGCTCTTCAAAAACCTGAATAGAAATCTCCTTCCATGAGGACCACATTACTAACCATAGGAGAAGAGAGGCTTTGGCACAGAAGCAATCCACAGCAAAAGTAAAGCAAACTAGTTCCCAGTGATAGAAACATTCTCCGTAAAGATATCCAGAAGTAAACACATCACACAATGGTTATAAGTTGCACAAGGGACCAGCAGTTAGCATAATGGCTATGTCACTGGACTCCCATGTAGTCGACCGCGGTTCGCGTCCCGGACCTAGTGGCTTAAAACTCACGCTGGGCGCGTGTGCGTGCATGCCCAAGATCCCAAGAGGAGAATGAAGGAGAAGGGATTGCGGCATGGCCATCCTCCCTGGGGAGTGATTTCTCCTTTCTGTCTCTCTGTCTCTCTCTGTCTGTCTAACGAGTGCACGTGCCCTATAGCAAAAAGAACCTCTCCAAAAAAAGAAGTTGCACAAGAGCCTCAAGTTTGAAAAAAAAACGGGAAATTTGTATCCATCAAGAAAACAAAATAACTCTCCCCTATCTCTTGAAAAAACAGAAGTTACCAAAACATCAAAGAAAGAATTCAGAACATTCATAGTAACAAAACTCAGTGAGCTGGAACAAAAAAACAACAAACTCCAGGAGATGAGGAAATCCTTCCACAATTTGAAAGAAGAAATGGACACCACAAGAAAGAGTCAAATGGAACTATTAGAAATGAAGACATGAAGACTGTAATACAAGAAATTAAAATCTCTCTCGAAAGTATTAAAAGCAGGTTAGGTCATGCTGAAGATCAAATCTCAGATGTAGACGACAAAACCTCTGACCTAGAAAAAAAAAGATAGAGAAAATAACAACCAAAAAATAAAGATAATATACAAGAAACACTAGTTTCTGTTAAATCTCCAAACATTCAAATAATTGGTATCCCAGAAGGTGAAGAAATTAATAAGGGCATTGAAAATCTATTCCATGATGGGGCCAGCAGGTGGCATGGTGGTTAAGGGTGGTGGACTCCCACATGGCTGACTGTGGTTTGAGTCCCGGACCTGGTGGCTTGCTTTATCACTTTTCCTCTCTCTCCTCTCTCTTTCTCTGCCTCCCTATCTCTCTCTCTCTCTTGCTCTGTCTCTTTCTGGACAAATTAAATAAATTAATAAATAAATAAAGTTAAATAAAATAATTCTTTAATAAAACAAGAAAATCTGTTTCATGAAATCCTGGAAGAAAAGTTTCTAAGTTTTCATGAAATCCTGGAAGAAAATTTTCTAAGTTTACAGCAACACTCAAACATCTAGGTCCAAGAAATACAAAGGACCCCAAATAGAACCAACTAAAGAAGATTGACTCCACAGCAAATCTTAGCCAGAATAGCCAAAACCTCAAAGACAAAATACTAAAAATGGCAAGAGAGAAATGACAAGCAACTTACAAAGGTCAGCCCATTAGGCTAACACTGGACATTTCAATGAAAATGATACAAACTAGGAAAGAAGGGGAATACATACTGAAAGTGTTAAGAGAAAAACAATTTCAAACAAGATTATTATATTCAGCAAGACTATCCTTCATTTGGGATAAAAAGATTAAAGTCTTCTCAGACAAATAAAACCTAAAAGAACTTGCCAATACCACACCACCTCTTCAAGAGAGTTTTGTTCTAAAGAGAGTCCTGTTCCAGGAAGACTAAAGAATGAACAGACAGAAATAGAGAATGAAAGACAACCAAAACAATGGTCAACTTAAAGTAGAGACAAGTCCAGAAATATTGATCATAACATTGAATGTTAATGGATTAAACTATCCAATCAAGAGACACAGACAGGTTAAATGGATTAAAAACAAAACAAAACAAAACAAAACAAAAAACCAGAAACCCTCTAACTGTTGCCTACAAGAAATGTATCTCATGGATAAAGACTAAAAGTGAAGGCTAGAAAAAGGTATTACATATATACAGGAATCAAGAAAGAGCTAGAATCACGATATTAATTTCTGAGAAAATAGGCTTTAAAACAAAACTGTATGAGGAAGTGTTAATCCATCAAGAGATATGACCTAACTCCAGTCAGACTGAATAAAATTTTTAAAAAATGATAAGTGCTAGCAGGGATGTGGTGAAAAGGAAACTCTCCTATAGTGTTGGTGGGAATGTAAATTGGTCCAGCCACTGTGGCCACATGGAGAACAATGTGGAGAAGAATCCTCAAAGATCTACAAATGGAACTACTGAATGATACAGCAATCCAAGTCCTTGGTATCTACCCAAAGGACAAAAGAGTGCTTAGTCAGAAAAGTGCTTGCACATTTGTTTATTGCTGTAATACTCACAATTGCTAAGACATGGAACTAACCTAAATGTCCATGAACAGAAGAATGGATTGAAAAAGTGTGGCATATACACTCTATGGAATACAACTCTGCCATTAAAAAAAAGACCCTGGATTTTGACAGAAAGTGGATGAATATGGAAATATACTGCTGAGTGAAACAAGCCAGACTATGAAGAAGAGACATTGTATGTCTCCACTTAATATATACTGACTGTCCACACTCTATGGCTGAAAGTGAAAGACTAGAGGATACAGAAACATACAAAATGGTTATAGATACTGGATACAGTGTGGGAAGAGGGTGGGAGAAGTAGGTAGTCTAAGGAAAGACATTAAGGTGAAAAATAGAGAGACAAGACATTTATGAGACAAAAAATTAGGTTATTATCTGTCGATGAAAATGTATATAGTATCCCCAACTGGATGAGTGAGAAATGTATTTATGCTGGAACATTCCCTTTACAAGCTAATTGATGTACATGATTGAATGTATAAAAGAAATTAAATATATTATATATATATATAAAGTATAGAGAAATTTACACAATTTCAAAAATTTCCTCACAAATATCAATAAAAAAGAAAAAAAATTATATTGAATAATCCTGGCAGATACCATTATCAAAAAGTGCTCAAGTATCAGAACTGAAACAAATGTCTTTGTGTAGCATTTCTACAAGAAAATGCACAGCTTAAGTGTAAGTGGAAACATGACACAAACCCAATGTAAAGAACTTTCTGCAAGATAACTGGCCTGGAATTTTCAAATATATCAGTGTAAAGAAAGGCAAAGAAAAACAAAAAAATATTTCCAGATCAAAGGATGTTAAAGGTATGTGACAATTAAATACAATGAATTATCCTGAATTCAATTTTTCTTTTTATGGGAAACAAAGAGTTGTCAAGGCTATTCCTGTGGTTAGTGAGAAAATTTCAATATGAACCATGGATTACATAGACAGTAATGTTGACCAAAGCTAAATTTTCTGATTATGAGAATTTCCCTGTTAAAATGTAAGAAAACATCCTCTTGATAGGAAGCATATGTTGATGTATTGAAGGCTAAAGAACTGATTACATCAAAGTTGCTTTCAAATGGAAGAAGGAAAGAAAGCTGCAGAGAGACAGGTTGATGTTACAATAATAAATGGGACAGCTGTAAACAGTTATGTGATTCCAATAAATTGATTACCAGACTAGCTGATGGTATAGTGGTTGAGCTGGCTGGATCCCAAAAGGCTGAGTGCTCAGTTTGAGTCCTGAACCCTGAGGCTTAAAAAATACACTGGGCTCATATGTGTGCCCCAAATCCTAAAAGGAGAAATAGAGAAAGGATTGTTGTGTGGCCAACCCTCATGGGATGCTTCCCTACTTTCTCTCTCTTCTTCAGCAAGTGCATATATCCTCCAGAAAATTAAAACAAACAAATAAACAAACAAAGAGTTTGCCAAAATTACCTTCCGGAGGCCTTATCTCAAAGGTTTTGTGATTCAGTTTATTGCAATATTCACTTTCTAGCGGTACTCTGGGCCCAAACACCAAACCCACAATATCTTTATGGTTATGCTAGCATATAGCAGCAAAAAATGAAGAGATATTGTATAGAATATCACAAAATTTATCATTTGCTAAAATATGTTGAAAATGTAAATAAAACTTGATCAGCTTTAGGGGAATATATTCAATGTTAGTTTCTACATATTTATATAATTAAAACCACTTGTCTTCTGATTTTTTCAAAAGCAACATATTCTCATAGGTTTGGATTCTACAAAGACAAGATGTTTTGTTAAATGCCAATGAAAATTAGTTCATTTCAGTGATAATAAAAGGGAGAGTCTATAAAATTTAATATACAAATAAATGCAGAAAAGGATTTTTTGGGCCTATTCCAATACTTTACTTAATTAAAATGAAGACATTAAAATGTAAATGAAAGACATTTTAAGCAAAAATACCACAAAAATAGACTTCAAAGATGCAAAATAGCTATTGCTGTTTCTCGAATTACTCAACAGAGTTCTGTTTTCATTATCATTCTAGGTCCTGAGATTGAAGCAGTAGATAACAGTGTGTTAGAGTGAAGAAAAGGGATTCTTAGCAGTAAGAATTGCCCTCCCTATAATGAATGGTAAGAGGACGTCAGACTTCACTGAGTAGTTCTGAGCCCAGGAACTGTTAGGTATTACATGTGGTTTCAGGACAGAGTAAAACACAGACGTTGAGGCCAGCAAGATGCGATGGTGCCGCATTAACTCCAAATATGCACAAAAATAAGTGCTGTTACAAGGCCAGATGGTGGTGCAATGGTAAAACACGAGACTGTGCAAGGTGATCCCAGATGGGAACGTTTCTGGTTCATGTTCAGAGACCTCCGTGAGTATGTGTCAGGCACATGCCGGTAATCCAGAGCTGGCCGGAGGCTGGGGTTGGATCATGACGTCAGAGCCCTGTTGGGGATTCTCTCTCTCAATCCCTCCCTCTCTCTCTCATGGAATCAGTAGTCTTTTTTTTTTTTTTTCAACAGGAACTTCTAAAACAATGTTTATGCTGCTTACTGGGTGATGGGTTCTACAAAGAGAGGGTCTTAGGCCACTAAGAGAAAAATTATTTCAAAAGATTTTCATTTTTCTCCAAATGTTTGTTTCAGAGTCTCTTTACGTAGGTTCTCGTGTGGCTACATTTCAGGAGTATTTCACTTTAAATGAGTCTGTGTATAATTAAAACTATATAAAACGAGACTCTTAAATATTTTGTGAGGAGGTAAAATTATTTCAGAATATTAAACCCATGATTTTGCCAATGAACTGGGGTGATGTTTTTCATTAAAATAATTAAACCGTTTTCACTCTGTGATAATTCAGATGCATTCCTAGTAAAAGGAAATTTTCATCTCATACAAATAGGCAAATGGCTTCTTTAGACAATGCAGTGCATTTCATTAAAGAGGAGCGTATCAGGGCCAGCAGGGAGCATAGTGTTTTAGACACTGGGCTCCCATATGGCTCAGCACCCTTTGAGTCCTGGATCCAGAAGCCAGAAGCGCATGTCAGGCTCATGTGCTTGTGTGTCCAAAATTCCGAGAGGAGAATGGAGGAGAAGGAATTGAGGCATAGCTCCATCCTCCTATGGGGGATGTGTGATTTTTCACTCTCTAGCGAGCTCATATGCCCTATAAAAAATAAATAAATTTTAAAAACTCCTTTGAAAAATTAAATAAATAAAAAGGTTTGTATCTGTGGCTGATTTGAATGAGTTGTTATGCATATTGTTCAATTTATGAGCTAAAATCCCCCCTAAATTTGCTGATTAAGTCTAAATCTCTCAAGGAAAGTATAAGAAAACATGAGCCTTTTCATATACCTTCTACTGAAAATTCCTTTAACTACTTAATTAAAGAAAAACTGAACTATACAGAGACAAGTAGACATGATGTGCCTCATCTTCTCTTGTGGACACTAACATACGTATCTTTAAGATCCTTAACTGCAGCCTTTGAATGCTATTAAAATAAGTAGAACTCATAAAATAATACTAGCTAAAAGTTCAGATGAGACAGAAGTGAGAGATGATGGAACTGAACAATATTCAACCAGGCCAATAATCCCTAATGCTTAATTGCTAGTGAATTGTTAATATAGCAATAGTAGTAGTTTATTGTACAAATGGGTCCCTGTAACGTGAAGCCACACCTGTAACTGATAATTTGATAACCTGCCATTTCAAGACCATTTGCTTTAATTGACACTGTTTCAGTGAGCATAAGTGGAAGGAAAAATTGACAAATCCATTGTGATCCTCATCACCAGACCACGAAACTGTGCACACTAGACTTACAAATACTTTGATTTCCAATATGCAGACTGGCTAATGGAGAGGCAAACTGAGACTCTTTTAAAGGAATGACTAAAAATTGTAAAATTGACAATGTAGAGCCACCCTAGTGCCCTACTTCTAGAATCAGATAAAGGCTTTTAGAGAAGGACATGATTTTTTTTTTTTTTGAGAGGTTTTCACTATAGGGCGCGTGTGCTCGCCAAACAGACAGAGACATAGAGACAGAAAGCGAGAAATCACCCCCCAGGGGGGATGATCACGCCGCAATCCCTTCTCCTCCATTCTCCTCTTGGGATCTTGGGCACGCACACACACACGCCTGGCATGAGTTTTAAGCCACCAGGTCCAGGATGCGAACCGTGGTCGACTACGTGGGAGTCCAGCGACATAGCCATTACGCTAACTGCTGGTTCCCATGATTTTTTTAAGTCACCATCCACTTCTTTTCACAGATGCTCTTCTGAGTCTCATAAAATCATATCCTCATGGACATCCACAAATCAGTGGTTCCCTGGAGTCAGATTTTAACTCTTTTAAGCCTTTTCTGTTTAACTTTTGATGAATTAATGGTGTCTTACATCCTAAGAAACATTTAATTCCTAGAACATTGTTAATATCTATACTTCTTTTTTCACTTGAATAAAATGGGTGCAGTGTTTCCCTTTGGATGGGAGGGTTAATTCCCATTAAAAAGGAAAGAAAGGGGCTGGATAGAGGCACAAAGATAAAGCCACAGCCTGCAAGGCTGATGCACCTGGGGGGCTCCAGGTTTGCCTGTGGTAGCCTCCCTGAGTATGCAGTGGGAGGCGGGGGTTGGTGTGTGCGTTCAGGATCTGGGTGTAAGCGCGGTGCAGGTCATGGTGTGGAGACCCTTTTGGGGCACATGTCCCCTCTCTCTCTCTGTGTGTCTCTTTTGCTCATGGAAGAAAATTAGGAATACATTTTTTTAAATTAAAAAGCATAGGGATGAGCAGTTAGCATAATGGCTGTGTTGCTGGACTCCCATGTAGTCTACCGCAGTTTGAGTCCTGGACCCAGTGGCTTAAACTCACGCCAGGCGTGTGTGCATGCATGCCCAAGATCTCCAGAGGAGAATGGAGGAGACGGAATTGTGATGTAGCCATCCCCCCAGGGGGGTGATCTCTTGCTTTCTGTCTCTCTATCTTTTTCTATCTTCCTGGCAAGTGCACGCGCCCTCCAGCAAAAAAAAAAAAAAAAATCAATAAATAAAAATCAAAAAAATTAAAATTAAAAAAAAGACAATTCACATATTTGAACATCTCATCCAGTCACTGAAACTGTGAAATTTCTGTGAAAGTTGTGTAACTAAGATTAACTTCAGAGGTTTGAAAAATAGACATCAGCATTGTGAATAATAAATACTTGGTAATATTGACAAGGCAAGAGATGTGGAAAACATTTACAAGCAAATGTATTAAACGAGTGAAATGATTTCATTTCTCTTATCTTATTTTCAAATTATTAAATTGCTCCACATATTTTTAATTTCTTCTTGGTATGTAGATTCTCAATTTATCCTCCAAATTAAAACTTTAATGACAGCAATAGTAGCTTTAGACATCACATTTGATCATTTTAAACTGTCTTGTATTTCGCAATTTCACACTGTGACTTTTGTCAGTAAGTTTTGTTTTTTTTCCAAAAGTCAAAAAAAATGCGAAATAAGTGAAAGAAAGTAAATTCAGTTTGCTGTTAAACTGGATTACCAAGAAATGACAGTCTATTTAGCTTGTATTACAAGTAGCAAAAAATCAAACCTACACACGTCACTGGGTTTATCTTTCCTGAAAAAGATAAAAAACAATTAGGTTCTCCAAAAGTCAATGGTAGCATGAGTACAATTCTTTTTTAATTCTACTGTTTCAGATGTGTACATGGGAAGGGAACTTTACTCCTTGGAAATGCAAGTTGTATTCATGTGTTTCCTCTTATAAATAAAGAAAAGCCTGTGCATCTAAAGGCATGCATTTCAATCAAAACCCATCATCACTGGGAACCAGCAGTTAGCGTAATGGCTATGTCGCTGGACTCCCACGTAGTCGACCGCGGTTCGTGTCCCGGACCCGGTGGCTTAAAACTCACGCCGGGCGCGTGTGCGTGCGTGCCCAAGATCCCGAGAGGAGAATGGAGGAGAAGGGATTGCGGCGTGACCATCCCCCCTGGGGGGTGATTTCTCGCTTTCTGTCTCTATGTCTCTCTCTGTCTGTCTGGCGAGCGCACACGCCCTACAGTGAAAATCTCTCAAAAAAAAAAAAAAAAAAACCATCATCACTTAAAAAGTCAAATTGTTACATTAAGTTCTACGTTATCTTTTGCTGAGCATAAACGGAAAACTAAACGGTTATCTGTGATAAAAGAGGGGACCTAATTCTCAGTGAGAGAACCAAGATGCTCATTAAATGATCCACTTCAAATATAATTGTACAATTTTGTGTTTTTCAACTACTGCGCATTTGCATAGGAGTCCTTCTGTGAAATCCTTTCAGGTTATTTATAAAGATAAAACACTTCATAATACTTCGTGGAATAGCAAATAATAATAATGTCTTTTGAGGTTTCAATTTGAATTTCTAAAGAACTTGTTTCTCAATATTAATATTATAGGTCTTGCTGAAAATTTATCCAATTAGCATTTAATCAAGTCTGACACATCAATTAGTAATTACATTATGAGTTAAAGTAAGGTTATCATAAAATCAATCTGTAAAAATAGACCAATATTTCCTTAGTTTCCTTTAGAAAAGTGGCCTATGTCCATAATCTAAAGGTTGCTGAGAAATAAACCAGGGATTTAGTCTCAATTAACCCTGTATTTAGAGTCTCATGTGGACAACTTATTTTATACTATAAAGTTGTACTCAAATAGGTTCCTCTTGTGACAGGCATTGAAATAATTCTAATTATTCTTCAAATAATGTTTAAGAGGTCTTTGTCATAGAGTGTGTGCACTCACCAGAGAGAGAGACAGAGATGATGAGAGAGGAAGTGAGAAATAACCCTCCAGGAGGGATGGCCAGGGCACTATCCCTTCTCCATTCTCCTCCTGGAATCTTGGGCACTCATGCACATGCACCTGGCATGATTTTCAAGCCACCAGGTCCAGGACTTGAACTGTGGCTGGCCATGTGGGAGTCCAGCAATGTAATCGCTGCACCATCTGTTAGCCAGTAATAGTCTTCTAAATCTGAATAATGTTACTATTAAGTATGCATAGTTTCGTGTTTCTGTGGGATCTTGGGAGTTACCAAGCACCAGCATAAATTATACACTCCATTTGCACATTCCCGTCAAACAGAGGGACATGAGTCTCCCATAAATTCACTCCTGTGCTTCTAACAAGATCCCAGCTATCATCCTTTAGTTAAACTCTACTCCTCTCCCTCAGCTGGAGACACAATATTTAGTAGCCCCTTTGAGGTAAGTTTCTCATTGCTGTTCTCTAGTACTACTCATTTTAGTTTGTTTAGTTAACTTTTTATTTTCTCTTCAGTGTATTTGATATTCTTCCTTTTCTTCTTGAAATAACATCCCACTTCTTGAGTGTGAACCTTCCAAAGAGTAGAGTATAAAAAACAGGAGGAAAAAAAAAGTGGAAGTTTACAATAGGGAAATACTAGCTGCCTTAGCCAGGTGATTAAGGTCAACGCCAGCAGGGTTAATTGATGCTGATGATGCGTACCCTTGAGACAAGATGAGATGAGAATAGCGCTTGATCTCCGTGGTCTTCCTCTCGGGAAACCTCACCCCCACTCCAATCATGAGAAACACATCAGACATGCCCCATAGAGGCACATCCTAAAATCATATAGCTAGTGCTCCTAGAAACTGTCAAGATCTTCAAAAGCAAGCAGCATTTGAGAAACTGCGGCAGTCAACACAAGCCTCAGGAGAAACAAATGTGAACTGCATGGGCTCCTAGAACAGAAAAAGGACATGAGGTAAAAACCTAAGGAAATCTGAAGAAAGTGCAGACTTTGCTTAGTAAAAATGTATTAATATTGGTCAACTCATTGTAGCAAACGTGCCATATTAATGTAAGCTGTTAATAGTGAAAACCGTTATTTGGGATGTTCAGAACGTCTCAGTACTATCTTTGTAATGATTCTGTAAATCTGTCAATTTTTTTATTCTAAAATAAAAAGTTTATGTTCAAAAAACTCTGAAAAAAAAAGAAGAAGAAATAACTTCCTTTCGAAGTGATCCATATAGGCCCATGCAACTTCTCGACTCTCTCTCTACTAAAGGGAATTTCAGCTGCTTTTCTAATTGCCACAGTGCACCAATTTGCTGAAAGTAATTTTAGAAGCTTTGCCTAACGTCCAGTTATTTGCCAGATCATTTGTTGCTTTTGAATATTCATTCATTGAGCATGGGTTGGACAAAACGTGGCATTCTCAGAGAGAGTACGTATGTGTACTCATGTCAACCCACATACGCATTGGTCTAATTATGCTAAATGGGTTTCATGCCATAATGGTGAGCACCTAAGGTTGTATAACAAAATATGAAATTTGCTTTCTTCACTGATTAAATTTCAGAGTTCAGGGAAATGTATTTGGGATGTATTTCTTCCAGGCATATCCACAGACTCATGGGAGGCATATTTTTAGTCTCTTCTGATAGAAGTAGTACTTTGAGGGGGAAAGTTTAGTAAAAAACTGGTTTAAGTTTTTGTTCTATTTCCTTCAGCTTCTCTCTTCCTCATTTCCATTTCAAAGGCAACACTTCCAGTATTTCTACTCTGGTGTCTTATGGGAGAAGAGCTGTCGTACACTCAATGGAGGAATTACTGAGAGGCTTGAAATTATTAATTTAAAGAATTGCTAAAGCAGAGGGTGAAATGAATATAATCAGTGGAGGAAAAGACCAGGTAGTAAAAAAATGAGACAAATAAAACCTCTGAAAGATGAGAACAATGTTATTTTTATTTATACAGTATTTAACTTGCTTGAAAGGAGACTGAGAATCTCTTGTTAGGTATGATTGGTTACAATTTCAGCAGAATATGGTACATTTTAGTGAAAGGGGGGATGTTATTCCTTCCCCTTTAGATGTCTTCATGCAAGTGTCTGTGTGTTATAGAAAATGTGGGAACCCCACATTGTACAAAGTTCATGCAGAGTCTGATGGGTACTGGATGGCCTGGGAGTCAAACCACGGTTGTCATGTGGAATCCAGCCTTTCTGGAGCAGTACTTGACTGCTGATCCATGGCTCCAACCCAGTAACCCATGTTTTCACAAGCTCTCCAGATGACTCTGATGGATAAGTTTGAGAACCAGTGCAAGTAACTCATCCATGTACACCAGAAAATATTTGAGGAATGACATGACAATATTTCTGAAATTTAAAACACTGCTGTAATTTAGCCGAATGATAAAAATAAGAAAAAAAAAAGAAGCA
>NW_006159671.1:3373261-3397136 GCF_000334495.1 Tupaia belangeri chinensis | reverse complement strand
AGGGAAATCATGAGCTTATTCAAGTTTAAGGGGTCCACAAAAACAATTTAGCACCAACCAAAACAAAAATAAAATAAATAAATCATTAATGAACAAACACATTTCTAGAAGGCCTATAGTTTATGAGGGATTTTTTAAAAGATTAAATGAGGACCTGCGGGGGTGAGCAGGTGGTGTGATGGTTAAAGCACTGGATTCCCAAATGACTGACCATAGTGTGAGGCCCAGACCAGCTGCTTAAAAAATAACTCTCTTCTTTTTTTAGAGAGATTTTTGCGATAGGGAGGATATGCTCACCAGACAGACAGAGACAGAAAGACAAAGAGCAAGAAATCACCCCCCAGGGGGCACGGCCACACCACAACCCCTTACCCTCCATTCCCCTCTTGGGATTTTGAGCATGCACACACATGCCCAGCATGAGTTTAAGCGGCTGGATCTGGGACTCAAACCACTATTGACTATGTGGGAGTCCAACAGTGTAACCATTATACCATCTGCTGGTCCCTATACAATAACGCTTAAGATGGTTTGTAAGTTAATCATTCTGAACCATTTCAAAGATGTAATATTTTTTCTTATAGAAATACATGTTAAGCCCTTTATTTATAATAATTAATTTAATTCCCCAAATTCTACATAGTGGGTACTATAAGTATTCTCATTTTAAGAATCTGGAAATCGATGCAAAGGAAAATTAGTTAATGTACAAAAGAGCATACAGCTTGTAAATGGAAGGTAGAGAAACAAAAAGAATGTCAGCTAGGCTTTCTGTCTCCAGAGCCTGATGCTTAGATCTAGGCTCCACGTGTTCTCAGGTAATATTCTCTGTTAACGTTGATAGAGACATTGCTATTGGCATCATCAGGATCAGAACTCGCAAACAAGACAGGCTAAAGGTACTGCCTTATGTTAGACTGTTTTTAAATGACAGCTGTAATTCAAATCTCTGTCTTCTGATGCTAAATTTCTCAAGGAAACTTGCTGCTTTCCCATCCAGGTGTGCAGACACAGTAGGAGAAGTAGAATTTCCTCCAAAAGTTGGAAAGGGAATGGGGACAAGAACGCTGGGGCTGCTGGGTGTGTGGAGCACGAAGGCTACAGACAGGAGAGGTAGCTGTATTCAGAATGCGATCAAAAGACAAGGCCACAGAGGGAAAGTCAACCCCTACCTTTTCTTGTTGTTTTTGCAGTAGGGTGTGTGCGCTAGCCAGAGAGAGACAGAAATAGGGAAAGGGAATGGCCACACTGCAATCTCTTCTCTATTTACCTCTTGTGACTGTGGGCACTCACACACATTCTACGTGATTTTCAGGCTGCTGGGTCTGGGACTTGAACTGTGACGAACCGTGTGGTGATGTGGTGCCTTAACCATTTCACCACCTGCTTGCCCCAGCCAATTACTACCTTTGAAGAAAGTCAAATAGGGATTCACCTGCTTTCTTATGTCTACCTCATAATGATACATTCTTTTATAACTGCTCCATTCAAATTCTTATTTTTAACAAGGATCTTCTCTGTGTATTCTTTCACCTTGTGTGTGAAAAAAAATTAGGCTATTAGTATGGACTGTTATTTGTACACAGCAGTCCAAAGGAATTTGTGTGGCTAGTGTTTGTATTTATCTATATATGTCAACAAAGAGCCTTTAATCAATGTTAATTGGAGAGTTAAATAAAAAAGATTTTCTCATTTTGTTGAGTATCTTTAGTCAGTACTCTACTTTTATAGAAAGCAATGCATTTTGCAGAAAAATAGATTGCTCCATGTGCCTGCTTTCACTTCTAAAATTTTCAAATATTTAGCTCTCCTCTGAATAAAATGCAAATCAGCCTGGGGAAAAATATTTCTATTTTTAACATTTTTCAGGACCATGCAAATGTGTATGAAGAGAAAAACATTTAATACAGAAATCTTAAAATATTTAAAAATACTTGTTTAGGACCAGTTTCTAGACTTTGGGGGTTGGTTTTAAAATGACATTTAAAAAAAACTATAAGATAGGAGTTAGAATTCATTTGTAGGTACATAGGGAAAGGGCCCAGAAAGGAAGTCACTTAGTTTTTCTTTTTTAATGAAGTCTCTGTGGTTTCCCTCTATGGTCTGGTTCATGTAAAATATATATGCCTCTTACAGGTCTGTAAAGAATTTGTAACTCCTTGCTAATAAAGCAGGAGATAGAGATCTTGAGCACACAGACAGGCTAAGAAACCAAGATGGAGTCACAATTGCTGTTTTCACAGCCAAAAGCTGGCTGCACTGGGACTCAAGGCTATAGTAACTAAGAACAACAGTTTCTGTTTAGAATCTATAGTCTTTTTTTTTCCCCAAAATTTCTTGCCACAGGGCATGTGTGCTCACCAAAGACAGAGAGACAGAGGGCAAGAGAGAAAGGGGGAGGGAGTGAGAAAGCAAGCTCCCAGATCTGAGACTCAAACCACAGATGTCCATGTGAGAGTCTAGCACCCTAACTACCACACCACCTTCTGGCCCCATTAGTACCTATATTCTAACAAGAAGTACAGACTGCTATGGTCTGCTGACCCCCCAAAGAATAGAGTAATAAATCAGTTAGGCTACCACGTAAGCAATTTCTAAAGCCCACTTCCTCATCAGAGAGGCAGCCCACTGCTCCAACTGCCAGTCCTTTTTCAGCAACCTATTCAGGACCCTCTCCCTGCTTGGGAGCTCTGCTCTTTCTTTCTGCTCTTAATAAAACCCACTTTACTCTCCTCTGTGTCCGTATCTCTAACTCTTTATGAGTGTCGGACAAGAACCAGCACAGGTGTTGGGTCTGATCACCCAGCACTCTGGTGTCATTAAAATTAAGTAAGTTTATGGGTATACGTATGTACACACGTATGCAGCATGTAGAATTAAATGATAACAAAAAGAAATACATAACTGAGGTTGCAAATAGTGGAAGGACCTATCAGGTGAGATTTCAGACAGAATGATCTGGAAATGTAAGTATGTTTTCCAGAAACCACATCGTATGCCGTGTGTACACTGTGTCCACTAGAACCTTTCATGGCAATTTTACTATTATAGTCACTGCACTGTTACTGGAAGAGAAAATGAAATTAACCAGGAGCTGTTTCTCCAACATCTCACAGTCTATGGAAGGAGGCAGTTTTAAACAAGCAATTTCAGAAATATAAGTGTGTGCCTAAATAAGTCTGAATAGTATAAATGAAAAATTAGTTATCTCTCATATAAAAAATGCCTTTAGAAACTAGATTTTGATGAACCATTAGAAATACAGAACTGAATCTAGATTCTTCAGCTGTTCTTCATCTGCACATTGACCCTACAGTATGGCCATGCCACGGTGACCCATTTCCTGCATTCTACTTCCTTGCCTTTGTATTTACCTATCTACCCCAAGTGTCCTCCTCAGTCTTGATTTGTTATAGTTACATTCTCTTAAAACTTAAGCCAGTGTCATTTTGGTTTAATAAAATTCTTCCTGTGCTCACACATTATATAATGCTTCTGTTATAATTGGTCCACAGTCCTGTAACTACGTACATGCTTATTTTCCCCTAAGACCTGATGAATTGTAGAATGCGTGTCAATTATGTCTGTTTTCTTCAATCTTAGCACAGCACAGTTTACATGATGTTTCGTGTTTTAATGAAGGGGGAAGAACAAGGTGAACATAGAGAGGACAAATATGTGTGTATAAGCCAGGCAAGGCAGAACCGCCAATACTCCAGACAAGGAGTGGACACAGGCAAAGCCAAATTGATACAAAAGTCAAATAAACTCACTGTCTGAGAAAGCTCATACTGAGAGCTCGGAAGAAAGACCCGATGAAGAACTGCAGGTACTTGCAAGGCACTGGGGTGACTTCCCTAGCCGTTGAGAAGTGGAAAGACTTAAGCAGATGACTTTGATAATTAAATCTGTGTTTTGGAGTGTTAACCAGGCAGTAATATGGATGAAATACTTTCCTCTAAGAATGAGTACAATTAGAAACATCAGCTCAGGGCAAAGTTTAACTAGTGAGGAACAAATTACTAGAAAGATTCTCATAAAATGACCAGAGTATAAAGGGGCATAGGCTTGGAAATTTCACTCACTTGACTCTAATGAGGCTTTATGGTATAATTATCTATACTGAACAATTTCAATAGAATATTTTATGGTCAAGGGCAGTGTTTTCTATCAATTGATACAAATATATACCATACAGTTTTGGGTTTTTTTTGAGAGATTTTCACTATAGGGCACGTGTGCTCGCCAGACAGACAGAAAGAGACATAGAGACAGAAAGAGAGAAATCACCCCCCAGGGGGGATGATCACGCCGCAATCCCTTCTCCTCCATTCTCCTCTTGGGATCTTGGGCACGCACACACACGTGCCCAGCGTGAGTTTTAAGCCACTGGGTCCGGGACGCGAACCGCAGTCGACTACATGGGAGTCCAGCGACATAGCCATTATGCTAACTGCTGGTTCCCACAAATATATACCATACAGTCTTATAGCTTATATAGTACATGCAAAGAGGGAATAATGTAGTAATTTTCTCTCCCATATTTAAGCCTCTTCTTTACTTGCGACTTATTTTTCAGGGAAGTAAGAGGTGTTCTTTTTGATTGTATATAGTCGTAATTTTTTTTCATCTGAATAATTTCAAGAATGTAGACTAAACTTTATGTCACTACCTCGAGTGCTTGGAAGATAATAGGCATTCCTTTAAGATTTGCTGAATGAATTAAAAAGCATGTAGGCAGTTTGATAAAACAAAAATAATAAAGAAATAATGGTGTTCACTGTTTTTTTTTTTTTCTGATGTCCAGAATAAGAAATTATGAATGAAAAATATCAGTTTGACGTTTCTTCAAACGTTTTCTGTGGGGGATCAGCAGTTGATATAATGGCTATGTCACTGGACTCCCATGTAGTCGACCGTGGTTCGCATCCCGGACCCAGTGGCTTAAACTCACGCCCAGCATGTGAGTGTGTGTCTCCCAAGAGGAGAATGGAGGAGAAGGGATTGCAGCATGGCCATCTCCCTTGGGGGGTGATTTCTCACGTTCTGTCTCTCTGTGTCTTTCAGGTGAGCACATACGTCCTATAGCAAAAAATCTCTCAAAAAGAAAATGTTTTCTGGGACTAGCAGTTGGCATAATGGTTATGTCACTGGACTTCCATATGATCCACTATAGTTCGAATCTGGACCCAGTGGCTTAAACTCACGCCCAGCATGTGAGTGTGTGTCTCCCAAGAGGAGAATGGAGAAGAAGAAATTGCAGCATGGCCATCCCCCCTGGGGGATGATTTCTCACTCTCTGTCTCTCTGTCTCTCTCTGTCTTTCTGGCTAGCACACTCGCCCTATAACAAAAACCTCTCCAAAGGAACAAAAAAGTTTTCTAAATGTTCTCTGTTGTTCTTGTGTGTGTATTTTCGTAATTTGAAGAGTTTATTTGATATATTTTTAAATAAAGGAAGAATGATCCAAAACCATAGTAAACATCAAAGTTTAATAGCTTTATTACTTAAGTCCCTTTATCTGTAATTTAGTAATTACACAAAATAACATTTGGAATACGATCATTGGGCCAGCTCCATAGCACATCAGTTAATGCACTCTCAGAGAAACTGAGTCCTACAGGCTACTGTGGTTTGAATCCCAGCTGGGTAAGTCTGAAACATGCTGGACCTATGCATGAGTGCCCAGGATCCAATAGGCCCAGAACCTGAACAAGGAGACCGCAGCATGACCAAACTCTGAGGGGGTGTGCACGCACACACACACACACTCTACTAGAAATAAATAAAATGAGTATTCACATTATATGACCATCTAATTGCACTTTTTTTTTAATGATTCATTCAGCCAATAATTACTGAGGATCTGTATCCCAGGCAAATGTGAAAAGATCCATTTATTGTTTTCAAGTGAGGACAAAAGTATGCAAATGAAGAAGTAATTTCGATATAAGGTTTTGCAAAGTGTATAGTATGAACCACAAGATTTTGCCCACTTAATAATGACAAAGTGATTTACACTCTCAAGTTACAAGAGGTAGGTCAGACATAACTTAAGCGACGTAAGGCATTTAAATGAATGTGGATGTGTGTACGAAGCCCATGGACATGCATAGGTAAAACGCATGCACGTGTTTGTGTCTTTTTAGCTCTCCCTTCTTGTTAGGACTCTTCTAACTGAAGTCATAATTTCGAAAACCACTAGCTGTGAAAATAAATTGCAGGCCATCATCAGCAGTTGCAGATATGAGCACAATAAATAAGCAGCTTATTGTAATGCAAATATCTTTGCAAAAATGCTGAGAATAATGGATGGCACATCATCTCTAGATTTATTTCTACTGAAAGGTCAATTAAAATAGTGCTTCTTCCGGACATCTTCTTTGTTATACTAAATGGATTAAGCAAAAGGTTATCTCAGTGTCTTAAAAAGAAAAAGACAAGAATATACTTTTGGCATGTTTTAATGAACTGTGATTTTAATCGAACCATTTATAAAATGAAAAGCAAGTGCATTTATGTTTTAGAACATGCATATGGCTATCTAACATAATCCATCTTATTTTTCTACCCAATTAAATTACTTTACCAAGAATGAAAAAGTTCCAGGTTCTTTCAATTCTGAACCATTAATCGCCTCTTCTATTAATGTAATGATCATAAGATAATTTATAAAAATCAAACAAAAAGATCTACTTCTCATCTTTACATCTTTTGCATTTAAGAATCAAACATGCTCTTAAAATTTATTATAGCTCAACACTTTCCCATAATGGAACAATCAGTTTAGAATTATATGTATATTAGAATAAAATATGTACATATTTCTCATTTGTTCTCCCTCTCTGTCTCTCTGTCTCCACCCATGTGTGTGTGAAGGAGAAAAAAAAAGGCCGATGTAGAAGAAGAGAGAGAAAGAGAAGGAGCGAGGGAGAAAAAGAGTAAAGAGGAGATGACAAAAGGATAAAGCAGAACTGGAGAGTTGTCTTACTGGAAAGGTTTAAGAGCTGATCTTGTTTCCCAGAGAGACTCCGAAGGTTAGTTGGTTCAAGAACATGAAGTGAATGTGTGACCAGCCAGATGCAGGAAATCCCTGTGTTTTTTGGTTTCTATTCTCCCACAGTTCTTGAAGATTGAAATCACAGCTAATTTTTCTAGGACATTACTATTTATTGTTTATATATGGATATAATATACTTTTTTAACATGAATTCACATAGCCAATACAGATACACTTACAGTGACTTACAACACAGATTGCAAAGGATTACATCTGCTGTTCTAGTGTAATAAGTAGTAGTGTTCTCTTTGATGATTAGACGTGGATTTACTTGAGAAAAAAAAATATGTGGTTGCTTGATTTATGGCATGTGTTATGTGTTATAAGTCAGTTATGTAACATAGTGAATGTCATAGTCATTGCTCATGGGTAGCCAAGAGTGCTGGTGGTCTTAGATGCTATGCTAAATACTGTTCAACTGTCAAATGAGTAGCAAACTCAAAGATCTTCCTGCCTCATCTTTTCCATGTTAATAAACTAGGTTAATAAAAAAATTGTTTAAAAAAATAAAAAGGAAAAGTTTCCTGTGCAGAAACTTATTGACAAATAATATCCATAAAGTCAAAAACTGAACAATTTTGCTGTTTAAAAGACACAAATGGAGTCCATAGTGTTAAATTATTTATGGCTCTATCTTGTTATACACTGAATTATGCAAGAGTTCCCAGATGCTGAGGTCATCTGGATAAGTAGAAAAGTACAGGATATTGATTTCAAAGAAAAATATCCCTACTAAATAGCATAATCAGTCCCTGAACGTCATGTTCATTGAATTTATGACCCAACAAATAGCTCAAGAATGCAGCAAAATGGATATTTATTTTATGAATATACATATCATTCAGAGGTCAGTTTGTTAGATTATACATTAATTCAATAACACCACCCTGAGATTAATTAGTGTTTCATAGAAAAACACTGAGATTCTCATTGTTGTGGCCCCGGCATGCAGGAGAGTATTGAATTCTGAAGTAAATTCAATGGTCTTTCTTCCTAGAAGATGCACAAAGAGCATAATATTCCAGGAGAGGATGTATCTTACATTAGGAATCTGTTCTACACTGTAGATATTTCTAATCTCTCTCTCTTTTTTAACATTTTATATTTTAAGTTTTGCTACAGAGCACATGCACTCCCAGAGAGAAACAGAGAAAGAGGAAATGTGAGAAATTGTCCCCCCAGGAGGGATGGCCATGCTGCAATCGCTTTTCCTCCCTTTTTCAATTGGAATTTTGAACACATTCCACATACATGGTGTGATTTTTCTTTCTTTTCTTTTCTCTTTTTTCTGTAAAGTTTTTTTTCTTTTTTCTTCTCTTTTTTTTTTTTTTTTTTTTTTTTTTTTTTGTTTAGTGACGAGACTCCCCCAAACACTTGCCGTGAAGGAAAGGGAGAAATCATCCTTGTGGGGATGGCCATGCCACAATCCCTTCTCTTCCATTCTCTTGAGATTTTGGGCATGCACACACACACTCACACACACACACGCACACACATGCCGAGCATGTTTTTCAAACTGCTGAATCTGGGACTTGAACCTTGCTCACTCATATGAGACTCCAGCACCTTAAACGCTTCACCACCTACTGCCTCCCCAACCCTGGCATGATTTTTAAGCTACTGTGTCTAGGACTGAAACTTCAAAATCGATCATGTAGAACCCAGCCTCCTTAAACTCCACATTACCTGCTAACCTGCTACCACACTAATCTCTTCTCTCTTTTAAGAATACAAAAATGAAAACTTTAATTAATAAGGTCATATCATATTATTCTCAGACACTATTTGAAAGATAAGGTATGATGAAAACTGGTGAAATAATTTACTACCATTTTCTACAGTCTGTGTTAAAATGTTTATTTAGCAAAGAATTCATAACCAATTAAAGAGAAAGAATAAATCTTTTAAGGCTATATTTTAAATATATATTTGATATTCTTATCATGATTCTCTTTATACCTAAAGACACATATGAAAGAAAATTATTTAACTTTTCCATGTAGAATTCTTATTTCACCTTTCTTAATATTAGTCTCAAGCTAAAGATTTCTCACAATTATACATAAATAAATATGTGAATGACTAAACAAATAAAGTAATTCTCTAGTTTAAAAACAGACAAATATGGTTTCAATTTTTTTAAAGAATTGTTTTATTTAACTTTATTTATTTATTTATTTACTTGACCAGACGTGAGAGAGAGAGAAAGTGAAAAAGCAAACCACCAGGTTGGGGACTCAAACTGCAGTCGGCCATGTGTGAGTTCAGTGCCCCTAACCGCCTCGCCAGCTGCCAGTCGCATGGGTTCAAATAATTTTAATCTTCTAAATAAATCACTTGGGAAATCATTTAATATCTCAAACTGTCAGTTTTCTTATTTATAAAATGATTATATTTTGGTTTTAGAGCCGTTAGAAAAATGGAAGTTTAACCAAGGAAAATACTTATTACAATTCCAGCACGTGATAGGTTAAATAATTTTTTTGTTTTATTATTGACAAATATTTTTTAAGGTTTTTGCTATAGGGCATGTGTGTTCACCAGAGAGACTCCAGAAACAGTACAAGGAATCACCCCTGTCCTCCATTCTCCTTCTGTGATCTTGGGCACACATGCACACATGCCCAGTGTGATTTTCAAGCTGCTGGGTCCAGGGCTCAAACTGCATTCAGCCATTTGACCGTTCAGTGCATTAATCACTTTGTCATCTGCTGGCCCCAAATAATATCTAAGTAAGGTATTTGCCCCCCAAATATATTAGATATGAAGAGGTAATTAATTTATATATATGTATATATAATATACATATATATTAATATAAATGTCAACTTCACAGTTACTTGATATAATATTAACTTAATTCTAAGGACTATAGTAAAGCTTTTAATAAGTGCACAAATCAAATTTCGAAGAACATTCTCCTGATTGCAATGATTAGGTCTGGGGGAATAACATGACCCTGGAGTTGCATGTGTTCTTTTCTTTTTACCTTCTGCCTCCTACAGCAGAGACAAAGATTCAGAGGAATGTCCACGTGTCCTCAAGACATTCTGGTTTTGGTTGAGCTGAAAGAACTTCTACGTGAAACATTGTACCTAAAGAAAATGTGATTCACTGGAAAAATAGTTGAAAACAAAATACACTAAGGAATCATAGAAAAGGAATATAAAGAGATATAATTACTGTTTAGGAGAGATTATTCACTCATAAAATTGTCTGTGTGAGTGTGTGTGTGTGTGTGTTTCTGTTGTTTCCCATGTGCCAGTGAACTTTACTAGATTTTTAAAATACAGCCTAGGGGGACCAGCAGGAGCCTTGGTGGTTGAGGCACTGAATGCTCGCATGGCCGACCATAGTTTAGCTTCTGGACTTGGTAGCTTTCTCTCTCTCTTGCTCTCGCTCTTGCTCTCTCTTTCTCCTGATTGTATGTGCCCTATAGCAAATTTAAAATGATAATAATAATGAAGTTAAAAAATAATTATTTAAAAAATACAGCATAAACCAAAATATGCACTTGGAGCTACATACTATTATACACAAAATTGTTAATGAAAAAGATCATTTCCGGTCACGATGATAATTCTCATAGCTAACCCTAATGGAGTGACCACAAGAAGCAGCAGGGAGTGAGCAGCTCATCTTTAAAAGGGTGGCGGAGGAAGGTCTCTCTGGAGATGTGCTGAAGCAAAGAGTGAATGATGATGATCCCAGGGAACAGCATACTAGGCAAAGGGAAAAGAAGTTCAAATACGCTTTTGAAGAAAATTGTGCTTATTTCAGAATAGGAAGCGGCTGAAGTGGATTTTTACTGTAGCAACAGGGAGAACAGAGGTGGAGGTTGAGTAGGACACATAGCTGTTTTTCTGAGACCTTACCAGCAATTCTAAGTTGAGATTTTTTTAGAGAGAGATTTTTGCTATAGGGTGCATGTACTCGCCAGAGTGGCATGACCGTGAGACAGAAAGAGAAACCACCACCCGGGGTGGATGGCCATGCTGCAATCCCTTCTTCTCCAGTCTCTTGGGATCTTGGGCACACAAGCACACACGCCTGGCATGAGCTTTCAGCCACCTGTCCAGGACTGGAACTGTGGTCATCTACATGAGAGTCTAGCAACATAACCATTATGCCATCAGCTGGCCCCTCTAAGCTGAGATTCTAATCTACATGAAATGAAATGGCATAAAGCTAGAGAAGGACATGATTTTTTTTTCTTTTTTTTGGAGAGGTTTTCGCTATAGGGCACGTGCACTCACCAGAAAGACAGAGAGACAGAGAGACAGAAAGCGAGAAATCACCAGGGAGGATGGCCATGCTGCAATCCCTTCTCCTCCATTCTCCTCTTGGGATCTTGGGCACGCACGCACACGCACCCAGCGTGAGTTTAAGCCACCGGGTCCGGGACTTGAACCGCGGTTGACTACGTGGGAGTCCAGTGACATAGCCATGACGCTAACTGCTGGTCCCGAGGAGGACATGATTTTTCACAAGTATGACTGGTGGAACATGAGCTAGGAGTGTGTATCAGACAGTGGTTCCCAAAGTCCGTACCATGAATGCAGAAGAGGAGAAAGATGATCTCAGTTAGGCCCTTCATGACAATAGAGATGGAAAGAGGTGGGTGGGTTTGCAATAATTCAAAATATTTTTGGAGGTAAAAAATCTACCAGACTTGCCAATGTATTTCCTGTGAAGGAAGTTAAAAAGAGAGAAAATCAAAGACGATGCTTGAGGTTGTACCTTGAGCAGATATGCAGACTTTCAGTAAAAACTTAGCATTTATTTTGAATCTGGAAAGATGAAAAGGTTTTAGGTGGTCAGTTTGGGGTGCAGATATTTCTGCAGGAAGGATAGTATGAGTGTAAGGCTTGTGGGCAAGAAGGGGAGGGAGCAGGTTTGAAATGTAAACAATTCATTTTGTGATTACCTTGGAATTAGAACATGCCTTAGGAGGTGCTAAATTTATGCACTAACGAAATATTAAGTTTCCAGGACTTTTAATGAATTCTTCACCTTCAAAACAACCATGAACCGTTTTACTGCATTCTTCAGATAGCTCTGTCTTCATTAATACTAATCATTAAGATAGCTAATAATTTTAACTCACAAACTGCTGAATACTAGGCAAATGATGATACGGTAACAGGCTCAGAAAACTAATACCCAGATGGACATGGCAGAACTGTACTTTGTTTCTATAATCCAACTTTTTCCTCATTATGTTTAAAAGAACAAAATATAGCCTAGTGTTTGGAGTGACCCTGACAAGACAGAAAATTGGAACACCCCTGAACAAAAAATGGAATATATTCTATTTAAGAAACCCCATTTCCAGGGACCAGCAGTTAGCGTAATGACTATGTCGCTGGACTCCCACGTAGTCAACCGTGGTTCGCGTCCTGGACCCGGAGGCTTAGAACTCACACCGGGCGCGTGTGCATGCGTGCCCAAGATCCCAAGAGGAGAATGGAGGAGAAGGGATTGTGGCATGACCATCCCCCCTGGGGGGGTGATTTCTCGCTTTCTGTCTCTCTGTCTCTCTGTCTTTCTGGCGAGTGCACGCGCCCTATAGCGAAAACCTCTCCAAAAAAAAAAAAAAATACCCCATTTCCTAGTGGTTAAGAGAGATAGAATGCTCCTAGCTGACTGTAGTTCAAATCCTAGCCTCAGCGGCTTGGAAAAGATGCCAGGTGTATGTGTGTGTCCCAGATCCAGACAAGATGAAGAAACAGAGGAGAAGGCATTGTGATGTGACCATGTCTAATTGAGAAGGGTACTTTCCACTCCCTACTCTTACCCCTTTCTCTCTCAGGTGAGCGCTTCTGCCCTCTGATAATTCAAAGAGAAAAGAAAAGAAACTGAGCATGGCTAGGAGAAAAACGAGGAGATGAGCATACCTAGAAGGAAACAATAAAGAGGTAAAAATGAATATACCCTGGGGAAGTGGGGGAGATAGGAGACTTGTCCACAGACCAGGCTTTGGATTATGCATGGATTAACATATCATATAACAGAGTCAAGCCGAGTTTAGAAGATTCACTGATTAACATCTAATAAAAGAACCATGATCCAAGACACAGCTTATGTAACCTCTGCCTCCTGCCAATTCACAGGTAGTGTCTAATCTCAAAACTGGAATGAATGATGGTAGCTAATGCGCCCTTCTCACCTTTATTTCCAGCTGAAGCTTTGTGTAAGCACATTCTCTCTTCATGTATGGCTTTCCTTCGTTAGCAATGAAAAACAAGTACATGACCAAGCAGCCTTCCCAGTTTCAGGTTGAGCAACCCTCCAATGACCTGGAGAGTCTATTCACACGTTGGGTTATTTCCCTGAGCCGTATTAATGTCCAAGGAGCCCAGGAGCTGAAAGACTCAGCGGGGTGGCGTTGCAGGGAAGTGGCAGAAGTATCTCACACTCTGACTAATTAATGGAATCATTTCTGCAAGCGCCATTAACAGGGGGCTAACACCTGAAAATAGGCTACTTTGCTGCAGCACAAACTGCAACTGCTCATATACACACACGCCCAGTGACTAAGAATATGCTTAACTAGAGTTTAATGAGAACAGTGATGTATAAAAATAATCTCAGGAAATAGATTCAAAGACTCCTTCCTCAATATTTATCTATTTACTGAACAGAAACAGCACAACACAAAAATGGACTGTTTTTTTTTTTAAATTCTTGTCATATTGGTATTAGAAAGATTGATATATTAGGAGTTATACAGTGTGATTTTTGGTGCTAAATTTGTTTATCATGAGTTAATTGTAAGTTCTTTATTTTCCATATGTGCCTCAATTTGCTTTTCTTCGTTTGTTTATATATTTATTTATTTTTATATCTTCATGCACTGTATATCATTACAGCTTGTAAAATAAATTTCCCGGCATGAAGACACTGATTATTAGTCCGGTTAAAAGTATTATCATACACATCATCATCAATAGATGATTTTCCATTATTGTGACCCTTAAATGTTTTGCTTCTTTCTTTTTCCCCTTGCTTCTCCCCACCCCAAATGGTTTGTCTAAAGTGACATTCACCTTCGGCCAGCCCGTGGCGTGGTGGTTAAGGTAGCTGGATCCCACATGGCTGAATACACTGCTCTAGTCCTGGACCTGCAACTCGAGAATCATGCTGTGTGTGTGTGTGTGTGTGTGTGTGTGTGTGTGTATGTGCACGTGCATGTGCAGAATCCCGAAGAGAGAGAGTAATGGAGGAAAAGGGATTGCTGCATGACCATTCCCCATTGTGGGTATTGTTTTGCCTTCTCTCTCTCTCTCTCTTTCTCTCTCTCTCTGTCTATCTGTGGCATTGACTCTTTCTGACAAGTGCACACACCCTCTTGCAATTTTTTTCTTTTTAAAGTAACAATCAGCTCTGTATTTATCAGACTCTGTTGTTTGTACTAGGATATTAAAAAAAATAGACTTAAAACTGGAAAGGCCAGGGCCAACAGAAAACCATATATATAAGAGGATAATAACCAAAAGGACAAACAGCTCTTCCTTCTGCGGTTGCTGTTTCCTCAGCACTGACATTCCTGGAACCATGTCCCTTCTTCTTTCTCCTGAGCACTGATCACTGAATTGGCCCTGCTTCTTGATAATATTCAACATGGAGATGGTTACTACTTCCCTAGTTTCTCTTTAGAATTATTTTTAAAATTTTATTCATTATATTATTATTTCATTTGCTATAGAGCACATATGCTCACCAGAGAGAGACAGAGAGAGAAAAAGAGGGAAAGAGAGGAAAAGTGAGAAAGCAAGCTGCCAGGTCTAGGATTCAAACTATGCTTGGCCATGTGGGAATCCTGTGCCTTAATCACCATGCCTCCAGCTGGCCCCTCTCCTTAGAATTACTAAGCTCAGATTTGTACTGGTAAAGACTGGTTCTTCCTCTTGGAATAGGAGTAAGGAGTTTCTCTAAAATGTGCTGTTCTTCCTCGTTCCAAATCAATTGTTCTTCCCCTCTCTCTGACTATCCTGCTCTCTTCCCCACCCCTACTCTCTTATCCTCCTCCCTCTCTTTTTTCTTCCTTGTTTTCTTTTTCATTACAGACATATGTCTGGTTGTCATTTGTTGGTGGGATTAAAAACAACCTTTCCTAAGGATTTCATCTATATTGACAGAGATAAAGCAAATTAAAATTCAGCTAACAGCATGCTTTGAAAGACGATGTATGGTCATGGCGTGTTACCTTTCTATTCCTCACCATATTAGTTAAAAGATCAGCAAAATGATTAGTTTTATTAAACTTGCGGTTTGAAGTTACGTATGTCCCGTCAGATACCACATTTCTTTATGTCCTTCTTTGAATCTAACTCCTTCTTTCCTTTTTGCTTCCCCTTTCCTTGGTTGTATGCATAGCTTCAAAGGAGGACAGGTTATTTTCAAAAACAAAATTGTATGTCTACATGAAGTAATCAAGAAGACGCTAACCTGGTTTAATTATAGTAGCAAATCTACCATGTCATGCACATTTAGATTAAACAATTAGATGATCATACGTAACACAGTCAAACTGATTTTGAGTTTGTCCCATAATTTAAACCTGCAGGCGCATAGGAAGATGGCTTTGTAGTGGCTGGACCAATAGAAATACTAATAATAACAACAAATGGAATTAAATAAATATTTTTTTGAAAAGATGACATTGTAAAATAAACTTCATAGAATCTTTCAAATAGCAGCTGGTCTCATGGCAAAGTGCGTGAGGGAGCCAAACACCATATGGCTGACCGAGTGATATGAGTCCCAGCCCTGGAGGCTTGAAAAATCTATCAGGCACATGTGCTAGCTTGCTCAAAACTCCAAAAGGATAAAGAAATAGTGAGGGGAATGTATAAAGGAAAAAGAAATAGAGAAGACATTGTGGCATGACCTGCCTCTCTGGCACAGTAATTTATTCTTTCCTCTCTTTTTCTCTCTCTGTCTCTGGCAAATGCACTCACCCTCTGGCAAATAAAATAAAAATTCAAATGTATGTATCATTATATGATCAAAAATATTAAAGAGCTATATTACACAATTTAATGGTATTAGTAATTTTCATTTATTTCACATATGTATAATTCTCCCTCCCTCTCAGCCTAGAATTTTTCTTTCTTTCTCTTTTTCCTTTTCTTTATTTCTCTCTCTCTCTCTTTTCTTTCTTTTTTTTTTCTTTTTTTTTTTTTTAAGTGAGAGAGAGGGAAAGGGAAACTTTTCACAGGGTCTGCTTATGTCACAATCCTCCTACTGCTACTGCAGCCTCCCAGTTAGCCAGAATTACAGGTGCTCTTTGCCTGTTTAGCTTAGGCTGGAGCTCCACCCCAGGCCTCCCCTGTGGCCTCACTCTCTATATAGCAGGTTCTTAGCAGTAGGCACTGCTACAGCTGAGCCTAGAATGCCTTTGAAAGTTCACATTGTCTTCCTTTCTCCTCTTATTCTCCTACAGAATGTACCTTCCTTTTTATAAAAGCAGACATGAACAATTTAACTCACATGGAGCAGATTCAGAGATTCAGATTCTTCCTGAGTTCTGGTTTGCAGCTGTTTTAGAGAGTCTAAAGTTTCCTAAATTAATGACAACAGTTGGCCTTTAAAGAATGCTTTTATTTATTTATTTATTTTAAATTTTTTTTGAGAGGTTTTTGCTATAGGGCGCGTGTGCTCGCCAGACGGAGAGACAGAGAGACAGAAAGCGAGAAATCACCCCCCCCAGGGGGGATGGCCATGCTGCAATCCCTTCTCCTCCATTCTCTTCTCGGGATCTTGGACAAGCACGCACACACGCCTGGTGTGAGTTGTAAGCCACTGGGTCCGGGACTCGAACCACGGTCGACTACGTGGGAGTCCAGCGACATAGCCATTACACTCACTGCTGGTCCCAAGAAAGCTTTTATATATGATTTAAGTTTAAATAAAATCAGGTATACAGATATCTTGGTCATTGCCTGCTGTAACAAATGACTTTGCTGTTTAATATATTTCTGCAGTTACAAGGTGTTGCAAGCCATTTCAGTGGATCATTGCACAAGTCCTCCTGTTTCAATATATTTTGGACATGTCTGAACAGTTTCCTTTCTTTCTCATCTTCATTGTCATTGGATTTTATTAGCAATGTCACATATCTCTTCTGATATTGTCAACAACATAGGTATAGTCTTAGTAAATAGTGTAATTTTTTCCCTCTTACATTTAAAAATGCTAATTTTGTAGTACAGGTAAAACAATGGTTCATTTTTATTATTATTACTTTAACACAAGGTCTCCCCATGTCATGATCTTCCTCCTTCAATCTCTCGTCTGGGACTACAAATACATAATACTATGCCCCGCTCTTTCTCTGACAGAGTCTTGCAGTATTGCCAAAGCCAGCCTCTAGTTAGAGATCTTCCTATCCCAGCCTCTCCCGTTGCTGTGACTGCAGGTGCACACCACTGTTTCAGGACTTTGAGGAGGATCGAGACTTGAACCCAAGCCCCTCTTCTAGTTGCAATCTGTAGAGAACAGCACCAAGCAGCGTGTGCTACCATGGTTAGGCCTTCAACTTTTAATACTAATTACATAGTCACATTAATTTATTTCAAGTTTAAAACATTTGAGTGGTCCTAGAAGAATTATTGAGTTATCACAAAAGCACATAACTAACATTGAACGTCCTACTCTTGAGCATCAGTTTCTTCTTGAAAGTGTTTGCTTACCCTACCCTGCTCTCTGATATGTGTACAGGTAAAGCCATGCACTCACACACACCAGTAAGTTCCCCAGAAAAGTCTGGTAAACTGGATTAACACTGTTTTGGGGCGGATTTTAAAAACAAAGTTTTGTAGTTATTAGGCAATTCTTTATGGATAAAAGACTTTAAAAATGAAAAAATAAATAACATTTAGATATCTTGAATATGTGCATTATAGGTAAGAAAAAAGATTCCAAGTCAGAGGGAAAGTACAGAAAACTAAGGAAGCATGGGGCTTGTTTGGAGAGTACCAGTGGTCTAGTTAGGCTGGGGATAGTCTGTTTTGGTGAGTTCATATCAAGGTTTCCTGAAGACTGGTAGCATTAAGCTCCCTAATTTTTCCCATATCACTGCCACAAGAACTCCCTCCAGGGTGTGTGAAGAAAGTGGCTAGAATATTTTAATTAAAAAGAAGATGGACTTTTGATCACCAGCTTGCAGAGTGGAGCTGCTTCATCTGTGACTAACTAGGAGCCTTTCCTTTTTGCCTACAGGCTCTGACCTCAGATTCCCATTTTGCTTGAAATTCAATTAATTGTTTCACATGCTGGGAGTATTAGTGACTGACAAGTCACCATTTATTTCTTTATACTATATTCCTATTCCATTTATAAATAGAAAAGGAAAATCATATTAAGCATAAAGAACATTTTATGTTCATTGAAAATATTTACTAATTGCCATTGAAAATACTTTTTCTCTTATTTTTACAAATCAAAAATTACAGAACTTTTTTCAAATATAATTTTAAACTCCTCTGTTTGTTAAATGTTTCTTCTCTTTGCTCCTCCCACTGGCTTTCTCCCACCCAATCTCTACCACCACCACCGGCTCTCTATTACCCACTCCCCTCCCTTATAGTCTCTCATATTTACCCTTATCCTCTCTACTATCATAGCTTCAGATCTTTCCATTTCTGCCGTAGATTACAGGCATCCAGTACATACTGAGTGGGGATATACAGTTTGTATCTTTCAAAGTCTGTCTGGTTCACTTCCCTTAATGTTAAGTCCTCCAAATTTGTCCACTTTGAATCAAATGATAATGTCTCATTCTTTCTTATGGCTGAGTAATACTTTCTCTTTAATACTTTGTAAAGAAACCAGTTAAGGAAATTAAAAGTGGGAGGTGGGGATTTTGATTTGAGAATATCATTTTCTTTCTCTAGCGCATTATTGCATAGCCAATCTGGCTTTTTAAAAAGACTTTATTTTTTTTCATTTTAATTTACTTTTAATCACATATATCTTTGCAGTGTACAACATTGCTTTTTCCAGCACGAATACCATACATATCAGACAAGATACATTACTCTATATGTTATCATCAGCAAACAGCTTTCCATTTTTCTGTCAATTAAACATACGTTTTTCTTCCCCTTTCCTCCTCCCTCCCTCCATTACCTTCTCCTGTATTATCCCTGTTATTATCATCTCTAGTATCTATTATTGTCCTCCCTGCTGCTATACCTTTCAAATGTTCAGTTTCTGCTCTAGAGCACAGATAATCAGTACATGTTGAGTGGGCCATACAAAGTCTGTCTTTCATACTCTAGCTTGCTTCCCTTAGCATTAAGACTTCATGTTTATCCACTTTGTATCCAGTGTCAGCATCTCATTGCTTTTTATGACTGAGTTGTATTCCACAGGGTACATATGCCACAGTTTTTAATCCAACCATCTATTCTTGGGCATTCAAGTTGGCTCCATGTCCTAGCAATTATGAATAATGCTGCAAAAAAACATAGATTTATAAGTGTTTTTTCCTACTGAGGGTTTTTCTGAATTTTGGGTAAATACCTAAGAGTGAAATTACTGGGTCATATGAGTTCTATTTGTAGATTTCTGAGGAATCGCACTCTTTAAAGTGGTTGTACTAATTTGCATTCCCACCAACAGTATAGGAAGAGTTCCCTTTCACCACAGCCTTGCCAGTACTTATTATTATTATTATTATTTTAATTTTAGCCATTATGACTGGGGTTAAGTGGTATCTCAGTGTGGTTTTGATTTGCATTTCCCTTATGATAAGAGATGTAGAGTATGTTTTCATATGCTTTTGGGCTGTTGATATGTCTTCTTTGGAGAATTGTCTGTTCAGCTCCTTTTCCCATCTTTTAATTAGATTTATTTTTATTTTGTGCATAGTTCCTTGAGTTCCCTGTATATTCTGATTATCAGTCCCTTACCTGAGGTATAATTTGCAAATATATTCTCCCATTCTGAGAGTTATTTTCTCACTCTACTTATTGTTTCCTTTGCTGTGCAGAGGGTTTTCATCCTAATATAATCCCATTTGTCTATTTTTGGGACTATTCCCTGTGCTTGGAGGTCTTCTTTAAGAAGTCTTTGTCTACTCAAAGCTCTCAAGGTGTTTTATGTGTTTTCCACCAGTATTTTTATAGTTTGATGTTTTATGTTTAGCTCCTCAACCCATTTTGAGTTAATTTCTGTTAGTGGTAAGAAATAAGGATCCAGACTCATTCTTCTGCAAGTGGATACTCAGTTCTCCCAGCATCATTTGCTGAAGAGATTTTCTTTATCCCACTGGATTGCCTGTGTCCTTTGTCAAGGATCAGTTGGCTGTATGTTTTGGGGTTTATTTGGGAGTTTTCAATTCTGTTCCATTGATCTACCTGTCTGTTTTTGTGCCGATACCATGCCATTTTAATTATCACAGCTTTGTAATATGTTTTGAGGTTGGAAAGTGAGTATCTCCTACTTTATACCCCTTGTACAGTATTGCTTTGGTGATACAGGGCCTTCTATGCTTCCAGATATATTTTATAAATGTTTTTTTCTATTCCTGTAGGAATATCTCTGGTAGTTTGATTGGGATTGCATTTAATTTGTAGATTAATTTGGGTAGGATTGACATCTTAATTATATTAAGTCTTCTAATCCAGGAACAAGGGATGTTTTTTCACTTATTTGTATCATTTTTAGTTTTTGTTTGTTTGTTTTAGTATTTCATAGTTTTCCTTGTAGAGATCTTTGACATCTTCGGTATGGTTTATTCCTGGATTTCCTTCTTCAATTCTGCCTCAGTTTGTTCATTGTTGGTACATAAACATGTTATAGATTTTTATGTGTTGATTGTGTATCCTTCCACTTTACTATATTTGTTTATCACTTTCAGGAGTTTTATTACTTTCAGGAGTTTTTGTGGATTCTTTTGGATTTTCTTCATATTATTCTCAGAGATAGTTTCACTTCTTCTTTTCATATTTGGATGCCTTTTATTTGATTCTCTTGTCTAATTGCATTGACTAGAACTTCCAATACTATGTTAAAAAGGGGAATAAAAAGGAGGCAGCCTTGTTCTGTTCCAGTTTTTAGTGGAAAAACTCAGCTTTTCCCCATTCGGTATGATGTTAGCTATAGGTTTTTCATAGATGGCTTTTATTGTGTTGAGTAATAGTCCTGCTATGCTGATTTTTCTGAGAGTCTTTATTATGAAGGGATGCTATATCTTATTAAATCTTTTCTTCTTTGGTTGACATGATCATATGGTTTTTATCTTTCCTTTTGTTAATGTGATATATTATATTTACTGTTTTGCATATGTTGAACTAACCTTGCATCCCTGGAATAAAGCCTACTTGTTCATGGTATATAATGTTTTTAATATGTTGTTGAACCCTGACTTCTTGAAATTGATATTAGTGTCTTCTTTATGCGGTTATTTCATTGGAAACTGCTTGTCATTCCTGATTTTGTTTTCAGTGTTCTCAATGGTAAGAGCATGCACCAACATTGTTCACAGGTCAGATAAAATAAAACAGGGCACCGTAGGACCAACTGCCCATTCTGCTCACAGAAGCGCATAGGCACTTTATTGTTTAGTGACATTTTCATCATCTGAAGTATCTGTCACCACTTACGACATTACCCCCCAAGCTCAAAATCAGGCTGGAGCTTGTGCTCCCCAGAAGTACTGCTCTGCACAGCTGCTTCCCAAATTAATCTGTCCGTGACAAGGCTTCCTTGCTCAAGGCAATGCTATCATTACCATTTTTCAGCTGAATTAAAGAACAGAAGGCTTCATTGACAGATTTTTCAAAACAGGTTATTTTACAAATATATTGAGAGTCAACTATGTTTTTCACTCTTAATTTTGGCCATTTTTATCGAGAATGCTGAAGCCATCAATCTAATCACTACCATATTGCTTAGACATATTAGTGATTATATATTGGCTTGTTGGAAAAGTCATGGCACATTTTTACATAGAAAAACAGAAAAAAATATGTCATGACTCTTCTGACACCCCAGTAGATACATAATGAAAAGTGATCCAACATTCTGATAAAAGTAGACTGGAAATATAAACAAATCTAGTTATTCTATGGCACATATCAAAATAAGACTTAGAAACTAAAAGATCCTTTTAGTTGTTTTTGTATGCACACCGTCCTTCAAACTTGGGTTCTGCGGTATAATGACAAGGTTCTAATAAAGTGTCTAATTCTGTGTTTTAGGAGGTAAGGTGATGGTTTCTATATGCTCTTGATTCTACAAGGGAATTTCAAAAATGTAATTAAAATATGAGTTTATCTTGCTGCAAAATATTAAAATCCATGCATAGTTTTTTTTTTTATAATATGCATTTTTCATGAACTTTTTTGAAGAACTTTCCATGAACTTCTCTGAAGAACTTTTGTATATAAAAGAGTAAGAGCCTCACTGGCAATTGTCTAACCAATTTTCTGGACTGAATTAAATGTAGACAAAATTTCTCATAGTGCATCATTGCAGATTATTTAGTTGATTGCATGGAAAATATGTCCCCTCCCTCACTCTCTTTTGTTCTATTACCTCCCATATCAACAACAAATTTCAAAGGCTCTGTGGCTTTTCTGTTCAAGAGAATCACCTGAAGTGTGTATGGAAGTACTACCTGAGACACTGAGCTCTGAGTCAAGAGCGAGAGGCCGTACCAGGGATGTACCGGCTAAGCCTCTCTCGTCCTCCATACTTCTTAGGGCAAAAGAAAAAAAAAAGTTAATTTTACAGAAAGTTGCCTCTTAGGAGATTAGAAAAAATAAAGGTAATTCCTGGAACAGGGTTGTTTCAGTACTGATAAGGGGATTATGCCTAACTGATGCCAGAGGGTGGACAACACACCTTGGAGTCTGGAGAACACATTTATCAGATCACACATGTCTAATTGCCTCCTGTCATTTTCAAGCAGGAGGCAAGAAGTCAGGCATCTTTGTCATTTTGTCATTTAATTCAGAGCTCATAAACCCAAGATGTTCTAGAAGCATGGTGTCTCTGCCCTTTCCTAACAGGGCTCCATATTGCTTACTGAATTGCATGCATGTATCTTTTTTATTTTATTTTTTTTTATATTTTTGTTCTAGGGTACACGCACTCTCTGAAGAAAAACAGAGAAACAGGGAAAGTGAGAAATTAATCGTCAAGGGCATAGCCATACCACAATCACTTCTCCTCGGCAGACACACGTTTGTGTTCGGCCGACACCCGTGTGGGCTCGGCCGACACCCATGTGGGCTTGGCAGACACGCTTGTGTGCTCGGCAGATTGCCTGGTAGGCAATGCAGACACTGGGTCGGCTCGGCAGACACCCATATTGGCTCGAAAGACACCTGTGTGGGCTCGGCAGACACCTGAGTGGGCTCGGCTGATTTCCTGGAAGGCTCTGCAGACACCCGTGTGGGCTGGACAGACACCCATGTGTCTCCGCAGACACACGTGTGGGCTCGGCAGACAACCGTTTGGGCTCGGAAGGCACCCGTGTATGCTTGGCAGACACCAGTGTGGGCTTGGCAGACACCCATGTGGGCTCGTTTGACACCCTTCGAGGCTCGGCCAACACCCATAGGGGATCGGCAGACACACATTTGGGCTCGGCCAACACCCGTGTTTGCTCGGCAGACACGTGTTTGTGCTCATCAGACACCCGTGTGGGCTCGGAAGACACCCGTGAGGGCTTTGGGGACACCCGTTTGTGCTCGGAAGACAAACGTGTTGGCTCGGCAGACAAACGTTTGTGCTCGGCCGACACCCATGTGGGGTTGGCAGACACCTGTGGGGGGTCAGTTGACACCCATATTGGGT